>NC_072479.1:97197187-97508750 GCF_027574615.1 Eptesicus fuscus
TAGGAATAATGCATACCTAGTTCAGCTACCGGTTTGGGGAGCACTGATTAATGGTGCTGCGACGCTCCGTAGAGGCAGGTGCTTTTTCACTGCTGCGGGCGGCCCTGACGGATGGCACGGCCGCTTCCCTGGCTGGGGTGGCCTCGATCAGGGCTCCCTCTCCCCACTCCAAGCCTCATCCATCACTACGTCCCGATTGCCGCTATATGTGAGACACCTTTCATGTGTGTGAGCTTATGTAAACCTCCTAGGCACCCCAACGGGGAAGGCACTGTTATTGTTGTTCATTTCCTAGCTGAGGGTCAGGAGTCGCCCCACCTCAGGCCTGGCATCCGTACGCGGTGGCAGATCCAGGAGCGATGCAGACAACATATTGGTTTGATTCACCAGCTCTAGAGGTACCTGTGTCTGGGTCATGGCCTACACTGCACAACCTTGGTGGGTACCAGTCACAGAATAGTGTGCAGGGCACAGCGGCTCAGCCCAGGATTCCAGCTGTTTTCAGCTGTTGACTCAGTGGGGGGGCTCCGGAGAGTGTACTTCGCCCCCTCAGTTCTGGGCTGGACAGCTGGTTCTGCAGCCTTCCATCTGGTTGACCTAGGGTGAGTTCCTTACCCCTCTGTGACTCAATTTCCTCATCTGTAAAATAGGGAATATTAGCATAGTCTCTCTCTCGGGGTTGGTGCGATGGGTTCATGAGTTCATCCATGTACAGTGATCGAGACCATTCTGGCCCATAGTAAACACCCCATGAATGTTGGCTCGTGTTTGCAATTATTTTTATGACCTTCAGAGCTTCACTTTCCACCGTCCCCTTCGCCACCCAACATCCTCCTGCCCACAGGGATTACCATTCCCCATACATGCCTCTGATTTCCCAGCTCCTTGCCTGTACTCATGTTTCCTGCCCCACCTAGAATGCCAGCCTTCATTTTTACCACGTCCAAATTCTACGTGCAGGGGCTAGCTCAGGTGCAGCCTCTTCCAGGAAGCCTTCCCTGATCTCCTTAGGAGGAAGTTCTCTCTCCCCGGCTATACTCTCTCATAGCACATGGCTTGCGTCTCTTGACAGTTGCTCACGTCACAGCCAGGCCACCTGTAAAAGCGTCTCCCCCACTAGACTCTGAGCTGGTTGAGGACACGACCTGGTGACTACACGGACCTCTCAGCCCGCACAGTGCCTTCGCCCAGGGCTCAGCACGGAGTAGGTCTCTAGCAAATGCTTTGTAATTTTAGTTGAATGGATAGATTAATGTCCCCCTAAGGTGACTTAATAATAGGAACTTTGCATATGATGGGCACAAGCATATATCTTTTTCTTTTTTGTTTCAAAAGATAAACAGCCGTTATTTATTTTTCCATTTTTTTTTAGTTTCTTTTTAATTTTTAAGTGTACAATTCAGTTGTTGATAGTATGTTCACGAAGTTGTGCCGCTGTCATTATCCAATTCTGGAACATTTTCATAACTTCAGGAAGAAACCCCATACTCATTAGCCATCAGTCTTCATCTTCCCCTCCCCCAGCCTCTGGCAGTCACGGATTCCTTTCTGTCCCTGTGGACTTTCCTGTTCTGGACATTTCATGTAAGTGGAATCATGCAATACATCATCTTTTGTGCCTGGCTTCCTTCGTTCGGTTTTCAGGGTTCATCCATGTTGTAGCATGTATGAGGACTTCATTTCTTTTTGCAGCTGAATAATATTCCATTGTAAGGGGAGACCACATTTTGCTTATTATCCATTCATTCCTCAATGGACATTGAGGTCGTTTCCACACTTTGGCTATCCTATCTAATAAAAGAGTAATATGCAGATTGACCACCACTCCAACACACAAGATCAAGATAGCTGCCCCCATGTGGTCAAAGATCCTTCCCCCATGGGGACACAAGATGGCCACCACAAGATGGCCAGCAGGGGAGGGCATTTGGGAGGGACCAGGCCTGCAAGGGAGGGCAGTTGGGGGCAATCAAGCCTGCAGGGGAGGGCAGTTAGGGGTGACCAGGTCAGCAGAGGAGGGAAGTTGGGGGCAAACAGGCTGGCAGGGGAGCAGTTAGACATCAATCAGGCTGGCAGGGCAGTGGTTAGGGGGTGATCAGGCTGGCAGGCAAAAGTGGTTAGGGGCAATCAGGAAGGCAGGCAGGTGAGCAGTTGGGAGCCAGCAGTCCTGGATTGTGAGAGGGCTGTCCCACTGCCCTACATGGGCAGTGGGACATCCATCGAGGGGCCCCAGATTGGAGAGGGTGCAGGCTGGGCTGAGGGACAACCGCCCGTGCACGAATTTCGTGCACCGGGCCTCTAGTTGTGAATAACGCTGCTGTGAATATTCAGGCACAAGTTTTAGTGGCCTCCCCTCTTTTCCACACTGTCCCTGATACTTCTGCCTTCGGGCAGATGGTCTGAAAGGTGTTGCTGCAGGAAGTGGTGAGAAGAACAGAGTTTATGACTCGAGACAGCCTCCCCAGTGCCAGGCTCTGTGCTGGGCATGAGCTATCAGCGATCTCCTTTCACCTTCACGGGGCTCTGTGAGGTTTCCCAAGAGGGCACGTGCCATGCTTAAGGTCATGGGCCTGGAAGGTAGGATTCACCCCACATTTCTGTGACTTCAAAGCCTGTGTCCATGCCACAATTGGGCAGTGGCTGCCTCTGTGAGGTGAGCAGATCCACATAATGAAAGGTGTCCTTGCAGAGATCTCATGCCTGCCCAGCCTGGCCCCAGACAGCCCTGAGGGTGGGGTGCTCTGCCCACCGTATTTGTCCCCAGGCCATCCAGCCAGGACCCTGGACCCTCAGTCCTGCCCCCTGAAGCCCACATTCTGACTGCAGATGTTTCAAGAGCACCTGTATGGATTGACATGGGGTGGAAGACATTGAGTATCAGTCACAGGGTGGGGCTGGGGAGACCAGCCAGGAGTGCCACCTGTGCCCGGGCAAGCAGTGAGGATGCTGGGCTCTGCTGCCCCCGAGCTCTGGGCAGAGAGGGCTCAGCATACATCCTGACAGCAAGTCAACATGACCCAACCTTCTAAAGGCAGACACCACGGCCCTGGCCGGTTTGCTTAGTGGTTAGAGTGTGGGCCCACAGACCGAAGGGTTCGATTTCTGGTCAAGGGCATGTACCTCAGCTGCGGGTTTGTACCCCACCCCTGATTGGGGTGTGTGCAGGAGGCAACCAGTCGATGTGTTTCTCTCTCTCTCTCTCTCTCTCTCTCTCTCTCTCCTCCCTCCCTTTCACTCTCTCTAAAAATCAATGGAAAGAATATCTTCAGGCAAGGATCAAATAAATAAATAAGACAGAGACCGCTGGCTGTGGGCACTGACAGTGGCTGTTCTTTTTCCCGGCCAGTGGTGACATTGGTTGAGCATCTGAAGAGCGCTCACTTCCTCTTCTTTCTAAGGGTGGGAACAGGGCAGAGGCTCAGGGGTGGTAGCATACTGCGGTGGGGACGTCCGTCAGTCATTACCCCCTCCGCTTCTCCATGGCTACGTCCACAGCCTCGCCAGCTGCTCTGGGCCCACCCGGCCAGGAGGCGGCCTGGGTCTGGTCCCAGCGCAGTTACTAATTTGCCGTATGACCTTGGCCAAGGCTCCCCTCGGAGCCTTAGTTTTCTCACCTGTAAAGTGCGGGGTTGGCCCGAAGGGTTGGTTTTCAAAGTGAGTTCTACAAACCCTCCTGGGATCCTATAGGGGGCCTCAGAGGCCCCGACACCCTTGTTACTTGTTCTATATATTGGGCTTCGGAGGAAGACTCTGAACAACGGCTCCTGCTGGTTATAAATAAGCAAACAAGTAAAACCTCCCACGTAGACACTAAGGAGCCGTGATTCTGACCAGCTAAGTGAGGTTTGAAGACGCAGGCCTGAGTCCCCACCAGCAGGCTCAGGACAGACTGGCCCTGTAACCTGGGCTGTTCTGCTCTGAGGGGCTGCATCGGTATTGGGGTGGGGGTCCCCAAAGGGGCCAGCCATGCGCAGGCTGGAACAGATCACATCTCAGGATGACCATGAGGAGGTGGAGTCAGCAGAGCGGCCACAGTGACCAGGGCAGTGTTTCCCCAGTGCCAGGTAACTAATCCATGATTTTTGCTGCATCTGTGGTACAAGAGGCAGTGTGTCCGGTGGTTAGACATCGGGCTCCCTGGGTTTTCTACTTACTGTCTATTGCCGTGGGCCAGGTACTTAATTTCTCCGAGCCTCCGCATCTTCTCTGTGCAAGGGGGGAGGGGGCGTGACAGTAGGGCCTCTCCCTGGAGTTGTGATGATTTAATAGATGCAAAAAGCACTTGGCACAGTACCGGGCCCACAGTAAGTGCTGGTTGTTCCCTAAGCAGTGTGACCTGGCTTTTCCCTTCAATTTCCTCACCCGTTGAATGGAGGTCATGATCACAGCAGCCAATCGGTATCCGTGTGAGGATCGAATACTAAATAGCCATTAATGGGTTGAAATGGTTGTTATTTTTATTTACTTGTATTTTTCTTTAAATCGGTGCATGTTTTCATCCTGTCTCCAAGGCGGCCACCACGTGAGCCGTGGGGCAGACAGGGGGTCAGTGCTGGCGCGGCCGCCGGGTTGTCCTGCTAAGCGACTGCAGGAGCTGTAACCGGCAAGACACTTGGAAATCCTTGAGTCCGGGCCAGAGCCACGGCAGGCGCCTGACCCGCCAGCTCGAGCTGGGAAGGGAAGCCAGTCCCTGGGGGCCGACGCTGTAAACAGACACACGGCCTGGCATGGACGCCCCACCTGGGGCTGGTGGCCTTGGCTCTCTCTGCTCCCCGCCCCTCCCAGGGCCCACTGTCTGAGTGTCCCATGAATGAGCTGAGTGATTAGAGATCCAGCGGCAGGTCCCAGCTCTGCCCTGACCAGCTCCCTGACTGTACCACTCCCTGGCTGCGTACCCTTTCCATTCCTGCCTCCTCATCTTTCAAATACCATTGCCTACATCCTAAGACTGTCATGAGGGTTAAAGGAGGTAATACCTATAAAGCATTTAGAATCATGCTTGCCCCTTTATGACCTTGGGCAAGTCACTCTTTGAGCCTCCGTTTGCTTATCTGTAATGTGGGCCCAAAATAGCACTTACTGCACAGGGAACATGAAAGCCTTGAATATGACAATGTATGTAAAACACTTGGCTTAGCCCAGATCTGGTGCTCGCTCTCCCCTCCCGTATTGATTAATTCTTGCTGTGTAACCAATCACCCTGGAACTTCGTGGCTTGAAACAACCACTACTTATAATTGCTCACGTATCTGTCAGGCAGGGGGCACCGTGGGAATATTCTACGCTTGTCTGGGCCGCTGTGCTTGGAGCCACAGATCCAGAGAGGTGAGGCTCCTTGCTGAGGTTAGGACTCAGATCTGCTCCGCGTGTGCCCCGCCTCGGGGACCGCGTGGGAGCTGCCCCAGGGGACACGCTTCTCATGCCATGGAGAGATGCAAGAGCATGAACATGCAAGGACTCTTAAGGCTTAGGCTGGGACAGTGCTGACCCTTCTGCCTCATTCTGTTGGTAAAAACAATTACATGGTCAACCCCAAAGTCAAGGAGCAGAGAAATAGACTCTGGCCCTTTAGTGGAAGGAGCTGCCAAGTCACATGACAGGGGGTGTGAAGAATCGGGGACATTAATGGGATCTGCCCGGCTTCCCAAGAACCTCCAGGAAGGGAACGACGACGACGTGAGAACTTCCAGTAAGGCGCAGTGATTCAGAAATCCTTTGTCTTTTCAACTGAACCGTGGCCTGAAATACTCGCTGGGTTGCTGCTCCAGATTGCCCGGGACATGGTGTGGGTTTGCCTCCCAGGAATGCTGGGCACATGTGAAGGATGGGTGCAGGAAGGCTGGACTGCAGAGCCCTGGAATGCCCCCCCCCACCCCACACCCCAATGGAACTTGTCCTTGCAACAAAATAAATAAAACTGTCGGCTGGAAAAATGAGAGGAAAGCCGACCAAATATGATAAACTGTCTCTTACTGGGTATTGTGCTCCCTACAATGAAACCCCAAGCGGATGCTAAAAATGTGTGCAGCTTTGTGAGGAGACGAGCGTGCTCTGTGTGGCCGAGATTTTCTGAGAAAGGTAATTTAACTGCAATGCACAGAGAGGAGAGAAATACAAAGAGTGGTAATTTGGAAATTGCACATCAGGTGCTGTTTTAAAAATTGATATTGTTGGTTATTTTTCCTGCATTAAAACCCAGCGTCTGCTGTCTCATCCTTATCTAGCTCATTCAAGGCGTGTGTTGACATTTCTAATTTGCAAATTTAAAGATTGTCAGGAAATGGTTTAAACACAGCGCAGTCCCGGAGCTCCTTGACTGTTAGTGACAGGGCTCATCTCTGGGAAGGGGAGGGAGGGGAGCTGGGCTGGATGGAGGGAGATTTAGGAAGAGCTAACATTTACTGAGCACTCAGTGTCAGACACGCATTTTATATTATCTTACACCAGAAGCCTGGTGCACGGATTTCATGCACTGGGGGAGGGGGGAGTGTCCCTCAGCCCAATCTGCACCCTCAGCCCAATCTGGGACCTCTCGGGGGATGTCCGACTGCCAGTTTACACATCCCTCTCACAATCTGGGACTGCTGACTCCTAACTACTTGCCTGCCTGGCTGCCTGATTGCCCCTAACTGCTCCTCTGCCAGCATGATTGACACCTAACTGCTCCCCTGCCGGCCCGATCACCCCCAACTACCCTCCCCTGCAGGCCTGGTCACCCCCAACTGCCTTCCCCTGCCGTCCATCTTGTGACAATGTGGGGGTGGCCATCTTGTGATGACATAGGGGCGGCCATCTTGTGACGTGAGGGTGTGAAGGTCAATTTGCATATTGCCTCTTTATTATATAGGATGAAACCTGTGATTCCCATTTTGCAGGTGAGGACATTGAGGCTCTGGAAGGTTCAATCACGTGCTCAAGGTCACACAGCTCATAAGTGGCAAAGCTGGCACTGGAACCAGGCACTCTAGCTTCGGAGCCTTGGACCCACCCACTGCTTCCCGGCCTCAGGGAAAGACCACAAGCCTCAGAGTCAGATGGTTTGGGGTTCACATCGAAGCTCTGCTAGTTACTTTGGGGCTCTGTGGCTTTTCACTCACTCATCCATTGAGTGTTGATTGAGGGTGTACTATGTGCTGGGTGCTGTGCTGGGCACCGGAGGCACAAGGGTGAACATAACCCAGGCTCCTGCCTCTTCCACTTTGTAGCCCCCCACAAGAATAGGGGTGCTGGAAGGAACTTACTGCTCTAAGGATATATGGCCAGGACCCAGACGTGGGGGCTCTGGCAGGCTTCCCCAAGCAAGGGACTTTAGAAAGGCTCTCTAACGGAGTGAAAGGCAGCTAGGCACTGGCTCTCTGTCTTGAAACTCTCGAACTTGGAACCCAGCTGCTGTGAGGAAGGCCACACGTAGGTGTTGAGACCAATAGCCCCAGCCAGAACTGGCTACATAATATGCAGTCTCCATTGCAACATGAAAGTACAGGGCCTCTTGTTTTAAAAAAATGACTAAGAAGCTAAAGATGGACACTAGAGCACTAAACCAAACACAGGGCCCTTCTGCGTGTGGGGCCCTGAGCACCTGCAGTTACACACCCCTGAAGCTGGCCCTGGCTCTCACTGAGTCCCAGCACCCACTGCCTGCAATATGAGTGAGGTGTCTCCAGGCCCAGCCATCGTCGGATTGCAATTAGGTGAGAGACCCTGGTTCAGAGCCACCTAGCTGAGCCCAGTGTGCCTCCAGATCTGCAAGGGGAAAGATAAATACTTTTTTTTAAGTCAACTAGGCTAAAGAAGGGGGCAGGATGGGTTCTGGGCAGAGGAAAGAAGTCAAAAGTGCTGGACCAGATGTTTGGCTGGCGTGTCCGAGCAGCTGGAAGTGCACGTGGGAGTCAGCATGAGGACAGGACTAAGGGGGAGAGTGGCCAGAGAGAGAGGGGAAGACCTGGGATCCTGGTCTCGGTCCTGAGAGCAGAGGATGCCATTGGAGGGTCTTGGGGAATGGAAGAACGCATCGGGGTTTGCATTTTGTAAAGGTCACCCTGGTGCTCTATGGAGGACGGATAAGAGCACCCACGGAGAGAATGCGGGTGGCCAGCGAGGAGGCTGCTGAAGGTGAGGGGTAACGTGTCCTGGACCAGGCGGTTGGCACTGGACATGGAGCTGAATTGGACAGATTTTGATGATGGAATTTCACAGGACGTGGTGAAGGATTTGCTGCTGGTGGGGGAGGGGAAAGAGGATGGAAGGACGACACAGCCCCTAGGCCAGTGGTCGGCAAACTGCGGATCGTGAGCCACATGCGGCTCTTTGGCCCCTTGAGTGTGGCTCTTCCACAAAATACCACGTGCGGGCGTGCACGTACAGAGCAATTGAAACTTCGTGGCCCAGGCGCAGAAGTCGGTTTTCGGCTCTCAAAAGAAATTTCAATCGTTGTACTGTTGATGTTTGGCTCTGTTGACTAATGAGTTTGCCGACCACTGCCCTAGGCGAATGGAGGGGCGGTTTCTTAAAACTGGAGTGAAGAATGGGGTTAGAGGAAGAATGCCATCATTCTAGACTGGCTGAATTAAAGGTGCTTCTGATAATGAGAGATGTCAATCAAACATTTGGATGTAGCGAGCTGGAGACGGAATTTGGGGTCCATCAAGGTGCAGGTGGAAAAGAAGCCTTGAGGACTGGTGAAATGACTGGAGCTGTGCTCCCCAGTACAACAGCCACTCGCCACTCAGGTTAATGACATTTAAATTAACCAAAACGAAATATAGTTTAACATTTCCGTTCCTGGGCTGTTCGGGCCACATGTCGAGTGGTCAGCTGCGACGTGTGGCTAGCGGCTCCCTGTTGGACAGTATAGATGGAGAGCGTTCCATCATGGCACACAGTTCTCTTGGACGGGGCGGCTGTGGCAAGGACGCAAGGGAGCTTGGGGCCGCTTCCTGGTAGAGGAGGAGGAGCTGGCATTGACAAAGAAGATCCAGGCCCCCTCGGGTCAGACATTCGCCTGCCTGGCTCTCGTGTTTCTTTTGCGTAGACATTAATACCTACCTCCGGAGGATTGCATGGATTTAATGCCCTAATATATGTCATAATTTATTGAGCTCTTAACGGATGCCAGACACTCTGCTAACACTGCACACTCAGGATGGCGCTGGGCAGCCACTGAGCTCCGTGGCTGCATGTTAGAATCACCCGGGAGCGTGGACAACTACTGTCTGGGCTACGCCCCTGGGTCCCTCCTTAGGGACAGGACCGGAACACGTATTTGTAACGTTCTCCAGGTGATTCTACTGTGCGGGCAGATCGAAAGCCACTGGGTTAGACACACCGGCTTAAAAAAAAACCACACCAATGCAGACCTTCTCAGGGCCTTTAGTACACAATGTACATCGCCAAAAGGACAGGTTCTTTTCCTTCCCTGGTGACAGGGACATACAAGGAGAAAGACTGTGTGGCTAGCAAAGAAAACCTGTGGTAAATGGGGAGAGAGTGTGTGTTGGTAAGAGGAGATGAGGGCGGGCAATGTGATCTTCAGAGGCCACGAGTGGTGTTGGTTATACTGATTTAGAGTAATGGTGATGATTTGGTAATTGGTTAGTAGTTCTGATACCTTTTAGGCCATACAGATGGCATTTCTGTAAGCAATAAAAACAGTGTTACAAGTTTATTGTATCGGCGGGGGCTCCATCTCCGCTGTGTGGGTCGTCTGGCCGAGGAAGTTAGCTCCATTCTGCAGGGAGTGATGCTTTCAAAGCATCAACCAAGCGCTTAAAGCTCTTCAAAGGCTCGCCCGTCCCACTGGCCACTCTTTCACAAAGCCCTACTTGAGTGATGCCCAAACGTTTGTATTATGTACCCCCACCAAAAAGTGTTGAGCATGCACTCTCATGATATGCGTGTTCATTTAGAAATAAAATACCTGTGCTAGCAGCAGAGCTATAGGGAAGTAAGTGAATTTGATTTTCTTTAGATGTTTTTAGGTTCAAAAATAAATGTAACTAGAAGTTCCAGTATTTGTTCCTGCACCTCGCTTGGTCATCACTGCACCCCAGTTTAGCTCCCCTACATGACCTGGTCCCTGCCTTTCTCCTGTATCATCTGTTACCATCTTACCCCCCCCCCCCCCCCCCCCCCACACACACACACACACTACACTCAAGCCACTGGCTTCTATCTGAATTTCCATGTGTGGCTCAGCCTCTAGGCCTTTGCACCTGCTGTTCCCCCTTCTTTGAATGTTGCTTCTCTTGATTTTTGCGCGGCTGGCTGCTTCTTGTCACTCGGGCCTTATTGTCAGTGTCAGCTCCTCTAAGGAGCTTTCCAACGCCACTCCATCTAAAACTGCAATCCAGCCACTTTCTCTGACACGGCTCATTTTAGTTCTCTGAGTAGCACTTACATTTTCTTGTTTGTTTGTTTATGGCTGCCTCCTTCAGCTGCGAGGAACCGTGCCAGCCGCAGTGCCTGGGCTCAGGGACTATTTATTGGATGAACACACAAATTGAGACTCGGAGGTTAGAACATTTACCTGGGCCGTGCCATCAGTAAATGGTGGAACTGGGATTTGAGCTCCACCCTGTGTGACCCCAAGTTCAAGATCCTTTGCATCATGCCAAGCTGCCTCTCGACCGTCCTTCAGAGGCCAGCCGAGAGGTGCTTGAGTTCAGACCTTGACAACTGGAATCTGCAATCTGTTTTGATGTCAGAAGACTATGGCATGTGAAAGAAAAATATATGACTGGCATTTTACTGGGTTTCACAGCCAGCCAGTAATGGGAGTCTGAAACAATCCAGGCAGGCCCCGGGGCAGGTGGGAGAGGTCTGTGGTCAGGAACCACAGTAGGTGAACGCAGTCTGGAGAAAGGCTTGGCCCGTGTGTCCTGATGAAGCCCAGGATCAGAGGAAAGGTGCTCGGTACCTAGGGAGAAAGTCCCGCCCTCTCCCCTCCCATTCCTTCTGACCCCCAGATGAAGAGGCATTGAACACTCCCTTTCTTCTATTGAGCACCTGTGCGTAGGCTCTGGGACTCCACCTGGCTGGCCCTTTCTCTGTCCTGCAGTTACTGTACACATCTCTTAGGCCTGGGGAAGGACATAGCAGGGGGAGGAGGCAGCAGGAAAGAAGATGAAAGCCTGAGGCTCTGACCTTTTGAAGAATAAATGGCTCGTTTTGATGCCTAGTTAGGTATGTTCCAGAAACCTGTCTCCTCCCTGCTTTGCTTCATTTTCCCTTTCCAGGAGGAACCCACTCACATCTGCACTGATGAGCCTTTGGTCACCAGGCTCGGGCCGGCGTTTCTGTCTTATTTTCACCCCATGGCCACTCTTTATGTGAGGCCTTCTGTCCCTTCTCTTCTTTCTAATGAGCACAGGAACCCTAATGATGAGAGAACAGGCAAAACTAAGTGTCAAATGTGATGTCCGAAGGCAAAAAAATTGGCGATTTATTTTTCCTGCCTGGATCGCCCTCTTCCCCATCCTGTCACTGAAACAATATTGATATTCTGCTGTAATGAGGTCTCCTCAGTCTCTCATTCATTCATTCATCCAAGCATGGGTCCTTCATAGCTAAAAGCACAGCCTCGGCCACCCACTGGCCGTGTGACCTGCATTCGTGACCTAAGGCTGCTACAACAAACGACTCCAAGCTTGGTGCCTTAAAACAATCGGCATGATTCTCTCACGATTCCGGACGTTAGACATCCAACATCAAGGTGTCCTCGGCAGAGCTGCCCTCCGCTGTAGGCTCTAGGGAACAACCCTTCCTTGCTCTTCTAGCTTCTGGTGGGTGCCAGCGATCCTTGGCTTGTGGCCACGTAACTCCAATCTCTGCCTCCGTTTTTCACATGGCCTCCTCCTCTTCTAGCTTATCCTTTGTATCGTCTAAGGACACCTGTCATTGGATTTTGTGCCCAACTAGATAATCCAGAAAGATCTCATCTCCAGATCCTTAACTTCATTACATCGGCAAAGACTCTTTTTTTCCAAATAAGGTCACATTCACAGGTCTCACCGTTCCACCCACGCTATGACCTTAGACAAGTTGTTGAACCTCTCTGAGCCTCAGTGTCTTTAGCTTTAAAATGGAGATGCCACCCGGCTGCCATGGCTCAGTGGTTGAGCATCGACCTATGAATTAGGAGGTCACAGTTCGATTCCCAATCGGGGCACATGCCCGGGTTGCAGGCTTGAGCCCCAGGGTGGGGTGTGCAGGAGGCAGCCGATCAATGATGCTCTTTCATCATTAATGTTTCTATCCCTCCTGCTCTCTCCCTTCCTCTCTGAAATCAATAAAAATATATTTTTTAAGAAATAAAATAAAATGGAGATGCCTCTCCCAGGTGGCCCCTAGGGATAAGATGTGGAAAGCTTTCTCAGTGCCATGCATAGCTCATGCGCCACCGTGGCACCTACTTTTACTTACCAAGTGTTCATCATGGGCTGAGATGTTGCTCCAGGCTCCCCTGTTATCCCCTGACAAGCTGAGTCCCAGGCCCCTTCTGGTCCAATCTGCAGAACCAGGGTTAAATTCCTATGTGCCTCCAAGGCCTATGGCTATGTGAGTGCCCAGCAACTCTTCAAAACCCCCGTTTTCCTATATATACGTGGAATGACCCACCGCCTCACCAGTAGGGACAGTTCTAGAAAATTCCTCAGCTCACCTTTTGGGGGATTGTCGGGACAGAGGAAACCAGTGCCTGGCTGTTGGAAGTCATTCCAGCCCCGCGTCCTGCCCCCACCTCAGCCACCAGGGTCTTTTCTCCATGTTGGACACTTCTCATCCACCACCTGATAGGTATTCCACAGATGGCAGGGCTGTGGACAGTCGGAGAGCAGCGAGTACATGTTGTAACCTAGAAATTGGACAGCCAGGCAGGGAGTTGGCCTGTTGGAGAGCTGGCGGGAGTGTTCATCCTGCTCGCAGTTCCCTGGGACCTTGGCCCAGTCTCTGACCTTCTCTACGGCTCAGATATTCAGCTGGATATCAGTGGGGTTGATTTGGAGCAGTAGTTCTCAAACTTTTTTTTTTTTTTTTGAAAGCACTACACCTGCTTTAAAATCTTTCCCAGAATCCATATGTCCACTCAGGGCTCCCCCTCCTCAGTCCTATTGCCTGTGAGAGTCCAGTGACTTCCCCAGGATTTTTTCAAGTGTCCATATTTGCTTCCCCATTTGCACGTACCTCCCCCGATATCAGAATGCAGAACGCACCCCCTTTCCTTTCTCTTAGGAATTCCCCTCACTCCGAGGAGTTTTATGGACTCAATTGAAGGGGTAGGGGACATGAGAAGGGGTCATATCCTGGCCCTAGCTGGACTGACACCCTCCAAGTGCCTTACCCCACCTTTTCCTTCTCTCTATACCCTGTCCCAACACCCCAACATCACCCCCTCACCGTCCCCACTTTCAACTCCTGCCACTTCCATCATCACATCTCTTTCTCTGGCCCTGACCCTCCTGCCTTCCTCTTATAAGGACTCTTATGATTACATTGAACTCACCCAGATAATCCAGGATGATCTCCCCATCTCAAGATCCTTAATGTGATCACATCTGCAGAGTGCCTTTCCCCCTGTAAGGTAACATACTCACAGGCTCCAGGACATGGGCATCTTTAGGGGGCGATGTATTCTACTTATCCCACCCACCTTTAGTATTTGTTGAATGAGTCCTTCATAGGCATTTCAAATGCCCCCTCCTGTAGGAGCATCATCCCCCGTGCTTCCCAGACGGAAGGACTCTCGCCTTTTTAATCCGCGGCATCGGGCCCCATTCTGTTAACAGCAGGTACCACCTGCAGTTCTGGTCCTTGGTGTCTGGTCCTGCCCCCTTGGCAAAGCGTGAGCCCCTTGGAGGCAGAGTGTTGAGACTGGGGCACCTTTGAGACTCAGGTCTTTCAGAGTCAAATATTTGAGGGATTTGTTGCATTCGTCTCTCGAGCATCATCTCAAGCACCATCTCCCCGACTGTGCCCTCTGTTCTCTTTAAAATTAAGCTTGATCCTCTCATGAACCCAGCACTGACTGCAGCCTGGTGCAGGGCAGCGGTCCAGTGGACACTGAAGAGCTGGCCACCTCTTTTAGCCTCCGATCCATACAGTGGAGCCGCACCTCACCCGGGCGTGAAGGTAGACCGTGGGTTTGCAGAATCCCAGCCAGGGCTCGAGGGGCACCCCTTCTGAGGGACAGCTGAGCCTTGGGAGCCAGGTTCCTGCCTCCCGTCTCTCACTCACTGTCGGTCGGGCGTCTGCACACTGACCAGACCTGGGGATAAATCTGCCCCCCTATCTAATTGGTTGTTGCTGTTTCTGGGTGGCAGGCGTTGGATTTGCAGAAGGAGAATGCCTCCAGGAGGAAGTGCCTACACCCTCTCTTGGCGCTCCACTTCCCCCGATTCAGCTGCTTCCCTCCCCTCTGTTCCCAGGTAGCAGATGGCCTGATAATTTAATGCCATTACAGGGAGCAGGTCACTGGGATTTAATTAAAAACAAAAGCACTTTGAGAACGCCTGTTCTCACAGACAAATTTGAGGGCAGGGTGAGCAGGGTCACCAGATTGCACAGCCCTTGAGCCCACATTCACAGCAGAGCCCAGGTGAACGGCCCCCTGAGGAGTGGAGTGTAGCGCGGCCTGCCCGGCCTTGTGCAGCAGCCTGCCAGGGAGGGAGACATGTTTTCCTGTGACCTTGCCCTCTCCCATTTTACTCCTCCAGGCACCAACCTGCTTGGTCTCCTTGTAAGCCAGTGGGACACTTAGAATGAAATCAAGATTCCCTTTTTTTGTGGCCTAAGAGGCCCTCCATGGCCTGGCCCCTGCCTGCCTCCCAGGCCCTCCTAGTGCCCGTCTTCCAGTGCTCACTATACTTCTGTGTCCCCAGTATGCAGGGCTGATTCCTGGCACAGAACCTTTGCACATGCTCTTTCCTTTGCCTGATTGTTCTTCCCCTAATATTCCCGCGACCACCTCACTCAGGTCTCATCTAAAATGCTACTACTACCTCCTCTAAGAGAACTGCCTAGAGTACCCTATTTTTGTTGCTCCCTAGGTTATTCAGCTTGAAATGCCATAACAAAATAAGCAGATTAGGTGGCTTAAGCAACAGAAATGTATTTTCTCACAGTTCAAGAGGCTACAAGTCCAGGATCAAGGTTTCCGTTTATTTGGTTTCAGATAAGAGCTATCTTCCTGACTTGCAGAGAGTTCAGACAGACAGACAGGAAGCTCTCTCTCTCTCTCTTTCTCTCTCTCTCTCTCTCTCTCTCTCTCTCTCTCTCTCTCTCTCTCTCTTACTTGTTCTTATAAGGTCACTAATCCTATCAGATCAGGGCCCCATCCTTATGATCACTTAACTGTAATTACCTCCTTAAATGCCCTTTCTCCAAATACAGGTACATTGGGGTTAGGGCTTCAACATGGGCATTTTGAGGGTAGACACACATTCAGTTCATAACACCCCCTATCAACGCCCCACCACTCTCTATCCTGTTACCTTCAGCTCCTTAAACCCTCTCTGTGCCTTGGCTTCTCATCCGTGAAATAACGGAACCTGATGACATGGGATGGTTATGAGGATTGAATGAGTTCTGCACAAAGCCTACTTAGACCAGAGTCTGTCACAGAGGAGGTGCTCACTAAATGTTATTTTCATTGTCACCCTCATCATTGTTTCCAACTAAGACTTGCTACCCCTGACTTGCGGCCTCAGAGAATGTGTTTCTCTACACATGCTACAAGAACAAGAGTATGAACCAAGGGACAAGAGTCAGGTGAGGAGTTGGGCAAGGGCGTCCTGGCAGAGGGAACAGCATGCACAAAGGCATTGGCTGTGGGGAACCCGTGAAGGGTTTCCAGAGGGGAGTTGTGTTCAGATTCACACGTTGCAGAGACCACCCTGAAGCATTTCTCCCCGCATGAGGATCAAACCCAAGGCAAGGATCCCCATCACTTCACCGAAACGGCTCTTGCAGGGACCCCACTTGGCTAATCCCATGGTGGGTTTTCAGGTGATGTCCTTCCTTCTTGACCATTCTGTTACACTTGACAGATGACCACGCCATCCCTCCTAAGCCTTCCGTGTCCCTGGCGTCCCTGACAGGCTACTAGGGCTCCTGGGAGGCAGTGCACTGTGCTGGAGAGAAGCCCGACCTTGGTCCCTGGTTGGCATCGTGGCTCCATCACTGTCTCCATTGTGGGAGCCAGGCATGTTCTCTTACCTTCAGAAGCATCTCTTTATCCTTGTGATTAAAAGACCTGCCTGGGGATTGGTGTGAAGTATGTACATGTCACTCCCCTCCCCCACCCCTTTCTTCTGTCTCCTCCTTCCATTTCTCCTCCTGCCCCTAAACACAGGTATTCTCCGAGGGGGCTGCTGGAACCACTCACTGCTGCTCAGATGCCATGAACCTTGGTTCCCAGTTTTTCTTGTCTTCCACCGACTTCCTAGGCTGTTGTAAAAGGGAAGTCGGGTCTCAGAGCCCCTTTCCTGGGGGACGTCCACTAAGGTTATTGCCTGAGGTTTACTCTGAGCCTTTTTTTCTTTTCTACGCACATTTCTCAATATGCTGAGTCTGTGGAGGAAACTTCTGCCTCCCAGAGAAGGTGCAAGAATAGGCAAGAAGCACAGTCTACTGAGACGCTTTTTAATTAGCCTCATACATGGATCGATTTTCTCTCCCTGTTCAAACTTCACATCCCCGTAGTTTTAGAGAGATGTGCCAATTTCTCTAAACTCCATGCCATAAACGAAAAAGGAGGGATTTGTTGCCAAGGGAGGAGGAGGGAAGGGGTTTTCCTTAAACACCCAAAGTGCGAGGACCTCTGTGCTGGGACCTTCCAGGGCAGAGGAGTCAGCAAATGCTGACCGGATAATAAATCGATGCCAAAAGACAGTAACCTTCATGCTTCTTAATAAAGAAAAGCAGATTCCGCTAAGACTTTCTCAGAATTTAAGGCAGAGAAAATGCCCATAAAAGTTCTTCTGCTAAGAAGAAATGTAAAGAGTGCTGGGCTGACTCTGGAGTTCAGCGCAAAAATCATCCAGGTTGTCTAAGCCAGCGCTTGGCAGGGGCATGTTTGTTTCTGTTAGGGAACCCCAATATATAAACGTGAAAGCTGAGCGGCTCTGTGGAAGCTGGGAAGGGTCTCAGCGTGCCCCCCACCACCCCCACTCAACCTGAAGGCGAACTGTACTTTGAAAACCATAGAGCTCGGCCAATGGGAAAATGGATGACCAAAGAGGCTAATTGCCGAAGGCCATGCATCACATATGTTCACACCGGCTCAGGCTCCCAGTCAATATTCACTGAGCGTCTGTGATGTGCCAGGCACTGTTCTGGGCCCTGGGCTATAGCAGAGAGACAATCCCTGTCTTTATGGAACCTGCACTCCAGTGGGGCGACAGGCAGTACACAAATGGAAAACGTATGTAATGTCAGGTAGCAGAAAGTGCTGCAGAATAAAGTATTTCTTTTTTTTTTTTTTATTTGTTGATTTGAGAGAGACATCGATTTGTTGTTCCACTTATTTATGCATTCATTGATTGATTCTTGTATGTGTCCTGACCTGGGATCAAACCTGCAACCTTGGCGTATCGGACGGCACTCTAACCGAGCTACCTGGCCAGGGCAAGGGGGGCTGTTTTAGGTGGGTTGGTCAATGCAGGCCTCAGAGAGGTGAAGTTGGAGCAATGAGAGGGAGGCAGGAAAATATCGACAGAAGAGAGAATAGGCGTGAAGGTCCTATGTTGAGAATGTCCAGGGCTGAGAAAGTGAGGGGGAGGGTGATGGGACATGGGTCAGAGAGGGGGCTGGCTGGATCTGTGTTGCCTCCTCGGCCATGGCAGAGCCCGGCAGGTGATGGGAGGCGGTGGGATTTTTATCCAGTGTGGGATGGGAGCCATTGAATGGTTTTTAGCAGAAAAGAGATGTAGTCTGAGTTAGGTCTTAAAAGGATCCTTCTGCCTTCTTGCTAAGTGAAAACAGGCTGATGAGGGGTGAGAAAGGAAACAGGCAAATCAAGTGGGAAACATTCACAGTAGTTTGAGTGAGAGATATTGGTGCCTTGGACCTTTCTATACAACAGCATAGAAAGTTGGTGGAAGACAAGTGTAGGTGTGAAACGTGGTAAGATTTAGGATAGATTTTTAAAGACAGATCCAGCAAGATTTGCTAACAGGCCGAATGAAGAGATAACTTCCTACACCTCCTTTGAGCAAAGCACTTGTAATAGGTTATAGGAATCAGGACCCTCTGGGCAGAAGCCCAACTCAAACTGGATCACAAAACGGAATAGTTCAGCCAAAATGGACTTCAGGTACAGCTCATTCCAGGAGCACAAATACTATCTTCAGGTTTCAGTCATTCTCTCTCTTCATATCTTAGTTGTTTGGCTTCATTTCTCCCTGGGTGGCTCCCAGCAGCCCCAGGCTAACTTGAACCTTACAGACAGCAGCTGCCATGGGAAAAGGCTATTTCTTCCTTAATGGTTTCAATAAAATGGACACTTCACCTGCCGTAAGTCCCCTGCACATCCCTGACTCAATCACTCTGTCCAAGGAAACAGAATACACGTATTGGCAATTCTTGTCACGTGTCCAGCCTGGACTCAGGGGGTGATGGCAGGGGACAGGCCTGCTCCCCACCTCCCACATAACTGCGAGGAGTTTTTACTAGGAGGAGGGGACAACGGATGTTGTGTAGGCAAGAAGAACCAATGTACACTATCCAGGCATAATAAGAAAAACGTATTTTAATAAATGGGGATTTTGCCTTCTCATTTTTCTTGTGTCACGAAATATGCTTTCCCGGAGACACAAAAAGTAATTGTCGCAATGAGCACTCCAGTGTGCTGGATCCCGGATCTCAACGTGCTTCCCCACCCATGTCCCAGCTGCAGACCATGCTGTCTCCATGCCAAGAAAAGGAACTTGAACCTAGAAAGCTGACAGTCACCTGCTCTCCAGCCACCGGGTGAGCCCAGTGAAAGCAGAAAGCAGTGCGATACTTCCTGCATTCAGAAGGCTTAGAACGCTGTCTGGGCTATTGTGTAGGGAGAATGACGCTCCTGGAGGCAATAGGGGAGGGGTGGGGGCAGGGCCGGAGGGGAGCTGGCTCAGAGAGCCGTGGGGGGACCATTGCACGGAGGTTCAGATCTGTAGCCACCGAAGCCTAATGATCCCCCCCAACATCAGGTTTCCTGTGAGAAAGGGTGGCTGCATCCCATTGAATTCTTCAGATGCAAGTTCAGGGACAGCCTGAGAGCCACGCCCGGCCCTCAGCAGCCTGGGCTGTCGGGCTGTGAGACTGCAGGCTGGATTCATTTTAAACAACATTCTGAGAAGATGCTGTTTTTGCTTCATTAAGATAATGGTTCCTCCGTCGCCTCTCTTGCTTTGAACGGCACCTAATCACATCCCCGAATTATTTATTTTTTTTGGGCGGGGGGTTAGTTTTACGCTCCCCAGGATTTTGTTTGCCTCGGGGCCTGGTTGATTCTTGCCCGTTAAGAAGCTCCCCAAAGCCCCAAATTTGCTCATGAAATTGTTAACTCCCCACTGTGGCATCGTCAGCTGGGCCACGTGACATGGGAAGGCTCAGCTAATGTCATTACCTTGAGAGGCCAGAGCGGGCACTTGAGTGGCATAAAGACATACGCACAGTTTTCCGACTCTCCACCCAGGGACGTCTCCCTGGTTACCTTATCTGAGGCTGCTTCGCCCTCACCGGGCTGGGGGCTAATTTGGGTTCAGCTGTGCATCCTGGGGAGTTTAAGTGTTTTTACATGGAAAACAGTGTCCTCCCTCCCTCTCCTTTCTCCACCCCTCCCCCCACCCATCACAGCTGAACATCAAGATGGCAGCACTGCTGCTCTGTGCTATACTCAGGCCCATGTTCCTTCTTACGAGGAAGTGCTGAGGGGGTTTAGGATTTGAGAGGAGTGGGAGCTGCAGGGAAAGAATGGAAAAGGCAGCTTGGCTTACTGGAAAGCTCAGAGGCTCGAGAATCAGCCCCGGATGGGCTCAAACCCCAGCTCCGCTACTTATTAGCTCTGTGGCCTTGGGCATGTGGCTGAGCCTCCATTTTCCTGTCTGTAGAATGGGAGCACACCACTCTGCAATACAGACTGCTGTAAGGAATAAAATGGAGCAAGATTCGTAAACCTTTACCTTCAGCCCAAATACCTCTCCTGGCCCAGACCGACGGACCAGCCCATCGCTGCTGGGGCATCCACCTGGGTGACCTAAGAACCCTAAAAGGTTACTCACCTACAGCAGATGGCCTCATTTCCAACCCCTTACGGCATCTCCCCCCAGAACTCATCTGAAACCCCTGCCTGCCTGTCACCCTCCCATTCAAGGTGGGTGAGCCCAGCCTGTTAGGTTTGCCTGCTTAACACACCTGCAGCAGGTCCCTCCTTGCGTCCCCACAGCTCCTGCCTTAATCCTGGCTCCATCACCTCGCAGTAGCCACCTAACTGGTCTCCTCCCCTCAGGGGTCCCCACGGCAGCCAGAGCCTCTTTTCTGAAGTGCAGGTCTGGCCATGTCACACCCCCTGGTTCGCCTTTCACGACTCCCATTACCCAAACGTAAAGACCCCTCAGCCTCCTGGCACTTTCTACCTTCCGAGCCTCCTCTTTTGCTGCTCCTCACCCGTCCGTCATCACAGGTCCCGCAGGGGACCTCTGCCTCCTGCCTCCGTGCTGTCAGCGTCCCCTCCTCCGCCAGGCATGCCATCCCCCTTTGTCTCCCTGGCTTGCACACACCTACTCATTTTTCAAGATCAGCTCAATCAACCAAAGGACTTGTATGCATGCACATAAGCCTAACCAGTGGTCATGGACAACAGGGGGGTGGGGGCATACGTGGGGAGGGGTTTGGGATGGGAATAGGGGGATGAGGACAATTATGTGAGACCATAATCAATAAAGAAATTTTAAAAAAAAGGATCACCTCCTTTATTATTCAGCCCTAAGAAGAAATGAAGGGCTGATACCTGTGACAACAAGGTAGACCCTCGAAAACATTGTGCTAAGTCAGTGGTCGGCAAACTTCGGCTCGCGAGCCGCGGTTTGCCGCTCTGTTGACTAATGAGTTTGCTGACCACTGTGCTAAGTGAAATGAGCCTGACGCAAAAGGTCACATGCTGTATGACCCTATTTATATGAAATACCCAGGAAAGGTAAACCCACAGAGACAGGAAGCAGATGGGTGGCTGCTGGGGGATAGAAGGATGGGGGCAACGGGGTGCATTAATGGGTCTAGACCTTCCTTCTAGGGTCAGAAAATGTTGGGGGACTGCATGGAGGTGTGGCTGTAAAACATTCTGAATGTACTAGGCACCCCTTTTAAATGGTTAACTTGACGTTATGGGACATGTACATGAATTAAACAGAAAGGATTGCCTGTTCTATGGACTTCCTGACCCGCCCAGGTGGAACAGCCCCTCTTCCATGTGGCGCCCATGCCCACCTGCTGCCGTCTAGATTTTTATCAGCCACCCCAGGACTCCTTTATCTCCATGTCTGCGCCCCCAGAGGCCTGTGAGCCCCTTGAGAGCATCCAGCGGCTCCGTCGAGCCTGCATCCTCTGTAGCGAGCACAGGGCCAGGCTCACGGTGATGCTCAGGTGGCATTAACCCTCCACCTGCCTTGTCTTCCTGGGAGGTTGCCGTCCTCAGGTTCTGGAGAAGGGAGGAGCCCTCCGCCCGCTTGGGTTTGACCACCCATCACAGCCTCACTAGACACTGGATGCAGCCTCCTGAGGCTCTGTTCCGAGGAGGCAGGAAACATCTGCATTTCCAATGCGGGCTTCCTCCTGCCCCACGACGGGGAGCCACAGAGCCCTGGCCTAGTTGCATAAATGCTGGCATCGTCTTTTCGGCTCTTCTCTCGGGTGTTTCCGTTTTATTTACTATCCTCTCCAATTTTGTGCCATCAGCACTTCACCGCGGTGCCACGTCCCTCTTCTTGGAGCAGTTTAGACTGATTAAGGACACAACCGGGGCCAAGCAGTGGCCTGCTGGCCCCATTGTGTCCGGGCAGGCTGAAGGTGGACAGATGGGGATGTGGAAAGGGGGGGGTGACGCTGGGCCTGCCGTGGTGGCTGTGGGCATGCTGTGAGTCAGTGCAGAATCCATCGGGCACCCGCCTCTGCATCCCCAACAGACACAGTCGGCGAATCCACGTGTGGACTGCTTCCAGCTGGAGGCCTGGTGTGGACTCCTGGCCTTCAGTGGTGAGGCCAGCTCCAGTGGCGGGCACTGCTGGCCTCGCTTCCTGCCCACCACATCCAACCTCTCCCCCTCCTCCCTCGCCACCAGGCGACATCTAGGCTTTGCTCCCTGCAGGATCCTCCCCCCGCTCCCGCCCGTTCCCCCCAGCTTGGGTCTCTTGCACATCTTGACCAGGTTCGTTTTCTGGATGAGCTCATTGGCAGTCTGAGCCTTGCTGAGGGCCAGACTGCGAAGAAAGACAACCTTTATGGAGAGAAAGGGTCAGCACCGCCCTGACCCCAGAGGGTAACGGAGCCTGGAACTCGGGTCTCCCCCAGGCAGAACTCGGCCTTCTCCCCCTCACCACTATCTGCTCAGGCACTCAAACCAGTCACCTGAGCCAAACATTGTCCCCTCCCCCCTCCCATCTCGGCCAAGCCCTGGGTTCTGTCCTTGTGACACCTTTCTAATCCATCCACTTCGGGCTGCATGGTGGCCTCCCGCTCCGTCACGACCCCCCGTGACCTGCCCTTGCTCTCCTGCTCGTCCCTCCGTTTCATCCTTTCTGTGTATTAGTTTTCTTTTCGCTGCGTGAACAGATTGCCACAGACTTCGTGGATCAAAGCAGCACAGATCTGTTTTCTTACATCCGTGGAGGTCAGAGTCCAGAATGAGTCCACGGGGCTGGAGCCGAGGTATCCACGGTGCTGGGGCCTTCTGGAGCTTCTCCAGGGAGAATCTGCCCCTCGCCTCCTCCAGCCTTTAGAGGCTGCGAGCATTCCTCGGCTGTGGCTGCCTCGCTCCACGCCTTGTCCCATTGCCTTCCTCTCTCTGACCTCTGACCCTCCTGCATCCTTCTCATAAGGGCCCTGGGTAGTCCAGTGGAGGCTTCCCATTGCAAGTTACCGAATCTGATCACATCTGCAAAGTTCCCTTTGCCATGTACTGTAACATCCTCACAGTTTCAAGAGATTAGGAGTGGGCATCCTCTTGCTGGGGCTGTTACTCAGCCCACCATCGCCATCTTCCTAAAATACCTACCGCTTCTCTCTTTAGAAACCGATGATGGCTCTCAGTTGCTATCAGATCCAAGTCGAGCTCTGACCTCCAAAGTGGATTCCGTGTTCATCACGTGCCCGACATGTCCCAGTACTTCCCATGAGGGATGAAGTCCTGGCACAGCCTTAACCCACCTGCCCTCCTTGTCTCTACCTCGTGTCCCAAGTCCAGCTCCACGGGGACTTCCTTCCTCCTGGTCTTAGCACATGCCAGTCCCTTGGCCTGCAATGCCCTCCTCTTCTCTGCCCTTCAAATCCCAGCTCCTTCCTCGGTGACTCTTGCAGTGTCTCACACAGCACCTGGCACATAGTAGTCAGTAGGTGCTCAATAGATGCTTGGTGAATGGCTGAAGGGTAGAAGAAATGAACAAATGCACGAATGAAATAAGGAAAACCAGTTTACCTGACGAAGCCCTGAAATGTCTCAAAGATTTTAGCATAATCGACATCCAGGGATCAAATTGCTCAAAAACCCTTTACCCACAATGCCAGGGCCCCACCCGTGTGCCAGCACTCCTGCATGCCTGCCCTGCGTGCCCTCCCCGCTGGGCATGCTCAGCTTACACCCAGGCAGCTGGAAGCCAACACCCCAGGAGCGACCCTCCATCGGGAAAGGATGGGAATTAGTGGATAAACACCTGGTATCCTCGTGGGACAGTTCTGGGGTGTGCTCCCCGGCCTCTCAGAGGGTCCCCACTAAGAATGAGCCCCAGTGGCTCATAGTGTAACCCTCTCATTAAAGTATCCTTGGGTTTTCTCCCCACCCCCTCATGGTGCTTCCCAAATCCCTGCCTCGGGGTCTGCTTTTGGAAGAATCCAAGTATAGTATCACACAGTGAAGAGGCAACATCAGGTTAAAGAATAAAGTCTAAATCAAGGGACACTCACAAGGTGCCAGGTGCTGGGATAAGCCACCAACTGGCCTACCGTTTAATGCTCACGGCAACCCTCGGAGGTGGGTGCTGCCTCCGACCTAGATGAGGAAACAGGCTGAGAGCTGCGAGGAGACTGTTCAGCGTCGTGTAGCTGCCATGTGGCTTCACCAGGCCTCCAGTCCAAGCGTGCAGGGCAGAAGGGAAAGGAGGCTCAGGGGTATGAGAGGGAGGGGTGAGGACCATCCTGAAAGGAGGACTTGTCGCCAGAGGTGAGGTGGAGGAGGCGTGGGGTCACTTCTCCGGTTTAAAGCTCAGGACGTGCTGGTCTTCTTTTAATGCCAGCAGGCAGACATCACAGCCTCCTTCTCTGCTCTGCCTCTGCGTTGAGTCAGCCAGGGCCAGGCCGTGGGAGCGGGTGGGACCAGCCACCCAGCTGACCCTTGGCTGCACCCTCCCCTGTCCTCCCTTCAGCCTCAGAGCCCCAGGTCCAGAGCCCTCTGGGCTCCAGATGAAGTCTGCCCTGCTGTCCATCTGGACAACTGGTCGACTACACTTCTCAGCCCACACCGATGGTTACGTTTTGATTCTACCCGCTCTGCCCTCTTCACTGGGAGGCAGGGAAACTGTGTGCGGTGAGTCAGAGCTGTCTCATCCGCTCCCCCGGGCCAAACGGTTCCTCGCCCTGTGGGCTGGGCTCTCGGAAGCCCTGGCATTTGTCCTCACCTGTTGGGTCTGAATGGCAAGTTCAGCACCACGGAAACGGTGCATTTCTTGGAACTCCCAGGATGCTTTAATGAGAGGGTAACACTGTGGGGTGTAGGAGAGATTTGGCTGTTGGGTTAGGTTTTCTCCAGGGCTCAGTGCACATGACAGTCTGGTTTATGATTGCATAGATCTGGTTTTATTTCACAGATGATCACAGTCCGAGTCAGCCATAAAGCAGGAAAAGCTGTCAGCCTGTCGCTGGCCCGCGGAGAGGCTTTGCCATGCCTGGCACCGGGTACCCACTGCAGATGTGGCCTGAGATGCAGGCGTGTCTTTACCACGCGTGGCAGATAGGACCTACCGCTGTAAACACTGTGCCAACTACATTTTTAAACGGCGTGTTTGTTTTCTAATGACTTACTGATAGGCAAGAAGAAAAGGTAAACGAAAACATCAAGGTAATAGTTTTTATGTTGGTGTGGGAATCTCTCTAGTCTGTTTTCTATGCTCATACCTATGATTTCCAAAAGCAGATTATACTAAGCATTGTGTTTGTTATTTTCCTTCTTTTTTTTTTTTCTAGGATAGCATGCCCTCTTTCTTGCAGTAAGTATTGCTCACCTAAAATGCAATTTTGAAGTACTGTTTTATATTCCACCCACCACCTAGGGAAATCAGAATTTATTTACCCAGTCCCCTTTAGCTGGACACTTAGGCGGTTTCTCCTTTTGCGGTTTTATAAATAGCGTAATGATGAACATCCTTGAACATAGCATTTGCTCGTGCCTCTCAGATTATTTCCTGGAGACAAATTTCTAGATGTGCAATTACTGAGCTAAAAGGTATAAAAAGGGCTTTTGCTTTTTTATGTTTGTTATTTCGATATTATACTTGAAAATTCTGTGTAATTTCTACTCTAAAGATGAGTGTTTGAGAGTCCCCGTTTGCTCACACTTTTTGCTTTCTAGGTTGGCAGTCCCCACACATGCATATAATCAGGACTTGGCCTCTTGTTTCTAATATTTGTCTTCCTTCTACCTACCCATTCACCCTTCCATCCTTTCCCCAATGTATTGGCCACAGCTTCCAGAACAATGCTAAGTAATGGTGATGGGCCACTTTTCCGTGTGCCTGAATTTAGTAGGAATATCTCAAATGTTTCACCATTAAATATGATATCGATTATTAGTTGGAGAGACATTCCTCATAACAGTAAGAAAATGCCCTGTACTCTCAGTTTTTCAAGTCTTAAAGCAGATTATGAAACACCTGTTGTCATCTACAGAGAAAATCATTTGTTTATCTCCTCGGATCAATCGATGTGATTGAACTTCATTATTTTCCTAATGTTGAATGGCATTTTATTATTAGAATGAACTCTTCTTAGTCAAGACTTATTACAATGATTGTTGGAAGACACCACTGCGTATTGTTTTAATGTGATGTTAACTTTCTAAAATACACTGAGTGGCCAGATTATTATGATCTCTGAACGCATAATAATCTGGCCACTCAGTGTGTGTGTGTGTGTGTGTGTGTGTGTGTGTGTGTGTGTGTATGAGGCCTGGTGCATGAATTCGTGCATGGGTGGGGTCCGGCCAGCTTGGCCAGGGGGAGGAGACATGGGCGGTTGGCTGGCCTGCCTGCTGGTCGAACTCCTGGTCGAGGGGACAATTTGCATATTATCCTTTTATTATATAGGATAGACACTGAGTGGCCAGATTATTATGCGTTCAGAGATCATAATCATCTGGCCACTCAGTGTAAATGAAAGGGCTTCCTGTTTCTCCATTCCCAGAAACTCTCACCATAAACACGGGGACACATACATGCTCATGCTCCCTCCAAATATTGCCAGTCACTGAATCAGGGTCTACGTGTTGTGGAGGAGTGGAAGGTGACACCTGTCACTTGTTGGCGGGGGGGGGGGGGGGGGGGGAGGTATGGTTCTGTGCTGAAAAAACTACTCACTCTGTTTGATTTCTGTTCTTGTTCATCGCTGACCAGTGGGTGGCAACGCACAAAGGATAAAGGCTCATTCTGTTTCATAAACAGGCTTGACTCAGTCACCTCTGCACTCCTAGGAGTTCTGGCACATAGTAGGTGCTTTAAAAAGTCGACCCAAAGAACTGCCAAGTGTCATCTGTTTTTCCTGGGCAACAAGTATGCATGTTGGGTGCCAGTAGCCAGGCAGGGAGATGGTATGACCTCCCGCACCTGCTTCTCCCTCTCTTGTGTAGCCACATGGTACAGAGCAGGGGTCCTCAAACTTTTTAAACAGGGGGCCAGTTCACTGTCCCTCAGACCGTTGGAGGGCTGGACTATAGTTTTAAAAAAAACTATGAACAAATTCCTATGGACACTGCACATATCTTATTTTGAAGTAAAAAAACAAAACGGCAAAAACACCCGCATGTGGCCAGCGGGCCGTAGTTTGAGGACGCCTGGTACAGAGGGTGGAAAGCCCTGGAGGTCAAAGGTCCCTCTGTGACTTGAGGAAACTGATGGGGGTTGGGAGAGAAGGAAAGAGCCATTTGTTTATGTTTGTGAGAGAAGAATAAAGTATGAGGGAAGCAGGTTATAAGCTGATTTTGTGCAAAAGATCCTCTGGTACATTTTGTAATGACTCTGAATCACCATAAAACTACTGAGTCCTCAAGCGGGCAGGTCCCTCAGCTCCTGTCTTTTATCCCAGGAAAACCCTGGCTTTCCTTCTTCATTGAGGACCTACTGTGTGTTTAAAGCTGGTCCTCGATGTGCTGAAAGTGGTAGGTATGAACCCTATTCTCGAATATTATGGAAGTCCCAGTGCCAGTTTCGTGGCTGGGAAGAGGAGGCGTCCAGTAAGAGATGTGGGATGGATGGATGGATGGATGGATGGTGCTCACTCTGCTCCAGGCACTGGACTGTGTTTCTCCAGGTGTTGACTAGGGGGTTCCCTGCATCAGAATCTCTTGGGGAAGTTACTAAAATGCAAATCCCGAGCTCCATGCAGATTTTCTGTATCAGAATCTCTACAGGAGGGGCCCAGCATATGCAATTCTAGTAAGCTCTCTTGGAGGTCCTGGTGCATCTTCAGCTGAGACCCCTGCTCTCGGTGATCGCTCTTAATGAGATTATGTTGCGAAAAGCCTCCTGTTCTCGGCCCACTCATTAACAGGCACACCCATTTGCCTGCCTCCTCTTCGCCGCAGAGCAGGGTTAACACATTCGAGACGAGAAGAGCAATGGAAGAGGTCGAGGTGGCGTTAATGGATTCAACAAATCATAAAGATGAGGTATAATTAGAAATTGTAATTGCCCAGACAGCTGTTGAGAGAATAGACGAGCTTGACCTGGGCAGCCCAGGAGGCTTTGCAGAGCTCAATGGGAACAGACAGAAAAACTGGGATGGGAGCAGCCCCCATGAAGGGAAGTCCTATTTCCTGAGTATCTACTGTGTGTCACTCTGGCTTGTGATGCCTGCTCTTCTCTGAATCAGCCCAACTAGGGTAGGTTTCTAACCTAACCAGGTATTAAGGTAGGTTCCCCCAGAAGGAGATACCAGGCAAGGATTTGAGTGCTAGAGGTTAAATGGGAGGTGAAGCTAGGGGAGTGGAAACGTGAGTCAAGGAGAGAAGACCACCAATAAGGGGTGTGTTAGCCAGCCAGCTACCCCGGTGGGTGCCGGGAGCTTATTTGCACCAGGGAAACTGGCAGCATAGAACATGTATCTCAGACTTATGCTACCTGCAGGGTAGGCAGCTGGGATATTTATACACCAGCTTCTGTCAGTCTCAGGTGCTTCATTCACATGGGTAAAGCAGACCAGGAGACAGATAGTATCAATCAATGTCCAAGAACCACATCTGGCTTAGAATGCAGGCCACTGGGCACCTGAAAGGGAAGATAATGAAATCTGCCCAGGACAGGACATCGAGGTGGTGGCAAGTTGGCTCTTGAGCGTGACCAGGACTCTCCCTAGTTGGCCACCATTTCCTCCAGGAACACGTTGGGAGTGCATTTTCTACACCACGAATGTGGTCACATGGTATAAACAAGGATTTGGGGACACTTCTGGGTGAGACAGGTAGTCAGAAATATGGTTGCCATATTGGAATTTCTGGAATGTTCTAAGGGTATGAGGGCTTCACATGACTATGACTGACTCTGAGCTTCCGGGAGGCTTATCTTGTCTGCCACACTGTTCCAGATGCACCAGTTAGTCAAGGCCTAAAGGAATTTGGACCTGGTGGGCAGAAAATCCAGTCGAACCTATCTGTCTCTGTCCATATTTTCCCAGCGTGTGGTGGAACATCTAGCTCGGCTAATTTAGTGCACAACTGGCACCCGGCGCATAATAGGTGCTTTATAAATCTTTGTGGAGTGATTGCTAGAACAAGTGAGTGAATGAACGATAAGCTGTGTGACCCTGGACAGCTCTCGGCCTTCATGGAGACCCCGTGGAGTTCGATACTTTTGGGGTCCTGGTCTCACTTGAGAATCTGATGAGAGCTGTGGACACTTCCCCTTGAAACCTGCAGGAGTGCCCAGTCACACAACTCTGTGGATGACCTTGGGGGTGGAAAGCCCTCCCTGGGGGCCTGGGGTCCATAGATCCTTCTTGGGAAAGCTTGGGCTCTAGATCAGGCGTCCTCAAACTACAGCCCACGGGCCACATGCGGGTGTTTTTGCCATTTTGTTTTTTTACTTCAAAATAAGATATGTGCAGTGTGCATAGGAATTTGTTCATAGTTTTTTTTTAAAACTATAGTCCGGCCCTCCAACGGTCTGAGGGACAGTGAACTGGCCCCCTGTTTAAAAAGTTTGAGGACCCTGATCTAGATGGTGCTCAGCTCCTTTGGGTCATGTCCTCACATTATGTGTATTCGGTTCCTGTGGCTGCTGGAACGCATTGGGACAAACTGGGTGGCTTAACACAACAGAAATTTGTTCTCTCATAATTCAAAAGTTCAAAATCAAGGTGTCGGCAGAGCAGTACTCATTTGAGGTTCCTGGGAGAATTACTTCTTTTGCCTCGTCCAGCTTCTGGGGGCTGTCGGCATCCTTCACTTGTGGCAACATTCCTCCAGTTCCTGCCTCCATGGTCACGTTACCTCCCCTCTTCTGTCTGTCTCCGATCTCCCTCTGCGTTCCCCTTACAGGGACACTTGTCACTGCATTCAGGGCCCATCTAGATGATCCAGGATGGTTCCTCATCTCAAGATCCTTAACTTAATCACATCTGCAAAAAGTCTTTTCCAAAATAAGGTCACATTCACGGGTTCTGGAAGTTAGGATGTGGACGTATCTTTTTGGGGTTACCATTCAACCTACTATAGTGGGTGTGGGGCTTGTTTGTCTTTTCTTGCTATCACCCCCGTACTACCCCCAAACAGCCTTGACCTTGATTGAAGTTGCTCAGTCACAACCACAGGGAGGGACTGGTTTGCCTTTTATCTGTTTCCTCTGGCCCCAGCTGGTCTCTCCCAAGGATGTTCTCTAATGGGGGGATGGGAGGGGACAGCATTCAGAGGTGACCCAGAGACATGAGGTGGGCCTGGCTCAGCTCAAAGGTGACACAACCAGGCCCCACGGCACTGAGTCACTCTCATGTCCCTGGTTCTGTTCTGGGTGACAGTCACTGTGAACACTGATGTTATTATTTCCTGGGAACATGAAGGGGATTGATCGGGGGCGGTCTCCCATGCCACCCCCTTTTCATGCACTGGCAGGTGTGGAGGGGACTGTTTATAAGCCGTTCTCCTGAGGATGGAGAATCGTGAATTTGTGCCTTTCCAGGCCACCTAACTAAGTTTGAAAAAAATTGTCTTATATCAACTGCGCAGAACCCTGCGGTGGATGCCTTCGGGAGGGTGTGGTGTTTAACTCCACGCTGTGCATGAAGACTCCAATGGAGGCCGCCCTTTCCCAGCTGCAGCCGGGAGACACATTAGACTATTCTTTATATGCTTAATGCTTTGTCCTCCGGAAATGCAAATATCTGTGCTTTCGGGGAAACACGTCTTCCAACAAATAAAAGGCATGGCCCTCTGGGAACTTCTCTTCTCTTTCTCTTTGTAACCAATAATCTGCTATCATCGTCCCGACTCCCTCCTTGAGTTCTTGGAGCCAGTTCAATTTAGCGCCCCCAAAGATGAAACACAGTGACACATGAGCAGCAGATCCTTTGTAGGGATTATCTTGATGGAGAAATAAATTCTAATATCAGAAGGCTACAGCCGCCTGCCTCTCAGAGGCGGTTGCTCCAGGTGAAAGAACTCTGAATGCCGAGCCATCGCACCACATTTCTTTCAGACATTTCTTATTGAATATGCTTAGCTGGGGATAGCACTCCTGCGTGTGCCAGTATCAGGCAGTTAGCAAATGGAGCTGTGTTTTGCACACACATAAGGCGTCACCCGTTCTATTTTCTTCTCGTGGTTGTCAGCAGCTATGGACGTGTGGCTAACACCTGTCTCTTGAAGAACAAATTGTTTGTTTGTTGTTTGAACACAAGGACAGTCAGTCATCCGCACGTACAAAGTGCTAATAATTGCGCATCTTCAGTGGTGCTGTAACTCAGAGATAGCAGCCCTTCAACTGTCTGTGCTTTTTCTTCTTCCGGGATTTAACCTTAGCCAGACATGCCTGGTGTAATAATAAGGTTGGCTGTCTCGGTCAGACATGAACTGGGTCTGAACTTTAGCCCAGGGGATGTGCGGAATGTGGAAGGAGGCATTCAGGCCAATTAGCCTCTCCTTTCTCAACTAAGGCCTCTTACTACAGGGGAGGCATCTGCAGGTCAGAAATCTCACCCCTTGTCTGTCCGGTTGCTGGCCGGGAATGGTCAGGCTACACGTTCCCTCTGGTGAGCCCTGTGGACGCCGGAAGCTCATTGGTGGGGTGGGCGCCAATGCACTGTGGGTACCATATGGGCGGGTCTGAGACCACCAACTGGCTCCACCTCTCCTCCACTGCTACTCCCTGTCCCCCCTCCCCCCATCTCTCTTGGTCCAGCAAAGAGACCTCCCCCGACTATGGCCCCTGCTGTTCATCCGCACACAGAAATCAGAGTGGGCTTCTTAAAATGTCATCCTGCTGGCATTATTCCCTGTTGCTCTACCCGTCAGTGGCTTCCCGTTGTGCTTAGATTAAAATCTAAATGCCTTCATGTGATTTATTTGGTGGCCTGATATTTAGCTGGTATTCATTGGTGAGGTCACACCACCAGTTATTCGGAGTCTTGTCTGGCTCATTACCTGGGAACCCTTCCACTCCCTCCCTCCCTCCCCCCCTGGCTTCTCATAGTCCAGCAGCAAAGGGGTAACACCTGGCATGTTTGGGGTTTCCAGGCCCCTGCTTCAGCACTGTGGTCAGCACCCATCCTGATGCTGTGAAGGCCTGGTAACTGTTCTGCCCATCACCCAGCTCATAAGTCTATCATTTGACCTCAGCTTCCCCCTCCAGGTTCACACCTCTGCCTCCTGCATTGGTCCATGCTGAGCTCTTTCAGTTCCACAAACACCTCAAGCTGGACCCTGAGCCAAGGGCATGCCAGTGTAATCTCTTTGCAAGTGTATAGTGTTTCTTCTATTTCACAGATGATGAGAATGAGGCTGCAAAGTGGAAGGCACTTGCCCAAATCACACAGGTAGGCCGTGTTGAGGTGAGGGTTCAGTCTGATATCTTCCGACCAGCTAACATGCCTTCCAGCTTCTACTGGCTCCTGAGCAGGGCACTGAGGGGGAGCCAGAACCAGCCTCTGCTCCTGCGGGGCGGGAGGCGGGGGGGAGATTTGGGTGTCACTGGCTCTCCATCTTGAAGTTAAGGTCCAAACACGCTTGAGACTCACCTGCTGTATTTACTTAGAATGCAAAATTCCCTGTCTGACTTATTTCACTTAGCACAATACCCTCTAGGTCCATCCATGTTACCTCTGTCAACTGTAATTGAAAAAAAACTTTTAATATTTTGTTAATCCTCATCCAAGGATATTTTTCCATTGCTATTCAGACAGAGTGGAAAGGAGGGAGGGAGGGGGAGAGAGACAGAGAAACATTGATATGAAAGAGACACTAGCGGGGTGAGGGCATGTGCTGGGGGGTGGGGATGGCTGGGGAGAGGACAATGGGGGGTGGGAAGGAGACATATGTAATAAAACTTTAAACAGTAAAGTTTTTTTTTTAATCTGGAAAAAAAAGAGACATACCCATTGGTTGCCTCCCACATGTGCCCTCCCCCCACCTGGGCCGGAGATCAAACCTGCACAGTAGGTACGTGCCTTTGATCAGAAATCAAACCTGAGACCCTTCAGTTTGCAGGCCAGTGCTCTATCCATTGACCCAAACTGGCCAGGGCTGAAAAATTTTTTAAATATTTTTGTAAAACTGCAGAATTCTGATTTCTCCCCTGGAAGTTCTGGTTTCAGTAGGTCTGGAATGGGGCCCCTGGAATTGATTTTTTTTTTTTAAACACTGTGAGTCTACCACTTTTGTTACTCTTGAAGACAGTCAGGGGCCATCCTCTCTGCATTTCCGGGGTCCATAATGAGGTGCATTGCGGGTGTTCAAGTAAACATTAGCTAAATGGGAAGATGAGGGGATGAATGAATGAGTGAATGTTATCATTTTGGATCCTTTTTCCAATTAAGCAAGAAATTTTGAAAGTAATTCCGGTCCTGCTAGAATTAATAGAGTATTAGCTCCAATCGCTTCCCTCCTTTCTGAGCTATCACCTAATTTTGTTTGAAAAGTAGAGAAGACTGTAGATTTCATTCCCATTTTTGCCAATTGGAAACCAAACTTTTTTGGGGGGGTGGTTGTTTCATTGTGTATTGCTAACTGTGAAGGATTGATTTTGAAGGCTTATTTGATATTATTTATTTTGCCAACTGTTCTAGTACCTACTCACTTTTCTTCCTGGGGCTCCAAAATTTTAGGAAATGAAGTGGTAAATAAAGAGTTGTGTGGGTTCTTTTTTCTTTCCCTGGTTTTCCTTCCTTTCTTTTCCTCCCAGTTAGTAGTGGCTCCAGGATAGGGGACAAGGGACTCATTAAAAGCTCATGTAAATCCTATGAGATCATTGTGATTCCTGGAGGCCCAAGAGGACTCTGAAGTAAAGAGCATGGGAGGGATGGGGGTAGGGCACGGGGCCTGCTTGCTGCCCTGGAATCTTCTCTCCACCGCATGGTGTTCACGATTCCCGGGGCAGCCCACACCACAGAGGAGTGGGATGCATTTGGTCAGAATAGTTGGAGAAAACGAAATGGCATGGCTTGTTTGTTTAGGCTTCTCAGGAGCAAAGGAGAAGCTTGGGAAGACCACGCAGCCGGCAGAGTGGAGGGGCTGGAGAGCCCCAAACTGCCCATCAGGGAGAAGCCTGCAGTCAGGAAGCCAGAAACTAGAGGGGTCAACAAGGGAGATGTGTGACTGGGAGGATAAGCCACTCCCTCATTTATTCATTCGTTTATTCAACCACTATTTATCCAACCCCTGCTATCCATGTTTTGTTCATTGTTGTAGCCTCAGCACTTACAAGGGTTACAGTCATGAGCAAAGTCCTGGCCTTCCTGGAGCTTATATCCTAGTGGGGAAAACAGAAAAGCAATCGATCAATCAAATCATGTTCTGTTGGATGTATCAACGTTTTATGGAGAAAAAGCAAGAGCACAGGAGGCAGAGAGTTGCTGGGGCAGAGGAAGTAGCCACTTAATAGGGCAATCTGGGAAAGTCACCTTGAGGAGGTCACGTTTGAGCAAAGACCTTGGTGGGGGTTAGGTTCCCAGGAACCCAGCTCTGAGAAAGAGATTCTCATGGAGAATTGTTATAAATGTAGTGGCTTAAAAGAACAGAAATGTATTATCTTACAGTTCTGGAGGTCAGAAGCGCTAACATCGACGTGTCAGCAGAGCGGTCTGACTTCCGCAGGCCTGAGGGGAGCATCTACTTCCTTGCCTGTTCTAGTTTCTTGAGATCACCTGCATTCCTTGGCTTGTGGCCCCTTCCTCCATCTCTAAGACCAATAGCATTGCATCTTCAAATCTGTCTCTCTGACCTCTGCTTCTATCATCGCATCTCTTTCTCTGTTTCGGATCCTCCTGCCTCTTTCCTTTAAGGACCCTTGTAATTACATCGAACCCACCCAGATAATCCAGGACAACCTTCCCATCTCAACATCCTTAATTTACTCACATCTGCAAAGTCCCTTTTGCCATGTAAAGGGACAGCTTCACAGGTTTTCACCCCATCTTTGGACTATTATCCTGCCTTCTACAGATGGGAAGGTATTAAAGACATAATAAACACAGTGCTAAGTGCTGTGTGAATAAAGAAGAATCAGAGCTTTTGGGGGGCAGGGAGCTCCTCCTAGGTGAGGCAGTTTGGGCTCTGAGTTTCCTAGATAGGAGGTGCTGGGGCTTAGTCTGGGTAGATAGGTAATCCATGGAACTTGTCCTGAAGCTACCATGTTCCCTAACAAGTGTGTTGTCTTTACTTGAATGGTGTGTTTACTTGTGGTGGCTTGAGGGGGCAGAACAGTGTGGAGATAGGAGGGCCTAGCACCACAGCACCCTGCAGACTGGGCGGGGGAATGGGTATACCTTTGGTCCGGTTTTATAAACTACTAGTGGCCCGGTGCACGGATTTGTGCACATTGAAAGGAAATTAATTAGAAGAAAGATTCGCACAGTAATGGCAAAACATGACATGTCAAAGTAGTTGGTCTTCAAACATATTCTGTCGACGACGTGCTTTCTTTCAGCTTCAGAGGTATGTTGTGCCAGTAGTTGGTCTTCAGATACATTCTGGCATCGCGTGCAATTGGCGCCAGCGAGAGGTTTATATATATCACACATGCACGAGTCAATGTTTATTTTTAAATTGCCAGTGCACATCGTATGTACCGGCCGGTCGGTCGGTCGGTCGGTCGGACAGATGTACAGTCAGTCACTTAGCCTTTTATATATTTAGATAGAGACTGGAATCCAATGTGTGCTGGAGCATGGACTCAGTAAATGAAGAACCCCAAAGACCAGGATCGTTCTTTACCCGTGTTCTCACCATGTGGGCTGAGAGGCACACCCTAGGTGACCTTGAGGAGATCAGAGCATCTCCTGGGTCCTTCCTGGGTTCTGCAGAGCTTCAGCCTGGACTTTAGTGGCCTCTGTGTCTGTCCCCAGAGTGGCCACTGATGCCAACAAAAATCCCTTATCCCAGAGAAAAGAATCCCCTTCTGTCAAATGCAGTGTCCAGTAGACGTGGGTTCCAGGAAGAGGTCTGACTCAAATCCCGGGGATCCCAGATCCCAGCTGTCTTGCTGCCAAACTGTGTGGCCCTGGGCAAGTCACTTACCTTCTCCGAACCTCGATTTCCTCAACTAGAAGTAAAGATAATAACTTCCACTCCGGGGAGGGGCTGATGGGAAGATTCAGTGCTGTAATGCTTTGGAGCATGCCTTCTGAATAGCAGCTTTATGATTTTTAAAAGAGTAGGGTTTTTTAATGCATATTCTAATTCTTTGAAAGGTGATTTTCTACTCTGGACCTCATAGCTCCCTCAATTAACCAGAACACTCTGTTTTCCAGAGCAGTCTGCTTCTGAACATTATGAGGGAACAGGATGTGTGGTCCAAGGCATCTGCTCCCTGGCTAAGAAGAGGACATGGAGACCCTTAGTTTGACTGGGTCTTCATGTTGGTGGTTACCTGAGATCCAGGAATCCCTTAAGCCTGCACCCCTCACTGGTGATAGGTGTAGGGGTAGTGAGAGAGTGAGATATACTCTCTCCTGCACACCAGGATGTTTCCAGCAGCTTTGCCACATTTGAAATTCAAATAGCTGCAGCGCTTCCCTGCACTGTATTAACTTTCACAATTACCAGAGAGGAAAGGCTCATGACAGAACTCGCGGGTCAGCCCATGTAATGGTTTTGTCCCCATGAATTATGGAGCCCTCCCTGCGTCTCCTCCACCAAGAGAGGGAGATCAGAGCGCCAGGCGCTGCCTCTTTGTTAAGGTCTCCTTCAAGATAAAAACATGATTTTGAACTTGCTTATGAAGAACAAGCGAGAACTTGAGCCTTGATCTCTGACCCACATCCAGGGGAGCCAGAGATATTGACCAGGGCAGGTCCCAGGGGTCCTAGCGCTCAGTCCAAGCTCGAGATAATGTCCCCTCCTCCCAAATATTTACCAAGGCGCTGATGGCTAAGCATGGGCTAAGGACTTCTCCATAACTGTCTAAATTGCACTGGAGAGCCACCCCGTGCAAGTAAATTCTGCACTCCCATTTTAGAGATTAGAAGAATGAGGCCCAGATGGGAGTGAGAATCAGACTGACCTGAGATGGAAATCCATCTCCCAAACCAGGCTCCACTCCTTAAGATAAGCTGTAAGGCTTGCAGAAACTGCTGATCCTCTCAGCTTTGGTTTACTCACCTGCAAAAATGGGGATCATTTACTGACTGGAGGGGTTGCTGTGAGAAGTAGATGAATGGAAGTGTGTAATTAACTACTGTGGGAATCCCGTGAGTGGCAGCCCCGTGATTGATGTGTCTAAATCCCACAGGGAGGGTTGGGTGGCACCGGCATCTTTGACCACTGGTTTCATGCTCTGCCCTCAGGGGGGTGCCATTCAGAGTCTGAGCTCTAATGCTGACTCCTCGTACTGTAAATGGCACCCAGAAAGAAAGGAGGGTACTTTCCAAAGAAATTAGAAGAGACGGGAACAAAACAATTTAAACTTAAAGCAACACTCCAAACCAGGCCCAAGATGAGAACTGCAAAGCACCGCCATCAGCTCCATCTGTGAGGAGCACCTGAGCTGGGGCAGAACCTACATTTTTTTTTTTTCATTGTGGGGCCTCAGAACCACACAGAATAGGAGCTTCGTGGTGGTTTCTAGAGTTATTGAATGAATGAATGAATGAATGAATGAATGAACCCACCCGAGCAGTGTTTAGAGAAGCATGAGGAAGCTCGGTATTGAGAAAGACGTATGGGGAAACATTAAGGAAGCCTTAGCTGCTGCCGCTTGCCAGTTGTACGACCTTGGGGAAGGCAGTCATGTGTCTGGGCCCTAGGTTTCCCACTTGTAAAAGTTGCAGATGGGGCAGGCTGACTCCAGAGCTCTGAGACGCAGTGTGCTGGGCGAGTCTCTGCAGTTGCATTTCCCTTGCTCCTGTGGTGGGTCTGTTCCATGGTGTGGACAGGCCAGCTTTGCTCTGATGCAGCAGTGCTCTTGAAATCTAAGCTGCCCAGGTCAGCATCATATCTCCAGATGGCATGTGGGACGGACAAGTAACAAATGGGCACCCCAAACTGTAGAACTGTAAAGCTGCAGGGAACCTCTCCTCCGCTTCCCGTTTCCCTGCCCAAACCTTCCGTCCAGGCCCAGAAGGCACTGAGCTCCGCGGGGAGGGCCGGGCCTTTGCTTCTTTGGAATCCCTCGCTGTGCTGGCCGTGGAGCCTAACAGCATCAGGAACAGTGTTGTGTCTGCACACCCTTAGCTACCTCACTGAAGCTTTCAGGCCTGTGCATGTGCCTCTGAAAATGAGGGAACTCGGAGGCCTTCCTGAAGGAAAGAGGTGAGGTTTAACGGAGATGATGAGTTTGGAAAAGCGCCTGGTGTGCAGTAGGTGCTCAATAAATGTCAATGTTCTTCTTCCCTTAATAGTAAATCTTTGCTGTCCAAATGCTGAATGTGTGGTTGCTGGAATCCTGAGACATGAACAGTCCATGGGGACAGCTAGGACGTTATTTGAAGCATTTCTTGGGGATCACTGGTCTCTGGTCTATTTTATTGTTACTGATTCCTTCCCCTCCCTTCCTCCCTGATTATTCTCCCTCCCTCCCTCTTTTGTTCCTCTTTCTTTCTTTTTTCTTTTTTATTTTTTTTGCCACTTTCTTTTCTTCCTATAACAGGGCAGAAGACAATTAGAATTCCCCCTCTGGGTTAAGATAATTTTTAAAAAGAGAAAGCCTGTCAAATAATTCTAAAGGTTCTCAGATCAAGGAATTCAACATTAGAAATGATGCCCTTTCGTAGGGTGGATGGACTCCACACAGCAGCACTGAGACACGCAGCTAACTGCCTGCTGTGTACAGCATGTTTTGCTTTGATCGTTTTGAAAGAAGTGACGTTAAAGAGAGAAAATATGGCACCATAGAGGCTGGGTTTCTTCCTTCTCTTGCTCACGACTTCATCTGAATGGGACTGGTGCACTGTGACAGCTCTGTTCCCCTCTCTTCCTTGTAAAACACGGGATGGAAACCTCATTTCTTTTTCCAGCTGGATGCTGAGCTTCCAGAGGGGAGCCCGATTAGAGCATGTTGAAGGCAGGATTGTCTGCGACACCCCGCCGCCCTCCCACCCCCTTGCACCCTCCTGAGCCCTCCGAAGGGCTGCGTGAAATGGATGGACGTGTCCCTGGAGTTCATACATAACTATCTTTGCCTGGCCCCTGCTCATTCGTCCTCTGCGCAACCACCACAATGCACTACCCAAAACCGATCATGTCTTGCTTTAAATTCTCCCCGGGCCTCAAAGTCCAAGGTTAGGAGCTGAGATTTTATACTAGGGGCAATAGGAAGCGACTGGTGGGCTTTGAACAGGGAGTGGTATGATCTCATTTACATTTTTAATTCCTCTAGTAAGAGAGAATGAATGGGGTGGGGCAAGAATGGAAGTGGGAAGAGCAGTTAAAGAGGCTGTTGGAACCCCTGCATGGGAGGGGATGGTGGCCTGGAAGAGGGGAACCACAGGGATGGAGAGAGATGCACAGATTGGGGCTAAGATCTGACGATAAAACGCAGAAGACCTGCTACTATTCTGCATAAAGGGATGTCGGGTTGGGAGGAATCAGAATGACTCCTGGGTTTCTAACTGGAGACTCTGGGAGGGTGGTGGCACCCTTTTCTGGGCTGGAGAAGTACAAGGGCAGGAAAGAGGAATAGGTTGAAGGGAAATCAGGAGGGCAGTGGGGGTGTGCAGGTTCTTGAAGATAGAGTCCTTGTCTTACTCATTACACCTACCTCAGTACTTAGCCCTGAACCTGGCACATAGCAGGTGCTCATAAGTACTTGTTGAGTGGTTTCATACCCAAGTCTACCTGGGCAATGGGGGTGCAGCTCTGGTCCCTGCTGATGCAGCTCTAATCTGGGGATACCCAGAGGATCTTTCTTTGAATGGGCCCCAAGGAGGACAGTCGGTGTAATTTACAGGGCCCAGTGCAGAATCAGAACGCAGGGTCCTTTGAGGAAAATTGTTAGGAAATTCGAGACGGTGACAGGAGAGCCTTAAACTAAGCACGAGGTGCCGTGCACAGGCCACAGGCCCACGAAGCTGGCCTTGCTCCTAAGTAGGAACTCAACCTCTCAAGGGCACATGCGGGTTCATCCAGGGCTTCTGAGATACAGTCTGAGACAGCGCTTTCCTGGGAAGCAGCAGCAGGTGCTCCGATGGTGAAGGAGTCCATTGGGAACAGCCTTTGTGCAGCCTGTGTGTCTTGGGGAACAGTTCAGCCATGCATCTCTCCTTGACGATGCGCCCTCCCGCCTCTTGGGGGCAGTAGACCAGTTGGAGGTGGAAATGCCAACTCTCCTGTGGCTGGTGTCCTTCCTGGGGCAGGAGGAGGAGGAGGAGGCGGTGGCCCTTATTCCAGAAAATCCAGGTTCCAAAGGCACGTAGACCCCAGGGCCCACCTACTGGGCAGGGGGAGGACACATTTTCACTCCTTTCCCTTACTCCCCCTTTCCCTCTAATATTTCTACCTCTGTTAATTCAGGTTACTTTGAATTACAATAAATAATAACAAATGGCTGCTAATTAACCAGCTCTTGGTATGTGTCACCTTATCTGCAGGTGGGTCATATTTAACCTGAAGTCCCACAACTAGTACGAAGCCAAGAAAAGCTAGTGAGGGATTTGAACCCCTCTTTCTCTCTGATTCCAGCTGGGGCACTGTACCACAAGGTGGGAGACGAAGCTGTCCCCCCTCTAAACTGTGTGGTCTGAGGCAAGTCTCCTACCTCTCTGAAAAATCTTACCATCTTAGGTTGTTGAGATGATGACATATGCCATCTCAAATTTTACTTTCCCATCTACAGTGCCAAGCTCTTGTGTGGATATGACAAAGGTCACTTGGTCCTTGTTTTTCCTCTCTATTCCTTCACTGTTGAACAATGGGATGCTCAGGTCCCCTGCTCTGTGGGAGAATGGTAATAGGTAGAAAAGAAATACTGTCACACATCCATGCCTTTGCCCATAGCTGGAATGCCCCTTGTCCTTCTCACAGGGGGTCCTTCAAGGCCTAGATGTGATGGGAGTGGGGAGAGGGGTGTTGTTTCCCCGACTAGACAGCAAAACCCTGAAAGTATGAACAATATCTCATTCACCACTGCTCCCTCCAAGCCTACTACAGTTCTCTGTATGGAGTCGGTTCTGTATCAGGTAGGTATTGCTGCGTAACAAACCATCCCAAACTCAAAATGACTTAAATAATAAGTGTTTATTAAGACTCACAAGTCTGAGGGATAGCTGGATGGTTCTTCTGGTCTCAGCTGGGATTCCTCATGCATCTCGTCAATCAGCTGTAGGCTGGGGAGTCAGCTCTGCCTTCTGGACAGGGCTCTCTTATAGGTTTTGGAGTTGGCTGGTCTAGGATGGCCACAGAGACGCATCTGATGGCCCGGAGACTCCTCTGGGCTCTCCTCCACAGTCTGTCATCCTGCCGCAGGCTAGCCCAGGCTTATTCGCAGGGCACACTAGGACTCCTAAAGAGGGAACGGAATTGGAAAGATTTCTTTAGATCTCGGCTCAGAACCAGAGCACCATTGTACCCTCCGCATTCTTGTGGCCAAAGTCACAAGGTCAAGCCCAGGGTCAGTATGGAAGGGCACTAACAGAAAGTACGGGTCAGAGGGACATGGAAAGTTGGAGTCACGATGCCCAAATAATGTTTCTGAAGTAAATGAATGTGCACTTAACATGTGCCAGGGATCAGTCTACGCCCTTCTCTGTTGCTGTAAGTGGAATGCTGGTGTCCCCTCCAAGTTGAGTTGAAGCCTAATTCCCAATGGGATAGTATTAAGAGATGAGGCCTTTGGGAAGTGCTTAGGTCATGGGAATGGAGCCTCATGAATGGGATTAGTGTCCTTATAAAAGAGACCCAAGAAACTCCCCTGCCCCTTATGCCGTGGGAGGTTGTGGTGAAACGACGGTCATCTATGAACCAGAAATTGGGTCTTCATCAGACACAACCTGCCAGGACCTTGATCTTGGACTTCTCAGCCTCCAGAACTGTGAAATGTAAATATCTGTTGTTTATATGCCACCCAGTCTGTGGTACTTTGTTATAGCAGCCCAAACAAACTAAGATCAGTGTGTTAACACGTTCAATCCTGACAACAACCCCCTGAAATAGTCACAAAGTTTTATTCTCATTTTATAGATAAAGAAACTGAAGCACAGAGAGGTTATGTAACTGGCCCAAGGTCACGCAGCCAGGAAGTGGTTGAGCCTGGATTTGAACTTGGGCAGTTTGGCTTCAGCGACCATGTATGTGGCTGTTAAAGTGGTCTTATTGCCTCTCTATAATCTCCCTTTGTGTTGTTCAGACCTGCTCATGTTAGCTTGGAATCATTGACAAACACATTTTTAGAAAACATATTTTATTGATTTTTTTAGAGAGAGAGAAGAAGGGAGAGATAGAGAGAGATAGAAACATCAATGAGAGAGAAACATCTATCGGCTGCCTCCTGCATGCCCCTTTGCTGGAGATTGAGCCAGAAACCCGGGCATGTGCCCTGACCAGGAATCGAACCAGTGACCTTTTGGTCCATGGGTCTATGCTCAACCACTGAGCCATATCGGCTGGGCGACAGGCTCACTTTTGATGGCAGTGGTTGTTTTCAATCCAGGGGTGTGGCGCTTTGAAATATGGCACTCACGGTTCATTTAAATACAAACTGCTTCAAAGGCGATTCCAAATTTTACTGCTAGCAGTGGAGCCGGCTTGCCGAAAGATAGACTCTGAAGTTTTATTAACTGTCACATGGCAGTTTCAAAGACATTGGTTATGCCGAAAGGTTTCCTGACACTTATTCATATGGCAATGGCGGGTCCCAGGCAGGCTGATCTATGGCTTTTAATCAACTAATAGATGGGGTCTCTGGGTACAGATTCACAGCATTCCATCTTGTTAGAGCAGAAATGATTCTGCAGCTCAGAGCCGTCCCAGCTCCCAGCCCAGGATCAGTCCTTCAGGGCAGACAGCGATAACATGGCCCTCTTCAGCCCGATAAAAAGCAGCAGTCACCCGTGGCCCCCGAGGCACGGCACAGCTGCCTCTTGTGTGCCAAGCCTCATGCTCTGTTCCTCATGCCCGTTCCTCCTGCTGGGCCGAGTGTTCAGTCCGTGAGGGGCCGTCAGTACATTACAGCGGGAGGAAGGCTTTAGTCACAGAAGGAAATTGGGTTGCATTCCTGCTCTATCCAATAGTGTCTATGTGACCTCCAGCAGCTTGCGTGACCTTGCTGAGCCTCAGTGTCTTCCTCTGTAAAATGGGAATAATGTTGTAAAGATTGAAATGGGTGATACATTTAACTTTGCACAAGGTTGGCTGTAAGAGCTCAGTAACTATTCACTACTGTGATGTCCCTTCCCTTCTTCCCACCCCCCCCTCCTCTTCATCATCACTGAGGCTGTCTGATCTCCCCTTCCTCCCAGGCTGGATGAGAAGGGAAGGAATGTGTACTGAGCTCCTAGTGTGAGCCAGGCCCTGCTGTGCGTGCTGCATGCTGGCTCTGTTATTTCATTGTCACAGCTCCCTGTGGGATCAAGAGGTTTTATTGTGATTTGACAGGGAAAGAGGATGGGGTCAGAGAAGTCAAGTGACTTTTGTAAGGTCACTCAGCGAGCAGGAGCAGGGATGGGACTGCAGCCTCGTCCATACCAAGACCGAGGTCTACACGCTGTGCACTTGGCAGTAGGATTGGACCCCGAACAGCCGCCCCATCAACTCTTTGTTTTATGGGTCAGGATGGAATCTGGGGGGATGGGTCTCCTTCTGAAATTCTTCCAGGTGGAGACCACCAGGGACCATAGCTAGAGGGGGCTCTCCTCCCTCATGGACTGATGGGAACACTGAGACCCAGAAGGGTCAAGTGACTTGTTCCAGAGGCACGCAGCCAGCTGGCGTCGGAGCTGGGATTTGAACCCCAGATGTCCGAGGATGCATCTGTGGCCAGGAGGGCCCTGTAGGGTTAGGGAAAACCAGCGGGCAGCTCACTCTATCTGGACACCCCTCCCCCCAAAATACCCTCCCGACGGAGTTATCTGCTGCCACCCAAATACAAAACCATCCTCTGTCTCAGGCCCTGCAGAGTAAAACATTTCCTCTTTACGCACCTGCCAGCCCTGCACGCCCACTCTGTGCCACACACCGGCAGGGGCTGGTAGCTTGGTGGGGGCCTTGAAATGCTGAGACCCCTGAGGACACGAGGTATTTCTCTCTCACCTCATGCTCTCTGGCAGAACTTTACAGTCTTCTCCCCAAATAACAGTACAAATCTAATAATAATCAAAATAGCCGATATCTATGGGAGGGTCGGCAGTAGATCAGGTGCTTCCAGTGCGTCTCAGTTGATCCTCCTCACAACCCTATGGGGTGGGTGCTATTTTATCCCCATTTTCCAGATGAGGAAACGGAGGCCTAGAGACATTAACTTGCCCAAGGTCACATGCTGGACAGGGAGGAGCTGATTCAATTCTAGAGAATCTGAATCCAGAGCCTCACACTGCCACACTGAATCCTGTAGTAAACTCATTCCATGCATGTATCAATTTATTGAACAACTAGAGGCCCGATGCACAATATTTGTGCACTGGGAGCGGGGGTCTCTCAGCCCGGCCTGCGCCCTCTCACAGTCCGGGACCCTCACTCCTTACCACTTGGCTCGCTGCTCCTTAGCGCTGCCCTGGAAGCAGAAGAAGCTCCCGCCACCATTGCTGTGCTCGCCAGCCATGAGCCCAGCTTCTGGCTGAGCGCACTGACTACCCTGGGGTAGCTCCTGCATTGAGCGTCTGCCCTCTGGTGGTCAGTGCGCATCATAGCGACCGGTCTTACTCCAGTAGTTCCGCCATTCGGTCTATTTGCATATTAGGCTTTTATTATATAGGATTGTTTGTTGAGTGCTAGGTCATGGCAGACACTAGGGACTCAACAGTGAGCAGCACCAGCAAACACCCCTGCTCTCGTGGATCGTAAGGTCTAGGCCAGCGGTCGGCAAACTCATTAGTCAACAGAGCCAAATATCAACAGTACAACAATTGAAATTTCTTTTGAGAGCCAAATTTTTTAAACTTAAACTTCTTCTAACGCCACTTCTTCAAAATAGACTCGCCCAGGCGGTGGTATTTTGTGGAAGAGCCACACTCAAGGGGCCAAAGAGCCGCATGTGGCTCGCGAGCCGCAGTTTGCCGACCACAGGTCTAGACCATGAACAAAATTGAAAACCACAAGACACAAGTGTTGAAGGAAAGGGCAGCGAGGGAGCTAGGGAGTGCTGGAGGTGTCGTTTTAAGAAGGCTGGTCCGAGATGGCCTCAAAGATGAGGTGATTTTTGTGCAGAGCCTTAAAGCAAGTGAGGAAACGCCCATGTGCCTGTCTGGGGAAGAATATTCTGGGCAGAGGGAGCGGCAGCTACTGCAACCCCAAGGCAGGTGGGAACAAAGAAGCCAGTTATCAAACGGTAACTTATTAGCCATTATTAAAGGGACAGGATGATGCCTGCGCTGTCTTCAGAGGGAAGCGCGGCTTGCTGGCTGGCGGGCACGGGGCCCTTTGTGGTCCAGCCCTGTGCCATGTGGTGTTGAAGGGATGCAGCCCTCCCTCCAGAGCGCCCCCTGCAGGCTGGCTGAGCATGTCCCTCCAGCCATCCAGACACACATCAGTCCCTCACTGTCATCTCTGAAGATTTTAAAGCTGCGCTGCTGGGCCGGAAGTGGGGTGGGTAAAAAGGGAATTAGCATAGAAACCTACAGCAGGATACTGAGGAGAGATTATCTGAGGGAGCAATAGGAAGGGGACCCAACTACCTCTGGCTTCTCTTGATTTTTGTTGTTGTTGTTGTTGTTAATCTCACCCGAGGATATTTTTCCCTTTGATTTTTAGACAGAGTGGAAGGGAGCGGGGAGAGACAGAGAGAGAAACATGGATATGAGAGAGATACATCAATTGGTTGCCTCCTGCACACACCCCGACTGCGGGTGGGGATCAAGCCCACAACTGAGGTACAGGTTCGTGCCCTTGACCGGAATCGACTCAGGACCCTTCAGTCCAAGGGTCGACGCTCTAACCACTGAGCAACCAGCCAGGGCAATTTGTTTGTCTTTTTAAGGGAAAACTAGTGGGCTCCCTCTACCCTACCAGGACCCTGCTACGGTGTTCTGGGGCTCTCCCTTATCCCCTCTTACTTTCTTAAGAGGCATTTTCTCCCCAAACTCCCAACAGGTTTCCAAGCCACCTGCTTTCTGTTGCAAACTTACCCGCCCTGTTCTTTCCCTGGTAAGAAAATGGGGGGACAGAAAAAGCCTTGGACATGGGGGAGAAGGCCTGGATTCTAGACCCTGCTCTCCAGTTGGCAGCTGTGTTGACCTTAGGCAAATGACCTAACCTCTCTGAGCTGTTTCTTCATTGGAAGATGAGGAAGGCCACTCTCCTTCCATGGTCATTATGAGGTTGTACTGGCATACTGGCTGGAAAAATGGTGTGAAAATTCCAAGTTCCGCAACTGAGGGGCCACAGTATTACTTCTCTTTCTGACTCGAGTTTCTTAAAAGGATCTACTTCAACTCCTTGCTCCCTGTACTGGGTTGAGTAGTGCCCTTTGTCCCCGCCCCCCCCCCAAATTCATGTACACCCAGAAACTCAGAATGTGACCTTATTTGGAAATAGGGGCTTTGTAGAGGTAATTGGTTAAGATGAAGTCATACTGGAGTAGGGGTGGGCCTCTAATCCAATGGGACCAGTCCTTAGAAGAAGAAGAAAACAGCCAAAACCGGTTTGGCTCAATGGATAGAGCGTCGGCCTGTGGACTGAAGGGTCCCAGGTTCGGTTCCGGTCAAGGGCGTGTACCTTGGTTGCGGGCACATCCCCAGTGGGGAGTGTGCAGGAGGCAGCTGGTCGATGTTTCTCTCTCATGGATGTTTCTGGCTCTCTATCCCTTTCCTTTCCTCTCTGTAAAAAATCAATAAAATATATTTTTTTAAAAAGAAGAAGAAGAAGAGAACATGCCCTGGCCGGTGTGGCTCCGTTGGTTGGGCATCGTCCTGTGCTCCCAGAGGTTACTGGTTCGATTTGTGGTCAGAGCACATGCCCAGGCTGTGGGCTCCGATCCCAGGTAGGGGGTGTGCAGGAGGCAGCCGATCAATGTTTTTCTCTCTCTCTCTCCCTTCCTCTCTCTCTTTAAAAAAAAAAAATCAATAAAAAATATTTTGTAAAAGGAAGAAGATACAGAGAACAGATGCAGAGAGGAAGCCCCTGTGAAAATGGAGGCAGAGACTGCAGTGATGCAGCTGCCAGCCAAGCAGCAGAAAGTGCTGGGAACCGCCAGCAGCTGGGAGAGGCCTGGGGCAGAGTCTCCCTCCCCCACTCCCCCACCCTCACCCCCACCCCCACCCCACCCCCACCTCCAGAAGGAACCAACCCTGAAGGCACCTTGATTTCAGGCTTCGGGCCCCCAGACCAGGAGAGGACAGATTTCTGACATTTTCAGCCACCCCGTGTGTAGGAATTCGTCACGGCAGCCCTGTTTGCCAAATCTTTGACTCGCGTGGCTTCTGGAAAATCAGCTTTTCTACTGGAGACCTCTCTTACAGATTTGCCCTGAAAAGAAGAAAGACAGTTTTGAGGGTGAGGAAGTTGGGGAGGTGAAGGACCCTGATCAGCCTGGAGTCAGAAACCGAAACCTCCGAGATTCACAGCCGCCGGAAGCCTGCGGAGAAAGAAGATAAACCGGCCGGAGCCTCACGCCGTGAGTGTGAAGCTCTCAGAGTCCAGGAGAGTCCCCTCCTGGCCTGATCCCAGCGATGGCGAGACTCGGAGCGAGCATGCTGATGAATAAGTGAAGAGGGCCAGCCGGAACCAGGGTTTCCTCTGACAGTGCCGCGTAGGTTGGGGCAGCGAAGCGGGTGTCCCCAGGAGAAGGTAGTCCAAAGGCAGAGAAGGGTCCGAGCCATTCCTGACTGGCAGTTTCCCTCGGGGTCCCTGGGGACCGTTTTGAAACTTTAATCAGCTTCAGTTCAGAAATCCTTCTAGCAGAAGATGGGGCGGGGCTTCGCAGACCTGGGGAATCGTTGTCAATTTTGCACTGACGTTTTATTTGCAGAAAAATTAAAGTCTTATTTTCATTACTGCCTTTAAAAGAGGTGGGATTGTAATAGTAGTTTAACAGTCGATGAATATAACTATGGTGAGTGCATTTTCAGCCTGCCTGCGATTTCTCTTGTATTCAGAACCGTTTTTGAGAATTGCGAAATCCTCCAAGCAGGTATTTTGGGAGAAATAAAAGCTTCCCTGGGAACCAAGGGGTGGGGATGTGGAAATTAGGCAACAGGCAGGTCTGTGGAGCCCTTCTGTGGGCCTGGCGCTGTCTGCCATGGGGAGCTTGCCATGGTGATGGTGGTGATGATGATGATGATGGTGATGATGGTGATAGTCGGCAGAGTTGGGGTGCCGTGAACAGCCAGGTGGGGTAGGAAAGCCAGTCTCGGCTTAGCCGGGGCCACATGAAAGCACGCTTTGGTGTTGTGCTGGCCTGGAGACAGCAGTCACACCCAATCTGCCCAGCGCTCCCAGTGGGCGTTCCATGCCCGCAGCAAGCCCAGCCGGCCTGGCGTGGTACCGACGGCCTGCGGGTTCCTGGCAGCCAGGGCCGGCTTGTCGCCCTGCGGTCCTCAGTGCCAGCTGGGGCACACGGTAATTATTTACTGAATTGAATCCCATCTCTTTGGCTCTCAGCAGCAGGTAACTGAGATCTGCTTAGGAGGCTGTGTTCTTCCCCAGCCTCGACACACCTACACACCATACACGTGTACATGTATGCATGCATGCAGATACACACAAACACGTCCAGACCCAGCCTGTATGTTGGCCCACTCAGGGCTCCAGGGAAACCAGTTTCTGGAAGCGGCACTCGTGTTTCTGCTGCTTTTCTCTATCGGAGAAAGGGACTGCAGGAAGGCGCGGGAGAAAATGCTTTGTTTCACATCAAAGGTAGCCCCTCCTTCTGCTGATGAAGTTTCCTCTCCCTTTTTCTCTCTCTGGAGCTGCTTGCCCACTAGAAACAAAGAGCGGAGGCGTGCTGGCTGGCTTCAGGGGGCTCCAGATGTGGCGCCCAGGGGCCCTCCAGATGTGGGCTGCCTGAAGGCCCGGAAGCGCCCTCCACTCATGTGTGGGAAGGAGCAGAGGAGGCGCCTGCAGAGACCCCTGTCTTTGTCTTGACTTCAAAGGCTCTTGGGCTTTGCTAGAACTCATCGGTGCCTTTCATAACCGGGACGTGCCAAACCCGTCCTCTGCCGCGGATTTGCACATACGAACCCTTCCTGTGGGCGCTGAGGTCAGCTGCATTCAAAGCGAGAGGTGCCCCTCCGAAGGCCGGGGCGCAGGAACTGGCGTGGTATTAATCAAGCAAACAAGGGGAAATCTGAAGACCAGGCGCTCCCTGGCAGCCGTGATGGTGGAGCCGGAGCCAGGCAGCGTGGGTGTTTATTTTTCACGTCCGTGGGCCTGGCGGGCGTCAGAGCTCCGGCCCTCATTGTGCTGGGAGAGGGGCGCTGGCCCAGCAGTGACCTGCGAGCGGGGAGGGTTGAAGGGGGCTCTGGCTTCCGGCAGGGACCACCAGCGCCACGGGACTTTCCGGCAGCCAGGGATGGGGGTGTGAGCAACATGCTGCGGGTGGGGGTTGGTGGGGCTGCAGGCTGGGAAGGGGGCCCTTCAGGGTGAACTTGAAAACCAACAGCATCTCCTCAAAGGCCCGTTGTGGACCAGGCTGGGTGGGAAAGGGCCATGTATAAAGATGAGCTACTTCTGGGCTGCGGACTATGAGCTGAGTGGTGCTTCATACTCCGTGAAGGGAAGGGAACAGCCACTTGCTATGATAACAGGTTATTCTACGCGTATTTATTAAGCTCCTACTGTGTGTTGGGCACTGCTTTCGGCAAAGAAAATATAGATAGATGAGCGAGATCATGAGGATCCTGCTTCTCAGAGCTTACTTTTGGCAGGGGGAAAGATAAGTAAGTAAATCCATCAGTACTCTGCTCTCTGATGTAGGTCAGTGCTATGGAAAAATACATGGGGATATGGAGGTAGGAAGGGGGTGGGGGGGGGGTTCTTCCTATCGCTCTAGCTGTGATATTTAACAATAATTGAGTGTTTGTTCTGCGCCAGGCCAGTGTTCTGGGAGTCTTAAGCCTGTGATTTTTTAACACTTATCCTCGCAGCCACTCTGTGATCCGAATGTTGTCCTTTCTGTCACCCTTGGGCAGTTGAGGCTTAAAGCCATTGGGCCCCAATGACAAGGCTAAAACATGGTCCAGCAGACGTGAGCAGCCTGTGTGACCTCTGAGAATTTCATCCGGGTCACGTAACCTTTCCGTGCCTCAGCTTCCTCATCTGTAAGAGAGGGGTGGTTAAGTGTAGGGATGTTAGGGGGTTGATAAATAATACCTCTCTTCCTATGCCCCCTAAGTTTGGGATTAGGGGAGAGAGAGAGAGAGAGACCCAAAAGGCAGGCAGCCAAGGGTAACAGTCCCTCCTTTCTGATGGGGAAAGGCTGGGTTAAAGGAGGTGGCTTTTCTGTGGGGCCACAGTGGGCTTCCTAACCTTGGACCCAGCACCTGGCAGCTCTGGGCAGCCATGTAGGCTCTGTGAAGTTCCACGTGGAGGGGTTCCGTAAGCAGAATGTGTGTTTCCTGTTGGCAGTTGGCTCCCAGAAACAGACAAGAAAAGAGGGAGGAAGGAACTGAATTGTGCATGTGCTCAGCTTCTTCCCACGCTCGCATCAGCTTACCCACCAATACAGTGTAGACTGGGTTCAAGCGCTGGCCTTGCCCTTTGCTAGGTATGTGGCCTTGAACAAGCTGCTCAGCTTTTCTGGGACTCAGTTTTCTCATCCTTAAAATGGGAACAACACTGGCATCCATCTCATGGGGTTCCTGGGAGGAATAAATGAGGTGACATGTGTCAGTCACCTAGGACAGGGCCTGGCACATACTGGGGCGGAGAGGGTGAGGCAACAGGCTGCCTGTTTTCAGGGAGTGGCGGTTCCCCCCACCAGCAAGTCGTACCCGACCCCAGAGGGTGGTAGTAAAAATTCAGCCAGTTAATATGAGGACAGTGTCCAGCACATAGCAAGTGCTTATTCAATAATAATAGCTTGAACCATATGAGATTGTCAATATTCAATTCTTTTTGACCTACAAAAATGGCAACAGCGTATGGTTCAACCCTATAGTTATTGTTTTTAATCATTTCTTAGCAAGGTACTATGGTTGGGACTCTGTAAATGTTCTATTCCTTTTTCCCCGAGAATCTGGTTGGGCCCATCCGGCGTGGCTCAGTGGTTGAGCATTGACCTGTGAACCAGGAGGTTGTGGTTCGATTCCTGGTGAGGGCACATGCCCGGGTTGCAAGCTCAGTCCCCAGTGTGGGGCGTGCAGGAGGCAGCCAATCAATGATTCTCTCTCATCATTGATGTTTCTATCTCTCTCTCCCTCTTCCTTCTTCTCTGCAATCAATAAAAATACATATATATTTTTAAAAGAATCTGATTGGGGCCCCAGAGGAAGCTGAGATTCCCCACTTTCCCCTCCACACCAGCCCAGGGTGCCTTGGTGGCTGGTCAGGAGCCCTGGCCCCGGGCCCTGCGGAGGGCCTGGGTGAGCCGCCCCCATCCCTGAGGCTGTCCTGCCCAGACAGCAGGTGCGAGAAGTGCAGTCACCAGCTCCGACAGGGCCCTTGGCAGAACTGGACACTCCTAATTTATCACCTGGAGCCAAGCAGGCTGCCATCTGCGGGGTTGCCCAAGGGCCTCGTCACTTAGCACGTCTGCTAATTAAAGGCAAGATTAACGACCCTGGTCTGGTGGCACCTCTCCCAGCGCTTGGCTCTGGCTGATTGGGCCTCAGCTGGGAGGGGGCTGCCCTGCTACTTGGGATGGTGGCCAGAGGGAAGGAGACCCACCCAGAATGGAGACTCGAGGGAGAAAGCACTGAGCCATCTGGAAAGCCGGGGTTAGCTCACTGGCCACCTGGGTGAAATGGGATCTTGGTCTAATAGGGACGGACAGGGAGGGAGGGCGAGATGCGGGCGCCTTATTCCCAGAGGTGTCCCAGCACCTTAGAATAGCCTTTGGGAATTGTTGCCGTCAGAGAGAACAGATGTGAACTACCGAGCATACCGGGCACGAAGGAGGCATTTAATGAATAATAAATTGTGGAATGGCTGGGTGCATGGGTGGACGGGCTATAGGTACACAGTGGGTGCTTAGTAAGTGTCTTTAACATAAATTATAGCAAGCCCTATGTGGTGCTTTGAGTCGAGTGTTATTCTAAACATTTATGTGTGTTAACTCAACGGGTTCTCACAAGAACTCTGTGAAAGATCATTGGCCCGTTAAACAGAGGAGGGAATCAGGCACGGAGAAGTTCAGTAACCAGCGCTGAGTCATACAACTAAGAAGTATTGGGGATCATTGAAAGATCACAAGATTTGGGAGCTCTGGGGGGATTATCTGGGTGAACCTGATCTTTTCCAGGAAAAAAAAAAAGTTGCTTTTTGTGTCCTTGGAATCCTAGGATTGGGAACAGAAGTGGGGACTCCCATGGTGGGTCAAAGGGAGAAGAGAAAAAATAGTTGTAGTGAAAGTAATACCTAGTAGATAGTGAGCCCTTATTTGCTTAATTCTGTACTGAGCCCTTGAGATGTTCATCTTATTTACTCCTCGGAGTGGTAATACTTTGAGGCTGGTGTGAGTTTTGTCTCCGCGTGTTGCTTTAACAGATGGGACACATCGCAGATGTTCCCAGAGTCTCGGGGAACGAGACACGGGTTTCCCTCTGGGATCCACCAGGCCAGGCTGTAAGATGGACCACTGGGCTCCCTGGATTCCTCCATCCTCACACCCATGGTTGGGTGAGCTCTCTGTTTCAGGACCCTTGTCTATGAAGTGGGACTGAGAATGCCTCCTGCACAGAGCTGGGAGGCTCAATGGTGTAGGGGGTGCTCGCCCCCCACGTGTGCCTGAAGTTCTGAAATGTCAGTTTCCTCTCCCTGAAGCTTTCTGTACGACTGCAAATTGGCCACGGACCTTCCACTTGGACCTGGTTATAAGCCCGCCCCCTGGAGTCGCTAAGAGTGAGCATCATTTCCCCGCTTTTCCAATGCAGAGACAGAGGCTCAGGGGGCGACTAGATCCCAGGGCTCCCAGCCCAGTGTGGTGTCTAGGGCTCTTTGATGCCTCTTGAATCTAAAGAAAAGAAATAGCTGGTCATTCATTATCAGAAAGACAGTGGAGACTAAAGAGAAAACACCGAAGGGCTCATGTAATGTCTGGTTTGCCAGAGCCCAGAGCACGACCTCTCCATCCATCCCCGTCGTTCCTGCAGGGGAGACGGATTTGGAGCGGAGAAGTCCAGAGCAGGGCAGTTTCGGAGATGAAGGGCTCGGAGCGGCTCCGTGGGTGAAGACAGACAAACCTTAAAGACCGCTACAGGCCAAGAGGGGCTGCGATGGAGGCCTGTGAAATGGCGAGGGGCGGGGGTGGCGGAGCAAACAGGACAGTAGACATCCTGGGCTCGCCAGAAGCCAGGACAAAGCCCAGGAAGCCAGCTTTCGCACGAGGGTGAAAACATGGACGCTGGAGCCAAACTCCCTCCATTTGAAACGCTGCCCTGCCGTTCACTAGCTGTGGGTACCACTGTAAAGTGGTCTGGTAGACAGAACCTCCTTGAAGGGCTGCTCTGATGGTTCAATGAGGTACTACCTGGAAAGGGCTTATACCAGTCCTGGTGCAAGCATAGTAAGGGCCGAGTAAGTGTTGGCTGCTGCCGTTAGTGGGAGTGTCAGCTGTCCAGTTCAACAGATGTTTATCTGTCCTACACTTGGGCCTGGCCCTCATGGTGCAAAGGTGGGCGGTGCAAAGATGGGGGAATTCACAGGTTTGGGGCGGAGGGGCGGGAGATAATGACAAAATTGAGCATCAAGAGGCCCATTAGGGTTTAGCTGATTCCAGGGATGTTTCATGGGGTTATTAGAAGTCGGAAATATCTGGGGTGTGACTTTGGCCTTTTGACATCTCTTAACACCATCCTCAGAGACAGTCCCCACCAGAGGACAGAGGTCATCCCATTCCAGTGCCCCTGCTCTACAGATGAAGAAGGGACCCAGGGGAGGCCACAACAAGCCAGTAGCCGGTGAGGACAGGGGAGTCCTGCGTGGCAGATTTTGGGATCCTTTGTGCGAGATTTTCTTTTCCAGTTGAAATATAACGGACACACAGAAAGTGCACACATCAAACGTGGACTGCTTGGTGTGTCGTCACCACCAGATCGCGCCTGTGAAACGTAGTCCTGACTCCTATAGCACAGATTGCTCTCACCGGTTTGGAACATACAGTAACTACTCTTTCGTGTCTGGCTTCTTTGGTTCAATGCTATGTTCGCTTGCTTCACCCACCTTGCTCTGTGTAGCTGTGTTTATGGCTTTGGCTGGAGAAGAGCCACCTGGGTTTACCCATTCTACTGTTAGCGGGCATTAGGTTGTTTCCCAGTTGGGGCTACCGCATATGGTGCTGCCAGTGAACATTCTAGAGAACATGTTTTTGGCAGCGGTTTGTCGGCAGGCCTTTTGAGTGTACTCCTGGGAGTGGGATAGCTGAGGCTTCTGCCCTTGACCTTGGGCCTGATTCTGAGCGCAACCCAGTGCAGGGCTCCCGGCCATTCATCGTAGCCACCTCGGCTCACTGTTTCTCTACTGAGTATGTGACCAGTGAGTCAGGCCGTTGGGAGCGAGCAGCACGGAAGATTTATAACAGGACATCGACACATTTAAGGGAGTACTGCTTCCAACAGTAGGCCTTTTCGGAATGATTAAAAGCCGAGGGAAGCAGGGACACTTGAGCAAAGATTAAGAAATCAGAGCCTGTTTTCTGAAATGGCTCAGCTCTGGAGCAAACAGACGGGGAGCACGGACTTGTAGCTGGACCAGTGGTGTTGGGGAGGGGAGTGGTCAGCCACACGGGGAGGCGGGGCATTAGAGAGAAGTCCAGAAGCATTAAAGCTTAGGATGCCCTTGGCCATGGAAGGACAGGTTAGGAAGGGACAGCCAAATAGACACTGAATCAAAGAGGATAATAATGTGAACCTCCATTTGTTACCGTATTTTACCAACCATGAGCGCTGTGCTGGGTTCCCAGCCTCCCGGGTCTGCAGAAGCTCCCGTAGAGTTGAGTTTCACACAGACATCAGGTCTACCACCTCCCACTGAATCACATTCTCCTGGGATGAGGCCAGAAGAGCAGTATTTTTTTAGAAGACCCCATAGTGATACTAATTTCAGGTTTGGAAAACACTGCTTTAAGGAGCCGGTCCCTTTGGCCTACACTGAGCCCAATCAAAAAAGGGCTTAGTTTTTCCAACTCACCATTCACAGCCTTCCTGCTCCCCGACCTTATTGGTTCTCCTAACACCGAGGTTGCCCTTCACTCTCAGGGTGATTGTTGACTATGCACCCTATCTGGATGCATCAGTCACTCAACTCAGTGAAAACTCCTTCCCATCGCAGCTTCCTCGGGCTGTTTTTAAGTCACACCCTTTCATGTTGACCTTCTTTTTGCACCTTTTAAGAGGCAGTATCTCTTCAGGCCCAAGATCAGGAAGCAGTCTCTGTGGGCTAATGAGTTCAGGATGGAAGTCTAATCCACCTCGGCCTTTCTCGGCCTGTTTCCTCACCTGTAGACGGGGAATAGTAAGACCTAGATTACGCCGTTGTGATTACCAAAGGATACAGTGAACGTCAGATGCTGAGCGTAACTCAAGTGATCATTTGGGTGTCAGAGCAGCGAGGAATGGGTAGAATCCAAGGGTGAGTGCAAACCGTTTCCTTTGCCCAGGGTCTGTCGCACCAGCCTCCTGCCTGGTATCCCTGTCCCCTCCAGTCCTTCAGCTCCCAGAGGGATCCTAATCGAACCTAGATCTGACCCACAGGGAACTAGGGTGAACCCCACAGCGTCTCTGCACCAGGCCCAGAGGTTTAGACACTTTACATGGGTTCATTCATTTCCTCTCCACAGCTGACCTGTGCAGATGGCATTATCTTTGTTTGTGAAAGCAAGGAAACTGAGGCACAAAGAGGCCAACAATAAAGCGGGCCTTGCACCCAAGGCTTCAGACACCAAAGCCCATGTTCGTTTCTTTGTACCAGCTTGTCCCCTGACCCTCGCCTGGGTGCCCCATTCACTGTGGGTGACATTTGACAGCAGAGAATGCCATGCCAGTGAAGGTGGTAAAATGCCTGAGGGAAGGACTGCCGGCCTGGCCAGAGGACATCTTTACAGCTCCCCAGGCCCTGGAGCCCACTGTGTTGGCATCTGAGATACTGGTTCTTGGTGGCTGGGGATTAAAGTGATAGATCCTATTTCTGCAGGGTAGGGCAAGATGCAAACAGTCCCCCAGCAGCTGGGGCCCTGATTTGCTTATTTTGCAGTGTCAAACCACCACTTCCTTCAGCAGGCTGGAGAGAGAAAGCTAGAAAGGGGCCCCGCGGGGTGAGAGGGAGGGCAGAGGGGGTTGGCTGGCTGGCCCACTGTCTGGACGGGTGCCCTGGCTGTTCAGACCAAGCCAGCTGTGCTCAGGCTGTTCAGCCCATTGCCCACTCCTCCCTGGTGAGGCCTGCTAGGGGCACAGGGAGATGTCAGATGTGAGCTGGGAGCTGCCAAGCTGGGGTCAACTGCCCCACACCCTTCTTCTAAATTGTGATCTGTGGGTTTCCGTTTTCTGAAAAATCATGGGACCTAAAGTTGCCAAAGGGGAAGGTAAGCACCTTGGAAATCATCTTCAGCTTTGAATGTCAGGAGGCCCAGATTTAGTCCTGGCTCCTCCTTTGCCTGGAGGTGAAAACTGCACATGTCAGACCATCTCCTAGGGTCTCAGTTTTGCCATCTGCAAAATGCAGATAATAATAGCTCCTACTTCATAAGTAAGAATTAAGTAAGGTAATATGTGAAAAGCATTTAACACCATGCCTGACTCACAGTAACTGCCCAAAAGCAAGTTGTGGTTCAGTTTTACTAGAGATGATAGCAACATCATTTATTTACTCACTCATTGGTTCACTCACTTCCTCGTTCACTTTCCTGCTGCAGGTATTTATTAAGCACTAGAGGCCCAGTGCACAAAATTCGTGTACTGGTAGGGTCCTTGGTGGCCGCCAGCCAGCCGGGTACTCCCTCCCTTCCCCCGGCCGGCCCCGCCCCCTGGTCGAACTCCCGGTCCAGGGGACAGTTTGCATACTACGCTTTTATTATATAGGATAACTTGAGTGTCAGGTGTATCCCATACCATCGTTACTGCCTCCTGACCTGTAAGACACCCGACCTGCTTGGGGAGGCATGTGGAGGGGATGCCTGGGCTACAGTCTCGAGTCTCCAGAGAAATTAGTGGAATGTAGCGAGGCAGGATTATAGGCAAGTGTCTGTCCCCTCACACCCAACTGGACCGTGAGCTCCTTGAAGGCAGGGACATGTGCGTATGAGGGAAGCATGAAGTCCGTGTTTGTGGATTTACTTGCTTGCTAACTCGTTTATTTGTGCAATACACACACACACACACACACACACACACACACACACACTCCTTGTGTATTTGATGTCTCTATACTCATATCTAATATGCATTCACATAGTAGGGGCTCAGTAAATATATGTCCACTTGAACTAAAGAAAAGCAGCTTTGTTCTCTAGTTGGGGGTCCAGTTTTGGCGAGAAATCTGCACCTCCCACAGGCCTCCTTGTGCTCTGAGCTGGCTTAGGAGGGGCATTCACATAGACCTGTATTTATGCTTCAAAATCAAGATGCTGGCACTCGTGCCTTGAAAGATTGCAAAAGGCCACTTCCATCTCTCACCTCTGGCCAAAGTAATGTCAAGAGGGCCTCTCTCCTGCCACTGCCTTTAGTACGGGTCCATGATACAGAGTTCGATGGGTAGGCCAGGACATCACTGTGAAAAACAAAGGAATGGAAAGCACTTACCTCTTCATACGTGTTAGTGGGGAAATGCAATGAAAGCTATTTTTTCCCGGGGTGGGCAGGTCCCGTGGATTAGCAGACACACAGGTTCTGCAACTTGCTCCTGCCAGGTGTGTAAGCTGAGAGGGGAATATTAACCGATCAGTGCTGATGGGCCTTTGGAGAAAAGATGCCAGGATGTACTCTGTGTGTTTTAGTGTGAATACTGGAGGTATGTCATCCTGGGATATGAGTAGACCTGTAGGTTTTGTGTTTTTTTATTATTCAAGCTCAAAACTGTTTTTATTTTACGCTAATGTATTTCATTCCATGTTATACTTCAACCTGTTCCAAAAAGATTAAAGTTTGCTTTCAAGGTTAGATAATACATGGTTGGGTAAACTAAATGGGAACTCAGTGACAGAGATAAAAGACAAAAAAAAGGAGCCAGAAATGAGATGAATGTAAACATGAACGCTATGTCATTCTATGGTAAACAGGGCTCTGAGCTTCCAGGGAGGCATTACCGAAAGGGAAACCCGGTCAGTGACACTGTCCCAGTGGCCATCAAACAAACCTGTTCGTCAGGAGAAGAAAAGCTGCAGTTGCTACTGAGGGCCTTTCCTCTGAGCCCTTTGTGGAGAGGACCCAGTGCAGTGAAGAACAGCCTCCCTGGGAAAATCCAGGAAGAGCCCAGGTCACATGACATGCTCTGTCCACATGGCACATGGTAAGCTCAGCATAGGCCTTCCTCAGGGCACGAATCAGAAGCATGTGCTATGGCCCAGGTGCTCCGCTCTATTTGGGTTGGTTTCACACAGGGATTCTTGTCCAAGAGCTGAAACTCTATGACAGTTACGTTTCAATTGCTGTTTAATTGTATGTCATCCTTTTTTTTTTTTTTCCCCCAAGAAGACATGGTCTTGTTTGAGTTTCAAAGTTTCACTGTTGGGTAGAGAGGGGCTGGAAGGCCATCAAGCCAGGCCACGTGGTCAGGTGCAGGAAGGCGAGGGCCACATGGGTCTGGTGTACTGCAGAGCCTCCCATGCCTAGTCTGGCAAGCGGCGTGCAGTAGGTGCTCATAAAAAGGGAATGGGCTGGGATGTGGTTTGAACAGAAGTTTGATAACAGTTTAATGAAAATAATTTAAGCGAGGCACATTAAGACAGTCATTGTGGAAAATTGCTGAACGTTTTTTTCATTTTCTATCATTTGAACGGTTTGAGTAAGGAGATGACAAATTCAGGAAGGATTGGATCTCAGGTAATAATGCAGTCTCATCCCCCTCCCCCCCCATATTTAATGTTCTATAACTAGTATGTCTGGGAGCTTGGCACCCCTCTCCCCTCACCTTTCGAAGATAGGACTCTGGTCTCATCATCATCATCTAGAATCTAAGAGTAGTTTTCTGCCTTGGCTGCCCCAGATTCCCACCTTCTCAGCCTCTGACCCCCACTTCCCCCCGACATGACCTAGGGCCCAAACAGCTTCTAGGTTTTCCTTCATACACACTGAACCAGGAGCAGCCTTTGAACTGCCTGAACCTCCCAAGCTTTGAAACTCACAGGGGGAAATGGGATTTGTTTGAGATTCTTCCTGAAGATGTTCTTTCTAACTCTAGTCCCCCAACCTCCTTCTCCCTCCTCCTCACAACGTATTTGAAAATGCTTAGAGGACGCACAGCTTTGAAAACTTCACATATGTTTGCTTGGCCCGGGGAATGGCGGATGCATCTGGACTCCAGATGTTTGCCAGCCCTGCCAAAGGTAGGCAGTCCCAGGTGGTGTGGACGGAGCTTAGACTAAACAGCGGAAAGGGGTGCATAAAGACACCTTTCAGATTCCCTGGTGGCCTTTGACACTGGCTTCCCCTTTTCTAGGAAGCCCCTGGATGAGCTCCCCAGGTCTCTGAAAGAGACATTACAAACACACCCTCTTAGGGCACAAGAGTCTTTAGGACCGTGTAGAGGGGCTGAGGGGCCGGGTGGCCTGGGATTGAATTCCAGCTTGGCTGTGTGATCTCAGGTGAGTTATTTGCCCTCTCTGTGTTGCAGTGTTCACATCTCTAAAAGAAAGCTAATGGTCTCCACCGTACAGGGCTGTAGTGAGAATTGCAGAGTTAATGCATCTACATAAAATGTTTAAGACAGTGCCTGGGACATACGCAGCATGAAGTAGATGTTTGCTGTTATTGCTCCTCATTTCCTTCTTCTCTAGAGGCCACTGTGGAATTAGAAGTTGGTTAGTGCCCTTTAATTGGTCATTATCAATTCACCTTAGCGCTGTGGGCCAGTCTGCTCTCCCTAACGTCTCCCCAGGGATTGATAATGGTGATGACGGTACCAAAATTTACTGAGCACCTCCTCTGTGCCAGGCCCTGTGATAACCACTTGACATATAGAGCCTATAGGAGATCCTATAGCTTGGCTCAGTACTTAACAGAGGCTGTAAAACAGACAGTAATTCAGGGAAGTGGGCACTGTTATTAGCTCCATGTTTCAGCCGAGAAAGAAGGCTGAGAGGGAAACGGAGCAAGCAGGTGGTATCCAGGACTTACTTGATCCAGGATAGTCAACCTCGGATCCCATGTTCTCAACCACCACACGGAGGGGGTCCTTGGCGACAAGCCACGGGTGTGGGATACAGGCAGGAGGTATGATGCCAGGTGCTGTAGGAACTTGGGTAGGAACAAATTTTATCCACCTCCAGAGGAGGTGGCCTTTGAGCCAGAGAAGGTGTCCTTTGAGCAAAGCCTTTAGAAAGATGGATTGAAGTGAGGATAGAGAACAGCATTTTAGGCAGAGGGAACAGCATTAATGCAAATGTAAAGGTAAAAGCCCCAGAGAATGTTTAAGTACATAAGTAGTTGGCTTTAGCTAGCGTGTAGGTAGGTAGAACGCCAAATCAGGACCTGAGGAGGGAGGGCATTGGATGACAAAAAGGGATGTTATCCTTCAGGAAGTAGGGAGCCACAGAATGCTTTTGAGCAGAGGAGAACGCGCCCACAGCTGTACTCCAGGAAGCTTACCCGGGTAGAGGAACGGCAGGTGGAATGACAGGTGGAGAGAGTGGACATGGGGGGATCATTGGATTGGATGATGCCTAATTTTCCTTGCATCTCTGAACCAATGAGGTGTCCCCAATTTTCCAGAACTGAGGCTCAGCGACATCAGATGACTTGTCCGAAGTTACAAAATGGTAGAGCTCCAACTCCAGCCAGGTCTTCTGACTCTCGGCTGTGTTCATTGTACTCTGCCAGGCAAAGACAGAGCCTGTTAGAGGTCTGAGAGGATGGTACCCCATGAACTCTGAGGGGTCATGGCACTAACAATAGGTTTCTGAGGGCTCCCTGACATGGTGGACAGAATGGCGGTGTGTGTGTGTGTGTGTGTGTGTGTGTGTGTGTGTGTGTGTATGTGCGCTGCCTGCATGGGTGGCATTTGATTTGGGAGATGGATCATTGCATCAGCTCCTTAGCAGAAGCCACGACCATAAAAACAGTGAGGAGCCACTGTGTTGCATCAAGGGTCACAGACAAAGGGGGAGCCCAGAATCCTGCAGGAACAATGCCTGGCACGGGACAGGACATCCTGCTCCGACTGGATCCGAGTCACCCAACTGTCTTCTTCGACACCCAGAACATCCAGGGCTCCAGCTTCAGGCACAGCTGGATCCCGGGACCCTGACGATGTCAGGTCCTGCCTCTGGCCCCTCTTGGCTCTGCTCTCTCCCTGGGGCATTCCAGGCCTTTCCCTTGTTAGAGCCAAGGTCATTGCTGGGTTTCCAGGCTACACCTTCGCAGCTTCAAGCGAGGGAAGTAACAGCCACTCTCAGCAGTCCCCGAGAGCGTTCTTCTGGGCTCTGAATTAGAGAAAGTGTCCAGTCCTGATCCAACCCCTGATGCTGGAGGAAGTGATGCTCTGAATGAGCAGCCGGAGCAGAAGGAAGGGCCACGGGCGGGAGATGGTCCTCCAGAGGAAATCTGAGGATGCTGTCACCTCAGAGGGACGGGGCGTGTACCCTGAGTGCACCCAAATGACACAGGGTCGCCACCCTCAGCCAGTAAGTGGCTGAGCAGCCACTCAGCCAAGGTGTCCTGGCGTCCGGCTGCTGTTTCCTCTCTGCCACTGCCCCTAAGACAGAGCTGCTGCCTCCTGAGACCCCTCTGCTCCCGCCAGAGTTTTGGTGCTTGGCCTAGGGGAGCAACAGGTGTGGGAAAGGACAGGCCAGGGAGGAGACCTCAGCCCAGTGGGCATGCCATCTGGCCCTGCTCTCCTCAGGCTCACGAAGTGGAGGCAGGTGGCTTTGATTTGGGCAGTGACTTGGGGAGAAAGAGGACAGGAAGGGCCCGGATCCAGGACCTAGAAATGACTTACCAGTGATTTAGAGCCCTCCTCCCGCCTTCTCACTTCCTTCTAGGAAATAGGAATCGCAGGCGCACCGCCTTCTCCCGGCCCCCCGGGGTTTGCTTTGATGCTCAAGCTAATCCATTTTCACCTGCAGGTGACGGAGAGGGGAGGGGTCCTACTCTGCGGTTTTCTCGGTTCCTGTTCTTCCTGGGAACCAGTGGGTTGTGAGACCCATTCCCGGGCCCCCTGCCACATGCCAGTCCCACAGCCTTTCTCCCTGCAGTCCCTCCCCTTCCCCAGCATCCCCCCTGCCCCCTGGCAGCTCCCTGATTGGCATCAGCTAGAAGCAGATTGAAAGAGCTTGCCCAAAGCTCTCTCCCGATACAGAGGAGATGGCCCTGGTTAGACGGGTCCAGGTTGACTCCTTTTAATCCAGTGCATTCCAGGAATGTAAGTGGGCCTTGCTTTGTAAAGGAACTTCTGTACATCCTTCCATGGGAGTCTGTTGAGCACTACTCTGGGCCACACACTATTCCAGGCGCAGGGATGGAGAAGGAAGCACAAGAGACCACGGTTGGCGCCTTCGCAGAGCTGACCGTGATAGTGTGTCCGGTCGGAACGGCTCAGTGGAGAAAAGCAGAGTTGGGGGTAGATGCTGTAGACAGGGAGCCCCAAAGCCCCTGAGAAGGTGACATGTGCATGCCTACCTGCAGGCGGCAAGGTGGAGAGCCTGGTGAGGCTCCAGGCAGAGCGATGAGTCCCTGTCGCAGCCTGAGGATGGACTAAAGGAGGGGGGGTATACTTGCAGGGTCCAAGAACAGCCAGAGGGCCAGGGGCACGGAGCGGAGCGAGCCCAGAGGGAGGGGGCCGATGAGCCCCAGAGATGGCACGCTCCCCCCACCCCACCCCCCGACCCCACCCGTGCATGGACTTCAGCTTTACCCCAGTGGGATGGGGGCCATTGGAGAGTGTTGAGCAGAGGAGGGACCTGATGGAACTTAGTTTTTGACAGAATCACTCTGGCTGCTGTGTTGAGAATAGACCCCAATGAGGGGGGTGGAGGGAGGAGGGGGAGGATAGAAGCTCCTGAGGCTATGGCAAGCATCCCAGGGATGAGGATGGCAGGACCAGTGCTAGCAGAGGGGTATTGAGAAGCGCTAGGATTCTGAAAAGGGGCCACAGAATTTGCTGGCGGACAAGCTGTGGGATGTGAGAGAATGAAGGAGCGAAACCGGCTCCGGTGATTTGGGCCCGGGCACTGGAAGAATGGAGTGGTTGTCTACAGAGATGGGGAAGATGCTGGTTTGGGGACGGGGCACAAATGAGCAGGTCAGCGTGGGACGTGTTATGTCTGAAACGCCCTTGGGCATCGAGTGACCCTGGAGAAGGCTTCAGGGGGAGCGTACTCTGGGCTTACAGAAAGCTCTCCATAAACGTTTTCTCCTCGAATGCGTAGAACCATAGGCTGGTGGATTTTATTATGCCCATTTTAGAGGTGAGGAAACTGAGGGTCATAGGGACCGGTAACTGATCAAAGGTCACGGGATTTATATGCGGCAAAGCAGGCCGAGCCCCTCCGATTTCAAACCCATCTCCACTTCCCTGACCATCATGCTGCTCCCTGTAGTTTTCCAAGAGATTAACCAAGTAACGGGGAAATGGATAACCAGGGCATGTTATTGTCGGCCCCAGCTGAGGGAGGAGCGCCCTGTCTGCGCCTCGAGGCCCAGGTCCTCCCTGCTGCTGCTGTGTCCTGGCAGCTGGGCTGAGGGTTTCGGGGGCGCAGGTCCCACTCCCAAGGCAGGGGAACGGGCCGTCGGGTTCATGCAGACTCTCTGTCTTTACTGGAGAGGGAGCTCTTTGGGGGACTCTGGGAACGTCTGTCCGTGTGTGCCTGTGTGTCTGTTTGCACACCATACACTGGAATCATAGAAACAGCATCATGTTCGAACTTGTGAAACGAATAACCCAGCCTTGCAAATAAATCAGCCCCTCTACCAGCCCAAGCGGGACTCCACCTGCAGGGCAATTAGTGAGACCATTGTTTTCTTGCTTCTTCTTCTTTTCCTTTCATAATTTCTTTTTTTAAAATATATTTTATTGATTTTTTATAGAGAGGAGGGGAGAGGGATAGAGAGTTAGAAACATCGATGAGGGAGAAACATCGATCAGCTGCCTTTTGCACACCCCCTACTGGGGATGTGCCCGCAACCAAGGTACGTGCCCTTGACCGGAATTGAACCTGGGACCTTTCAGTCCGCAGGCCGACGCTCTAGCCACTGAGCCAAACCGGTTAGGGCTCCTTTCATAATTTTTTGACACACAACCTAACTTTCTCTGGGAAACAGAGTTTCCAGGCCTGCATAAAACTATGGTCGGAATTCTTTTCACAGTAAAAAAAAAAAAAAATGTATGGATGATCTGAAAAAAAAAAAAAAAATGACTGCATATATCTATTTGACTCTCTTAAATGCTGAATAGGAAATAATCACTGATATTTCAAGTTCACTGTGTCCCAGACACTGTTCTGAGCATGTCACATGGGCTAACTGGTAACCTTCAGAGCAACTCTAAGCAGGGAGGTACCTTTGCTAGCACCATTTGACAGATGAGGAAACCAAGGCACAGAGAGGTGAAGTAACTTTCCATAGTCACACAGCTGGAAAACAGGCGAGCCGGAGTTTGAACCCAGGAAGTCTTGTCTCCAGAGGCCAGTTCATTCCCCATCTTGCCGTTCGGTGCTGTTATGATCCCCATTTTGCAGCTGAGAAGCAAGGACTGTCACACAGCACAAACTGCATGGTGATAGAATCAGGTGCACCCAGGCCTGCCTCCTCCCAGAGTTCCCTGGGGGGCAGGCACACTCTCCTCACCCACACCCTGGTGCCTGGCACACAGCAGATGCTCAGGGGCTAACAGCTAAGGTGGGGTTCACCTCCTGTACTGGGAACCCCTGATTTATCACCAGATCCCCCATGCCCAGCGCTGTGCCTGCCTCACGGAAGTGGGCTCAGCCAGCCGGCCAGGGAGGAAGGAACTTTCCCTGGAGCGGGAGCCCTCCGTTCTGGGCTTCTGCGTGGTACTGGCGGCTGAGGCGCAGGCCTCCGCCTCCCGGGCTGGCTGCCATAGGGGAGACCCGCTGTCCTCTGTGCCAGGGACTGTCTCCCTTGGCTGGGAGGCGTTCCTCGGAGAAGGGAAGGACATTGCCTACCGCCTTCACTGGCGTTTCATCTGACCTGGCCACCTTTTCACTGCCTCCCTCACTTCCTCTCTCCATCCTCCCTGGAAGGGACTCCCCTCCCCCAAATCCTCCCAACCCCAGGTCGGCCCAGTTCTTCCAGAAGGAGGCCAACCAACCACACTCAGCACAAGCAAAGGAAGCGGTGTTGTGGTTCCGAGGAGCACCTTTTGGGGACGGCTGCAGGGAAAACCCTGTGCCGACTTCCCCGCTTACTTATGAGCCTGGCGCCCTCATTTTCCGGCGAGAAAGGGGTGTGCGGTCAATAAAGGACGATTAGGCGGGTTCAGCCTGCAGAGGTGACACTAACACCTAACAGGAAAGGGGTGAGGTGGGAGGGGGGAGTCTTTCCGCTCTCACAACCTAAATGCTCATTCCAGGTCTCCAGAGACATCGTTTTATAACGTCTCCCCAGAGAACGGCTCCTTTCATAACCCTCTCCCCGGGCCCTGAGCCCAGCAGGCCAGCCCACCACTCTCCCCGGTTCTTGGATGAAGTGTCTTATCACCGTTAGCTCCTCCATCCCGCACACTGACCTGTCCTAGGAGACGACCGACCTGGGGCCTCCAGCTGCTGGAGAGAGGGAGCTGAGGGCCCAGGCGGAGCTCTGTGCTCACAAGAGCCACCCGGAGTCAGTGTTTGGTGGTATCTCGTGTGCGTGCACCGGTGCTGTCCGTGCAGAATCGCTTAGACAAACGTGACCCCCCAGGCTGGAGAGAGGAGCTAAGCTTCCCCAGGGCCAAGCCCCAGAGAAAAGACTTCTCTCCATAATAGAGCACAGAGAAAAGGCCAGGCTGCAGCCCCGAGGAGCCGCCTGGGACTGGGGCAGCTCTTGGGGTCCCCGCAGGGAAGGACAAGGAAGACCTAGAGCGGGGTGGCCTCTCCCTAGTGTGGCCTGTTCCTCCGCGGCTCGGGCACGGGGAGCTGTCAGGCGGGGGACAGCCTCGGGTGGACGGGAAGGCGTTCCCCGAGGCAGGGCGTCCTGGGTGGGGACCCGCCCAGAGCATGAGGGCGGATCTCATGGCACCTGCAGGCGGTGTTTGCCCAGTAAGGGAACCTGCGCCGATTGACAGAGCAGCCCAAATGCTGGAACCTTCTCTCAGCCCCGGGGGCCAGCTCCTCCTCCGTAGGGAAGCCAAAGGGTGTGGTGTTGCTTGAGAACCTTGATGTACATGTTCTGGGTGGAACTGTGTCCCTCCTCAAACGTCCTAACCCCCGGTGCTGTGACCTTATTTGGAAATAGGCTCATTGCAGATGTAATTAGTTAAGATCAGGAGGGGGTGGGTCCCTAATTCAAGACGAGTGGTACCCTTATTTAAAAAAAGAAAAGGTGGGGAGGAAGAATTTGGACACACACACACACACACAGGGAGAATGCCATGTGGAGATGAAGACGGAGATGGGGGTGAGGCTTCTCCGTGCCAGGGAATGCCGAGGATTGCCCGCCAACCGCCAGAAGCTGGGGAGAGGCCTGTCACAGCCCCCCGAAGGAGCCACCCTGACAAGGCTTTGAACTCAGATACTCAGCCTCCAGAACTGAGACGATAACGGTCTGTTATTTAAGCCGCTGAGTTTGTGGTCCTTGTCATGTCAGCGCTGGGAAACCTTCTTAGACCTCACAGCAAGCCTGCGAAGGGAGGTGTTGTTATCCACACTGCACGGGTGTGGGAACTGAGGCACAGAGGGCCCCGGGGACTTGTCCAAAGCCACCCGGTGAGCAAGAGAAGAGGAGGGGCGAGCCGCTCTGCTCAGCTCCACACACAGGCAGCGTGGGACCCGCCTGAGCACCGAGTCCTGGGTCCTGGTCGGAAGCAGAGGATCTAAGATGCGTCGTGTGATCCCCAGGGAAGCAGGGGGCAGCCTGGGATCTGGGCTACATAATGAGTCCTGGGGAGTCCCTTCACCCTCCCACAACAAAGGGGGCTGGGACAGAAAGCCAAGACCCGCCCCAAGGGGGCTGTGATGAAAGGTCTGGAAAGGTCAGGGGTCAGAAGCTGACCAGGGATCCGAGGGAGCCCCGCCGCCAGCTGACCAGAGGCTTCACCCAGCCTGGGCTGCATGTGGCCGGGGATCCAAGGGGCCCCACCTGTAAGGCCTGGCCTCACAGGGGCCAGGAGCCAAGAGGCCATGAGAGTGGCCACAGGACACCTGAGTACAGCTGCCTCCGGCTCTCTTTGGTGTTGTCCTGCGGGCCTTCAAAGCCGGGGCTCTCCCCCGCTGCTCTAGAATACGGAAGTATTCCCCTTGCAGCTCCCTGGGGCTCCGCAGCTGCCCCCAGGCAGTGCCTCTCTTGCCTGTGGGAGCCTTCCCCCTCTCCCTTCCCTGCCCCCGCAGTTAGGGGAGCGCATCCTCCCCACAGCCGGGCCCCGAGGGTCTTTCCTAATCAAGGCACTGGAAGATGGCACTGCCATCCCCCTGGAGCCCCCAAACAGGATTTTAAGCTCCATCTTCTTGCAGGGACTGTGGGGGACTCTGGGGAGCTGTCACTCACAGGGACACGCAGGAGTAGGGAGCAGGCTGGCTGTCGCTGCTCTGGATCCAGCAAGGCCACCCTCACTCCCTTGGTGACAGGGGAGGGGAGTGGAAGGGAACGTGCCATCTTGCAGGCAGCAGAGCCAGTTTGCACTTAGGCTAATTCGTTGCTGCCTTAGCCGCTGCCTCCTGCTGGACCAGCCGCGGGGGAAGCCAGGCCCACGTACACCGGCTCAGCCGCGCTGCAGGGCTCCTCTGTGCAGTGCTGTGCAGGTAGCAGGCTCGAGGTTGGCAGCAGTGGTGCTCAGCCTGGCAGGGATGGCCGGTGGTGCCAGGCAGGCCAGCCCCGATGGCGGGAGGCCTGAGAGGCGCTCCTGGCTGGCCCTGTGTGCTGATCATCGGCCCTGGCCTGGGTGTCACAAGCCTGGGGTGCAGCCATCCCAGGACCCTATTCCCGACGGGCCAGAGGGACATCAGAGAGGCTAGAACTGGCTGCCCCCACCCCAGGCTCAGCCAGGACCCCACCGTCACCTCTCAGGGGCTCCCCTGCACTTGGGGAAGGCCTCCCTGTCTTCCGCTGATCCTTGAGGTCCATAGTCCCGCTGGGTGAGCCAGGCAGCTGCTCCCTGTGCCTAACATCACCTTTGACAAGCAGGTCCCGGGTTGTCTGGGTTCCCGTGCAGCTTTGCGCAGGTCATGTGACTCTTCCCTACCTCTGTTTTCTCAAATGTAAATGGGGATAATAATGGTAGCTACTTCATACCGTTATTGTGAGGATGGAATGACATAAAACTCCAAATATACAGAATGGCACATAGCAAGCACTAAATGCAAGTTAACTGTAAGGGTGATGGTGATGCGGATAATGATGATGATGGCTCCGTTCCCACAGTGCAGCCACAGTTACTTTTACTGCTGTTATCATGGCTATGACTACTAATGCCATTATTACTACAAGTCCCATTTGTGCTGGTACTAATACCACCACTAGGATCAACGCCACCCCCCAGGATGTACATAGCAATTATGACTTTATAAAGCTTTGGAAGTGTGAATGGCTCCCCAGTGAACTTTAAAACGTTGATGTGGTTGGTGGCCAAGGTTTTGCACGCGATAGTTCTGTCCCCTGCCTCGTCCCAGCGCCGCCTGCGCCTGCGTTCCCACCAGGCCTCACCCCTCCATCCCTCCTCCCCCCTCCACTCAGACCATCTCCTCCTCCTTTTTTTATTAACTCCCTCCCTTTTTACAATTACACATTCCTAAAGACTCAGCTCAAATGTCATCTGTTTGATGAAGTCTTCCTTGGCTGGGGAGAAATAAAGATGCAAAATAGGAAATCAGGTTTAATCAGAAGTGGGGATTCGGGCATCCAGGATAGCAGCGAGAATGGAGGCTGTAAAGACTGCCAATTAGATCTGAGAACTGGTCTGCGGGAAAAGCCAGAATTAGGAAGCTGAAGCAGCCCACTCTGCCTCGGAGTGGCTTAGCTGAGTCCTGCTGAGCAGCTGATAATAACAAGAAACACTGGTATTGCGCATCTCGTATGCGCCAGACACTGTTCAGGTATGGACATATACGCCGCAACCCTATGCTGTTCCTACCACCACCCCCATTATGGGTGGGGAAACTGGGGCACAGGGAGGTTCATTCATTTGGCCAGAGAGTGAATAGAGGTCATAGGTAACAAAGCCTGAATTGCGGCTCCAGAGCCCCATACACCATTGCTGTGTGTTATTGTGTCACATCACTGTTTTTATCTCTATTTCCTCTCTCCCACCTTCCCTTCATTCTGATTTATCCACTGTCCCACCGCCAAGGTCCCCAGTTGTGGGCTTAGGGTGGTAGAAACCAAAGTCACCCTCTACTCACTAATGTCTTAATTCAGCAAATATTTCATGCCTACCACCTGAAGATATAAAATGTATGAGTATATGGCAGGTACTTGGAATAGGGCCAGGTACATAGTGGGTGTTAGCTACCATCATCACCATAATCAGTATCTTCATCATCACTGTTATCATAACTATTATCACCATCATCATCACCATCACCACCACCACCATCATCATCATCATCATCATCATCATCATCATCTATGTCCCCTGTACAGTATCCGGCACTAAGAAGGTTTTCAGTGAATATTTTGTTGAATAATGAATGACAAGGCATGTCTCAAAATCACTCACATTCCCAGGAGAGAGCTTTTCAGTGTCAGAAAATCGATGCTCTAATTCCCTGAGTCCCCGGAGAAGCCATTTGCCGCCCATCTCCCTCCCCCAAGACTGCGGACACATCCTTCCTTCTCCAGGAAGTGGATCTTTCCCACCTCCACTCTCTGACCCTTGTGGGCAGGAGTGGTCCCCCCTCTGCATGCCAGAACACGAAGCTTGCCCTCACTCAGTAAGCCCCTTTCCTTTCCTTTCATGCCTAAGATAAAGAGTTTAGCTGTAAGCTTCTGTAATGAGGGACCATCGCTTCACCCAGGGCCAGCACATAGTAGGCACTCAGGAAACATTTGTGCTGACTAGGGGGGAGCTGGGTTTAGTGGCAGCTAACCCTTCCCCACTTCCGAGGTTTGTGATTTCATGGCTCACTGGTTCTAAATGACAGAACACAAACTTTCAAAATGGATATTCACATCTGTTGAGAAACTTCTCTCAGGTTAAAAGTGTGTCATTTCTCTTGTTTATACACACATGTACATATGGTAAATGGATGGATGGGCAACTTTGAATAGGTGTGTGTGTCTGTGTGTGTGTATGGCTATCCATACCTGTGTGCATGCATGTGTGTGTGTACAAATTTCAGATAACAAGAATATTCACCTAACTAGCAGCTGGACTCCCTAAACAAAGGTTTCTAATAAATTGGCCTATGAATTCGCCCTGACGGGACAAGGACCATTGCTTTGTTGTGGAGCCAGCTGCCGCTGAGGCCTGGCCCCCTGCACGAAGTGGCCTCTGGTGAGGGAAGACCATTTGGGTCCCCTCCCCTGAGACTGTGGTTTCCATGCAAAGGAACTGGCAAGGAAGGGTGAGCAGATGTAGAGTTGACTAGTGTGAATCACCTCAGCGGGCTCCAGGGCCTGGGCCTTGTCCCTGGTGTCTGGTGCCTGGCCCAGGGTGATTAGGGCAGATGGATAGTGGCCTGGAGCTGAGAACCTGACTAAGGAGGCCCAGGGATGGCTGATTTGCATCTGAGAAGTGCACTCACCAGCAAGTTGTTTGCTATCTGTGGGAACAGGCTAACCCTGGATGCACAGCCCCTATAGGGTCAGCAAGGCCCAGATGTGAAAACATCTCAATTCAGCCTGGCAGTGTTGCTCACTGGTTGAGCATCAACCCATGAACCAGGAGGCCATGGCTCGATTCCCAGTCAGGTCATATGCCCAGGTTGCAAGCTGATCCCCAGTAGGGGTCATGCAGGAGGCAGCCAATCAGTTCTCTCATCATTAATGTTTCTATCTCTCCCTCTCTCTTCCTCTCTGAAATCAATAAAAACATATTTTTTAAAATACTCGAATACAGAAAGCAAAATACATGGTGAGTATAGTACAGGTGGGGAGGCAAGGGAGGGGGGGGAGGGGCCCTCTTCACCAGCAAGGACAGTGAACTCGCTCCACCAGGGGCCCGTGGCCTTGTCCAAAGTGCAGTACCTTTCAACAGCAACAACGAACGAGAATTTAGAGTCCTCCTGTAGTTTATTGTTGCTCTGTAATCAGCTGCTGAATGTAGCCTAATGGGATCCTAATGTTTTTAAAAGCCAATTTCATAATCTTTGCACAGTAAATCCTCACTTAGTGTCCTCGTTAGGTTCTGTGACTTTAAGCCAAAGGACATATAACCAAATAACAAAACCAATTTTACCATAGAGACAAGAGTTAAGTTCCTACCACATCTCATCAACCGTATAACGAAACAACATTATTTGAGGACCTGCTGTATTTTCAATGGAGGGTCCTATCAGCGTATACACGCATTGCTGCCACTGGCAGATTTATGCTTTTACGTGTCATTAAAATCTACACTAGCATTAGCTAGTTCTCAAAATGTTAGCCTAATCTCCTCTACGCCTGTAGACACACACGCCCCTGGCCTTCCATGCGGTCAGCCATGGAGTATTTCAACGCATTAAACATCCTGCAGAAGAGTTCCCCACTATATCCTATCAAATACGTGGTAAGTTCTAGTCACCAGGGCGTGTAATTAAAAATAATCAGTCTTTGAAGACTTAGAATACAATTAGATATACTGAAAACACTAAGGCTTGGTTCAATATGATTTAATCTTCCTTGGATGATTCCGGATCTTACAGGCCTTGGGGGCCTGGGTTATGAATATTGATGATCCCCATGCTCTTACTCTGCGGAAATTCCACCGGAAGGAGATTTCCAGTTGGAAGCCTGCCAGGTGCATGGGCTTCCACTGTAGAGGGGACGCTCACTCTTACCTGGATATGGTTTCTCGGTCCCCTGGGGGTGACATATCAGTGAATATTTGTCTTTGGCATAAAATGCTCCGACAGCTGGTGTGAAATCTCAGCCCTCTTGTCTTTACCAGGGAGAAATTTTCAGTGGGAGTGTTAAGGCGTTATTAACACCTTTTTTAAAAAAAACAAAAAACTTATTGATCTATTTTTTCCACCAAGAACTCTACTCAGGAGTCATTCACTAATTCAACTTGTGTTTGTTAAGCAAGTCCCAGTGGGACACAGTAGAACTGGAGAGTTGGCAACAGGGAAGGGCACATAATGTACATAATGTAATCAAATAATGAATGCTCTTCAATGGACATATACCTCCTTACCTCCCCTACTGCCCATCATCCCCTTCCTTCCCTTTCTAGTGTGATCACCTTCACCATTTGAACCATATTCAGATGCTTACTGATTCAGAATTAAAGTTAATCTGGGGAAGAAACAGTTAAAAATAGCCTCAATGTGTCTTTTAGAAACACAAGGCAGCCCAGCCAGTGTAGCTCAGTGGTTGAGCATTGACCTATGAACAAAGAGGTGATGGTTCAATTTCCAGTCAGGGCACATGACCAGGTTGCGGGCTTGTCCCCATTCTTTCCGGTCTGTTCTCCACCCACCCGCTGGAGTGACCCTCCGAAAAGATCAGACCACATCCCTCCCCTGCTCAGAACACTTTGCTGCCTCTCATCTCGCTCAGTGTAAAAGCCTAAGTCTACAGTCGCCCATGGGGCTCTATCCAATCTGCCCTCCCCACCTCTCTGACCTCCTCACTTTCTCCGTTCCTTCCTCCAACAAGCCAAGCCCACCTCCCTCAGGCCCTTCCCCTTACTGTCCCCTCTGCTGGCCTGCATTCCCTTCCCTTCTCTCCCAACCTCCCCCACCCCCCCAGGATACCAGCGAGGCTTACACACTCACTTCCTTCAAGACTCTCTCTTCATGGTGTGACTGCTCCCCCACCCAGCACTCCCCATCCTCCTTTCCCGCTCTATTTTTCTCCAAGGCACTTACCATCCAAGCAGCTCCATATTCTAAATATGTGTTTGGAACGCATATACCAAGATGGCAAGGATATTCAGTGTTTTTGCTACTGGATCCCAGTACCCAGAATCCCGCCTAGCTCCTAGTGGATGCTCGGCTACTGCTCACTGAAGAAGCAAATGAATAGACTATTTTGCCCTCTGTTTCTTTATGGTTTTATAACAGTTGATTTTTTCATTTATGCAATTGGTGTTAGAGCCACACTGTCGTCCCACTGTCTCTGCACCTGTACCATGTACCGTGCCTTAATAACAGTGCGGCCGCCTCTGTGTCCTGTTCGCAGGATGAACACTCTCTAACCCAAGTTTTAATTCGCTGCCATGGCTCCTGAGCTGACTGCGGGGAAACCTGCTGCTTGTGGTTCTTGTGGGGAGGGCGGCTTGTGAGGTCACCTTGAGGCATTTCCTCTTTTGTGACCCCGCCCTTCCTTGTCCCCGCCTCTCTCTATCTCAGCCCCCAGTGGGCACACTGGTGCCCTTTTCTTGTTGTCTCTGGACCGCCAGCTCCCTAGGAACAGAGCCTGCTGCTTCTTTGAGTCTGGGGACATTTCAGTTGGGCCTTGGAGAATGAACATGAACTTGCTGGGGACCCAGTAAACATGAAGAGAACATGGTATAGAGAGAGTGAGGAGGGAAGCAATGGAAATAGAAGATGCAGACTACTCTTTCTAGAATTTTGGCTGGGAAAGGGGGAATAGAGAGATACAGTACCTAGAAGGTGAAGGTTCAGTTTTTTAAGTCCAAATCCTTCTTGGCCCAAAGCCCAAGGTTCCCCATGGTTCACCCTGCCTCCCCATCCAGCTTCCCCCACCTTCTGCCCTCAGCTCCCATCATGCACCCTCCGCCCCAGCCACTCTCCCGTATGCACATTCTTCCTTGGAACGTCCTTCAAACACATTGGCATTAATTGCACTATTTATAGGAGCCAAGATTGACATGTATTAATTCATTTGATCTTCCGGTCGCCTTTTGAGGATCATGCTGTGACCATTCCCATATTATTTGCAAGGAAGGGCAGTTACGGGGAGGCCAGACGGCATGCCTAAGGTGACATGGCTGGGAAGTAGCACAGCTCCCACGGAACCTGAGCGTTCATTCGGGCTGCACACTCTGAACTCTGCTGTAAGGCCTTCCTGCTCCCGTGTAACCCCCCTGGGAAGCGTCTCTGAAGCTCCGGGGCTGACGTGGGCTCGCCCTGCTGTGCTCCCACGTGGACCCCACGCACACCTGCCCTCCAGTCTTCTTCCCACAGTATTTCAGTTGGTGGGTCTGTCTCTCCGGCCAAGTGGGAGCCTTTGAGGGCAGGAATGCGTCCTGTTGTCCGTGGTTGGTGCTCAGTGTCTGAGGCTGAAGAGGATCCAGAGTGTTGTCATGTTCTTTTCAGGTCAGCACGCTGCTTCCTCTGTGTCCTTCAGGCTCCACGTCGGGGCACGTCATCAAACCGATTTCTGACCATTCTCCATGGCCGTATTTTCTGCCTCTTATTTCTTTTGATGATTTGGTTGCAGACTTCCGAAGAACTTGTTTCTTGGAGTAGAATTCATTTGGGGAAGTGGAGGGGATGAACCATGGGCTGGGTTTGTCCTAATTGGAGTACAGCATGCCTTTCACAGACGAATGAATGGGTTCACCGAGCCAGCTCTGAATCTATTTCCCACTTCAAGTCTCTCAAAATAAAATGGTTGTGCAAACATTAGTGGGGGGAAATCTGATAACTTCCTATCCTGTTTCTTAATAAATTTAACGGTAACACAGAGCCTTCTGGCATCGTGGTATTATTGAATTCCTAAATCTTCAGCTTCAGAGAACTTCACTTGGACTATTAGCAAACATTTATCGACCCCCTTTTCAGTGCCAGGTTGTCCATATATATTATCCCATTAGGGCCTCCCCGTCACACTAGGAGGCAGATAGCATCAAGCATTTCATCGAAGGAGAAAGGGAGGCTCAGGGGAGCCCAGGCACAAGGCCCTGCCCGCAGCTGGGAGACGGCAGGGCGGGAATCGGAACCTGCCAGGTCTGCCTGGTGCCTGTTCCCGGGCTGGCCTGCTGCACCCCAGCTGCTTCCCTCCCATTGCTTAAAGCTGGGACAGCTGCCAGGACCCCCCACTTGAATTCTGGGGCTAACTTAGCAGAAACCAAGGGGTAGCCTGGCAGGCAGGAAGTAGGCAGACTGCTCTTGCAGCCAAAGACAGACGAGGCACAGCCCAAGCCTGTGTCCCGGGCGCCAAGACGTACGCAGTCTCCTCCTCCTCCATCACCGTCATCCATGAGAGGAGAATGGGTGAGTGCTGACGGCTGTCTTGTTTGGGTTTCGCTTGGTGGGTAAATAGCATCCAGGTCTAGTCATAGATGGAGATGCAGAGAAAAGCTGAAAGGAGAGAAAGGATGGCAGGGCGGTGTATTTGCCAAGGGGCCACCCTATGCAGATGGGAAGGTAGGCATCTAGCAAGGCAGCAGTGCCCCCTGATCATCCATCAGATGCCCGACGTGGTTGGCCCAGGGGCCCACCCAGAGGAGTAGCTCTCTTGTGTTACGTTCCGAGTGGCCTAACCAAAGCGCTGTCGGTCTCCGTTTGCACAAGATTTTGGAAAGATGGTCCTCAAGACTGTTAGAATCCAGGCATTAAGTAAAAGAAACTGCTCATCTGCGAGCACAGGGTATGTATAGAGCAGAGGCTTTGCTATATTATCTTGTTTAATCACCACAAGAAAGCCATGAAGGAGATATTTTAACCTCTCTTTGCAGACACGGAAGCTGACTGGGGATCTGGGGAGGTCTTTGTTCCGGCTGCACAAGGGGCTGCGGCAGGATTGGAGCTCAGCTCCGTCAGGGCCATGGTCATGCCCAGCCCACTCTGTCCCACCTACGGCCGGTCAGTCCCAGAGCAGAGGACCTGGTGGCGGCTGGGAATGTGGCCCTCAGAGGCACCAGTTCATCAGCTGTTAGGACCCACAGACCCCCTAGCATGTGAATGAACTTCTCCCTTAGAAGATGCACAACCCACTCCAGAGTAATAACATTTCGGGGAGGCCATGGCCTCTTCAGTCTCCTCTGGACCATAGCTGATGATCACCTTCTCTCTAGAGAAATTATTCTCTTTAGGTCCAATCAGAGTCATATTTGAGCCTTCATTCTCCGTGACTTTGAACTTGAGTTTAAATCCCCAGGCTGCAGCTGTCCTTGGCTCCAATAATGGAAATTGATGAGTAGTCCACAACTGAGGCCTGCGTCTGACACTGAAATATGATGCTGGGAACTTTTTATTGACCTGGGTGATTTTTAGACAAAAAAATAAAATAAAACAACAACAACAGAAAACAACTCTAGTTTATGGGCTACCCCATCTAGAGTCCTCAAGAAGAAAAGGAAGGGAGGAAGAAAATAAATCCTATATATCTATTTTTGAATTTTTTCATTTTAGAGAGAGAGAGAGAGAGAAAGAGAGAGAAACATAGATTTGTTGTTCCACTTATTTATGCATTCATTGGTTGCTTCTTGTATGTGCCCTGACCGGAATGGAACATGCAACCTTGGGGTATGGGGATGACACTCTAACCAACTGAGCTACCCGGGCAGGGCCCTAGTATATAATGTTTGCATAATCGTTCAATTTAGATTTTTCAAATCTCAGTAATCTAGCTTTCACAGCTTCTTTGAGTAATTATGTTTTCACATTTAAATGTCAGAACCCTCTAAAAGAAGGAGGGATAATCCCAAGGGAAATTGTTTATTCTTGTGACAAAGCATAAAGCAGTCTAAAGCTGGGTTTGTACACATTAACTGATTTAATCTCAGTTAACATATGCTGAGCACCTACTGTTTGCTCAGCACCTGCAAAATACTCTGGTATAGGTTATCTCATTTTACCCCTTCACCCCCAGCAACCCCGTAAGGGAGACAAGGACGGAACTGTCACCTTTCACAGAAGAGGAAATGAGGTCCAGAGTGGCCCTGTGACCTGCCCGAGGTTAAGCATAGGGGGACACTGACAGCCACATCTGAAAGTCGGGTTCCAGACTCCACATCCCGTTTGCTTATGCCTCAACCAACGTGTGAAGCAACATTTCAGATGCAGGTCAGGGATGGGAACTTGCTGAACATCAGGCAAATACCAAGAAAACAATCCCACGAGCACATAAGGCTTATTTCTCCTATTGATTAGGTAACTTCATCCTCCCAGCACTCGGGGCTCTCTCTCGGGTCTCCTTTGCTGTGAAGCCCCATGACTACCACCAGGAACCTGGGGTCCCTTGTCACACTGGGTCCTGATCATCCGGTGCCCTCTGCAGGGAGCTCTCCAAGGGTGGGAAATCTCTAAGAGTTAGGACATCAAGGGCACCAGATGAGGAATTGGCCCAACACTGTTGCCATGGCAACGTCTACTTGACTTGGCCTCTGACCAAATGTCTAGGCTGGTGAACAAACAGGAGGAAGCAAGGATGACTCAGGGCATCCCCGGTCATCAGGAGGATGACTCAGCTATTCAGCAAAAGGGGACAGGCGGGAGGCCAGTCTTGGGTGATGGGAATTTCTGCGAAGGCCTTGTCTTCCCTGAAAAGCCGAGGTTTGCTGAAGTGCAGGGATCACCTCTCGGTCATCTCCACATCCCCTGCAGAGCCTGCCCGGCTCTAGGCAATGTCCAATAAGTGGTGATTCTGTGTTGTCCAGCTAATGCCAATTTGTGTGCCACCATAGTCCACAGTGTTTTTCAGAGCAAAAATCCCTTCTGATGCTGCAGATAGCATTTTTCAATTAATAAAATAGAAGAGAAGTAAAAAGAAAAAAATTGAGCCCTGGCTGGTTTGGCTCCGTGGATAGAGCATCGGCCTGTGGACTGAGGGGTCTGGGGTTCGATTCCGGCCAGGGGCACATGCCTGGGTTGCGGGCTCGGTCCCCAGTGGGGGGCGTGCAAGAGGCGGCTGATCAATGGTTCTCTCTCATCATTGATGTTTCTGTCTCTCTCTTCTTCTCCCTTCCTCTCTGAAATCAATAAAAATGTATTTTTAAAAATTGAGAGAGCTTCATGTAATAATAGTAAGGGTCAGGATTATTCTCCATGAAGTTGTTTTTGTTTTTGTTTTTCATGGAGAACATGAAGAGTGTATGTGTGTGGTGGTGGTGGTGGTGGTGGTGGGTGTACTGGGTCCTGATATAAAATACATTCTTATTCCGGGTCACGGTCAAAAAGGTTTGAAAAACAATGGTTTAAAGAATAACCTTAGGAAGAAATGTACTTGACCAGTTTTCTGATTATAAGAACATTGAAACTGAATCATCATTTGCATCATTCGTCTGTTCATTCATTATTCATCCCAAAAAGGTCTTCTATAGTTACCTTCCCCGTTGTATCAGCCTTTAGATGTGAAGGTGAAACCTTCAGGAACAAGTGACTGGCTCAGTATGGCTGGAGCCACTAATGAGGCAGCACAGGGGCCAGAAGAGGCATGTGACAGGTGCCACCACACGTCCGCCCATCTTCAGAGGAGGAACCTTTGTTTGCTGAGCTTTTGTGGTTCAAGCAGAATAAGGAGTGGACTTCAACTACTGACCTTTGAACTACAGACATTCTGTCTGTTTCCCCTCGCCCTGCCAGTTGTCTTAAATAATTCAGCACCTATATATTGATACTGTCCTATTGTTCCTAAATTATGCCATTGCCAGTCTTGTCTCTTTAGTGTGTTCATAAACTACTTAAATGCACCTTCTGCTTCTTTTGCATCTTCAAAATGCCTAGCAATTGTTGGGAATATAGCAGGTATTCAATAAGTGCTTCTTACTTATTGACAACTACTCATTATTCAGGTCCCATGCCTTCATTCCTCGTTTCCTCCTACCATAGAGAATTTATCATATGGCTTTGTGTGTATCAGTTGCCTCCTTTGCTTAAACTGTGAGCCCACCGAGAACAGGAGTGTATGTATCCTGTCTATCACTGTGTCCAAAGCCCCTAACACAGCACAGTGCCTGCCTTGTTCATTGTATCTTCATATCCTCAGCGATTGGCACTTCATAGGTGTATCTGTTAGTTATCACCATCATAATGCCGAGTAACAAACAACCCCCACTATCTCAAAGACATACCAAGTTAGCATTGGTGTTTGTGGGGCAGCTCTGAGCTTCAGGTGGGCACTGGATTTGCTCTGTGTCTCTCTCACCCTCCTTAGACCAGCAGGCTAGGCAGGGCGTGTTTCTCTCATGATGATGGCAGAGGCACAAGAGAGCAAGTTCAGCTGCACAGGTGCTCTGCAGGCCTTGAGTTCCATCGTGTCCATGAACATACCTTTGGCCAGAGTGAGTCGTCAAGCCCAAAGGCAAGGAGCGAGGAAGCACACTCTGCCTTTGGAGGCTGGGACCGGGAAATACTTCTGACTAAAGTCCCAGAGTACGTGCTGAGGTTCTCGCTAAGTGTCCATGGAATGGGGAGGAAGGGAAGAGAATACTTAGATTCCAGGGATTTCCGTGGGACTCTTTCCCTCCTGACATTGAGCTCTCCAGAGAAAGCGAGAGCCTTGTCTGACAGATAACCACCCCCCCCCCCCAGGGGAGTTACATTTGTTGGGCAAATAAAGCAGGTCCTCAGAAGTGACTGCAGCAGAGGCTGTCCCCCCAGGACACCCAGGGACAGCAGCTGCCTCTCGGGTGGAGAAGGAGGCATCTCTGAGCAGACAGAATGCTGCTCTGTTTTGTGTCCTGTGGAAACGTGCATACAGACCAATGCCCGCATGTTTGTTAAGATTAGCAGGCCAGGGCCTTGAGGAAAGCTTTTCCTAGTAAAATAGCTAGATATCCTTTCTGAAGGGAGTCTTGGCTGTCACGTTGGGTTTGTGGTCCCACCTCTGGTGTGGTTCAAGGCTGCGCACAGTTAGACGCCCCTCCTTTTGTCAGCCAAAAAGTAACAATCTGTTCTCCTTTCATTCCCTCTTCCCCGGCCTGCAGGAGTGCTGTGCCTGCCGGACAGCCTGAATCTGCACAGGGACCCGCAGCGGTCCAACAAGCCGGGAGAAATGCCCATGTTCAGCCAGTCGGAGCTGAGGACCATCGAGCAGTCCTTGCTGGCCACCCGCGTGGGCAGCATCGCGGAACTGAGTAAGTGGATGCACGTTCTCTCGCCCTCTTCGTTCCTAAGGTGCCCCCGCCGCAGGGCAGTGCTTGGTAGCCAGCCAGATGGCACCTTCCAGGGAACACCTGCCGTGTGCACAAAACAGTGCCACAATGACCGCGGGGCAGGCGAGAACTCTACAGTCGGGCAGACCTGGTCAGTGCCCTGGCCCTGCCGCTGATGTGAGTCAAGTGCCTAACCTATTCTGAGCCCCAGTTTCCCACAACAGAGAGAATAATAGTCCCTCCCTTAGAGTGTAGCTGGGGTGATTCGATGAGCTATGCCCATCAAGGAGTTTGCCCCGTGCCTGGCACACAGCGAGGCTCTATGAATAGTGTCTGTTCACTCGATTGTCACTACGGGATTCCTTTAAAGCATGTATCAGATCTCATCTCTCCTCTAGTCAGAATCCTCCACTGGTTCCCACCTGATCCAGAGGAAAACCCAAAGTTCTCAGAATTGCTTCCAGGCCCCCCACCCATGTCACTCAGACATCTTCCACTCTCCCCTCTGGCCCACTGAACTGCAGCCACCTGGCCCCACGCTGTTCCTTAAACACAGCAGGCATACCGCAGGACCTTTGCACTTCCTGGTCCCTCTTCCCGGACCACTCTTCCTCCAGACATCCACATGGCTTACTCCCTCATGACCTTCAAGTCTCACCGCAGTGTGACCTTCTCAAGGAGGCTTTCCCTGACCATCCTATTTAAAATTAGGACACACACACACACACACGCACACACCCCAAACTGGCCTGCTGGCTCATATGTTGGAGCATCAGCCCATACACCATGGGTCAGTGTGTCCAATTCCCCGGTCAGAGCACATACCTGGGTTGCAGGTTCAGTTCCCGGTAGGGGTGAGTACGGGAGGCAGCTGATCGATATTTCTCTCTCTCTTCCCTCTCCCTTCCTCTCTCTCTCTCTCTCTAAAATCAATGGGCATGTCCTGGGGTAAGGATAAAATTATGACCCCCTGAGGACCTTTATCCCCCTTCACTGCCTTACCCTTCTCTCCAGCAGTTACCCTAGTTTTTGTCTTCTCTCCAGTATTCTCTAGTTTTTGTCTTTGTTGTTGTTTTTTTTTAATAACAGCTTCACTGAGATATAATTGAACTACAAATTGCCTATTCAGAGTACGCAATTCAATGATTTCTAGTATGTTTTCTGAGCTGTGCAACCATAACCACACTCGGTTTTGGAACATTTTTATTACCCCCAAAACCTGGAACCATTAGCAGTCACTTCCCTTCCCTTAGTCTCACCCTATATTACTCTTCTATTTTTTTAATTGTCTACCTCTCCCTACTACTATATAGTCTCATGGAGAGTAAAGGTTTTGTTTTGTTCATTGATGTAACCCCAGCACCAAGAATACTGCCTGGCACATAGTAGGTCCTCGGGAAATACTAAGAGCAGGAAAGAAGAGGAAGAAGGAGAAGGAGAAGGAGAAGGAAATGGAGAAGAAGGAGGGGAGGGGAAGAGGAAGGGGAAGGGGAAGAGGAGGAGGAAGAGGAGGAGGAGGAAGAAGAGGAGGAGGAGGAGGAGATAGAGGAGGAGGAGGAGGAGAAGGAGGAAGAAGAATGAGAGAGAGAGAGAGAGAGAGAGAGAGAGAGAGAGAGAGAGAGAGAGAGAGAGGTGGCGAGAAGGGAGGGATTGTCAAGAAGGTGGGGATGCCACAGTTTGAGCAATGGCATGTCATGCTTGCACCCCCCTAATTTAGGGCTATACTCTCTGAACGCCGCCAACCAGAGTGAAGTAAAACCGTACTTACTTGGGATCCCGTTGATTGTCAGTGACTTCGCTGTGTGTTAGTTTCTGGTGGGACTAGAGCTTTGAGCTCAGAAACACGTGGCTTATGCTGAAGTATGAATGGATGTGAGCGTCTGGAAAATCCCGGAACGGTTAAAAGCTTCAGGATCCAGAAAGCAACACGCGCCTCCTCCCATGGGAATTCCCTGCACCAGGACAGGCACGGGGAACCTCTGTGGAGCGAAGCAGCCTCTGGTTCAAGCCGCGGAGGGTCCTTGCGGTCACTAAATCTGCTTTCCTGGCACCTGAACTTGGAAACTGCATTTCCATTCTCACCAAACCCCCAAAGTCACGAGATGCCTGCCTTCACAGGGGCTCCCCGTTACCCATCATTCACTTAATTTTTCTTAAACGTTTGGGCGCCTGGACCCCTTTAGCGATCTGGTGGGGCCCAAGGACCCTGCCTCAGAATATTTTTAAGTGCCTAAAATGAAGTGCCTACGTTTACAAAAGAAACCAATTACACTAACATTTTCATCTAAATTGTGGTGTAGTGATTCGGTGCTTTTTCAGTAGCACATTAGCAAGTTCTAGCAGCAGCTCCATTGATGACCCCATTAGTTGGAGGTGGTGATGTGTGCGAAGATATTTTGAGACATCTGCAACCATTGGAACGGGATGAGGGAATGTCTGCTTTTCACAGCTCCCCGGGGATTCAGATATAGAGGGTCCGAGCAGCTCCCTCGGGGAGACATCACTCTCAGAAGAAATGCTAAGATGCACCCAGGCCAGGACCCTGGAAATGCAGAGCCTGGCCACAGTGTGGTCATGTCTGCGTGGGCATATGTGGGCACCACTCCTCTGGCCCACACACTTTGATCTCTGTGGTCTCAAAGGTTTGTCCTGGCATATCATTAGGACTCCTCAGGAGGCAGCCAATCAATGATTCTCTCTCATCATTAGTGTGTCTATCTCTCTCTCCCTCTCCCTTCTTCTCTGAAAGTAATAAAATATTGTCTTAAAAAGAAGAAGAAGGCCCTGGACGGTATGGCTCAGTGGATAGAGTGTCGGCCTGAGGACTCAAGGGTCCCAAGTTCGATTCAGGTCAAGGGCATGTACCTTGGTTGGGGGCACATACCTAGTGGGAAGTGTGCAGGAGGCGGCTGATTGATGTTTCTCTCTCATCAATGTTTCTAACTCTCTATCCCTCTCCCTTCCTCTCTGTAAAAAATCAATAAAATATATTTAAAAAAAGAAAAAGAAGAAGAAGAAAGGATTTGCTAAAATAGCCTCACTTCACCTAAGCAGGCAGTCTGCAGGAGCAGCTTGCGGCATAAATTGTTTTTAAGGACAATTTGCTCTGCAAATTAAATGCTGTCATTGCGGTTGAATGTTGACTTTCGCATATGAATTGTTGGCACACAAATGGGTGCTGCTAATTGCCATGGGTTTTGTACATTCATTAAGCGGGGCCCCATAGAACATATGCGAGGAAGCGCGTTGGTAAGCCACGTGGGCGGCAGGAGATAATGAAATTGCCTTCTTTTCCGACCTGCCTGTAATTTAGACGGGCTTGCACTGTGGTCTGAATCAATACAGCCTTGCTCTCTCGGTGTACAAAGACCTGTTCTTCACATTCAGAGGTTACTCTGCCAGAGTGGATTCTAGAAACCACTGTTTTTCCAGCAAAGACGAGGTGGAGAGAATTTGTTCCCAGCCATCGCGGCTCTTCTTGAATCCGGCTGTCGTCCAGGCTGGAGGGCAGAGCCCCTGACCCTGGCCTTCTTAATAGCCAATAATCATATCAGCAGCAGCTGATGTTGTTGAACTAGGAAACTATGAAAAATCTATATGGATTATCTCCTATATCAGCTGTTACTGTCCACATTGACATGGGAGTGGAGGTGAGAAGAGGATAAACAACTTGTCTTAGATCAACCTCACCTGTGAGCTGAAGGGCTGGAGGTTGGACCCTCTATGGCTTGGGGTGAAAACACACCCACTATTTCTAGAGCCCCTACTGTGTGTCAAGTGCTTTAAATACATTAAAGGTATTAATGTTACCATTTCACAGATAAGAAAACTGAGACCTGGAAGGATAAATGCTTGCCCCAAGGCAGAGTCATAATTCAAACCCAGGTGTTTTGTTTTGTTTTTTTCTTTTTCTACTCTGCTGTGCTGTGTCCAATTCAGTTTTGTCTTCTCAGCACCTGACACATTGCCCATAGCTTGGGGAATATCCGTTGCATGTCAAACGAATAAATGAATGACCCACAGTGAACTTGTCTGTAAAAAAAATAAATAACTGAAGCTGAAGAAAATGTTACAGGTGAGGGGAATTCTTCATGAAATGCCAGTAAAATGGTAAATACTCGATTGAACTGAATTTTGAACTCAGAGAATTTTGAACCTCTGTATGTCTAAAATATTTGAATGAGAAGCTAAATCAAGGTACCACAAAGGTCCCCAAGCATTCACAGGCTGGTGATTCTTTAACCAGAAGCCCTAGGAAATTTGCTAGGCGGTGTACTGAACCTCACAGGTGACGTAGAGTCTGGCGGGCCGTCCAGGTCTCTTTCCCTGAACCAGCTAGAATGTCTGGGGGTATTGGGTCCGCCCAGTCTCCCCACTGAAGCCAGAGGGAAAGCAGAGGCCCTGGGTTTTCTCACTCTAGAACCAACTCGACTCTGCATTTGGTCCTGCCCCATCCCATATCCGTGTCCTCTGAGATCTTGCCTCGACACTCCTGGGGGATATCCCAGTTTTGCCCCCAAGCTCCCAATTAACCGCCCATTGGACAGTCATTAATTATAGTAATTGCTTCCTGTTGTATAAAGGGAAAAACTGAGGACTTCATTAAAAAAATGCCTCCTCCTATAATCTTTTCACACTTAACCGTGAACTTGTTGCCCCCACTCAATGAGGCAATCACCACGGGGCCATTAATTTACAACTGTGTGCAAAACGGGTTTCTGAGTTGTCTATCCAATGGGCCACCAGGGAAAAAAAAGGGGGGGAGGAGGGAGAACAAAACAAAACAGCCCTAATTGCTTGGACAAAGGGGTCTCTGTCCTTGTTTGGAATGCAGATGGGCTCTTCCTAGAGAGTCTAGCTGCCTCCAGTCCCAGGGTTGTGGGAGGTTTGAAAACGTGCTGTAGTGAGGGGTAGCGGACCGTGGGTGAAATGAAGAGCGGGGGAGGACATGAAGGTACTGCCTAAGCTCGGGCTGAGACAGAGGCGCCGGCTGCTGGCACGTGAGGCCCTTTGTCCCAGGGCAGTGGTCGGCAAACTCATTGGTCAACAGAGCCAAATATCAACAGTACAACGATTGAAATTTCTTTTGAGAGCCAAATTTTGTAAACTTAAACTTCTTCTAACTCCACTTCTTCAAAATAGACTCGCCCAGGCCGTGGTATTTTGTGGAAGAGCCACACTCAAGGGGCCAAAGAGCCGCATGTGGCTCGCGAGCCGCGGTTTGCCGACCACGGTCCCAGGGCACTTACGTCGGGCGAGCAGGAGGGTGGCTTAGTCGGAGATGCGCTGATAGCCTGAGTCTGGCAGGTTAGAGCAGCGTTTCCCACACAGCAGCACGCCAGACGGTTGTAGGTGATACAGAAAACACTTTAAATTTTTAATTTGCATGAATTTTTTATGAGTACTAGAAAAAGAGTGGTTTTCCATTTATGGCACTGATAGGAGGTTTCCTTTTCAAATGAATTTGTTTGTGGGGAAAGAATGGGCCAATTTAAAGAAAATATTAAGTAAATAAATTGAACCTGCAGCACACAGATTACAAGGGAAGTCATGATGGTGATTCCCACATGGTGACACATGGATGTTCAAGTCGGTTCCTAGAGCCAAACTCCCGCTGCCCAAACTCAGGGCAGCTCATTCCAAGTGATTTATGGTTTGGGGGTCATGAAGCTGGCAGGTGAGGCAGCAGAGAGCACATACATAAACCAGTGTTTAAAGTGGAGCTAGTGATTGCAGAATCCCTGTGCCAATTTCATCTCCCATGGCCAGCCCTGCTCAGAGACATTCTTGGGGCCTCTGATCCAAGGACTAGGCTGGTAACGATGGTGATGATGGTGGTGATGGTGGTGATGATGATGATGATGGAAATGATGAAATGATGATGGTGGTGATGATGATGATGTTGATGAAAATGATGATGATGATGATGATGATGATGATGATGAAAATGATGATCAAATGATGGTGGTGATGATGATGTTGATGGAAATGATGATGAAATGATGGTGGTGATGAGGGTAGTCTGAGTCCAGAGAGCACCTTCCTAGCCACTATACTACACTGCTCCTTCAGGAACAGAACAAGGAATAAGTCATGGTCTCTGCCCTGGAGGCTCAGTAGATGTGTGGACAGTTAACTGGGAAACATGACAAAATTAAACAGGTAATGTTTTAGCTGTATTAGCAGGTGTTGCAGGTACACAGAGGAAGGGGAGGTTGATTCTGACTGGGGGCATTCTGGAGGGCTCCATGTAAGAAGAGGCATTTGATCACAGCCTTGAAGGCCTTCAGTAGTTGGGAGAATGAAAGGATGGGCACTCTAAGGTGTGAAACAATAAGAACAAAAGCAGGGAACCTGGAAGTGCAGGGCGAGCTGAAAGATGCTCGAGGAGATGGTTAGCCCACCCAAAGCAAAAGGCTTCCCAGTGTCTTGGAGGATAGAGGGGCGGTGCCGGGGCCCTAAATACGGACTCTTTTCTTCTCTCCACTCCCTTTTGATTTTTCTTGTTTTGAGCTTTTTCTATGGGAGCTCTCAGGAAAAACAGATGGAAAGGTGAGTGTACTCCAAGTTGCCCTGAGATGGAAGGTACAAGAAGAAAAAAAAAACTACTTCAGGAAGCTTGTTATTCAAATACCAAGTAGCCCACTCCATAATTCAAAACTCATAAACTACGGAAATGTTGGATATAAAGGAATATTACCCACAATCCCACTAGGCAGACAAATCCGTGGTCAGCATTTTGATTTTTTTTTATTACTCAGTACATACTTTTTAATCACATAATCCTAATCACACTGTATGCAAGTTTTGAATTTCACTTTTTTCCCACTCGCCATTTTAACATAAGGATTTTTTGTGACATTGCACCTCTATGTAAACATTTTTAATGACTGCATAAGCTTATGATTGTATCATGTGGATGTACCAGAGTTTATTTAACCACACTCTTATTTTTAAACATTTGTTTCTTTGTCAACTTTTGGACCCTGTAAATAAGGTTTGGGTGAAAATCCTTGTGCATGAAGATTTTGCTGCATTTTGGACTCCCACATTGGGACAGAGTCCCAGAAATGGAATTACTGAATATCAAGGGTAAATGGCATCTGTTAACACCTTGGCTACAAAATGCCAGATATCCTTAAGGCGGACTTGGAGCTGGAGCAGGAGGCATTGGGGTGTCTCAGAAAAAGAGGGTGAAGACCTCAGGCATGAGAGTCACGCATATCCAGGTTGAAATCTGTCTCTGCTTCTAACTACCCTTGACACCTTGAGTCTCCGTTTCCTTTGTCAATGAAACAGGATTTCTCAGGGATCTTCAGGCACATCTTTTCTGCAAGTCTTTGCTGCCTGAGGGATCTGAACTCTCACTTCTGTCTACAGGCGACCTGGTGTCCCGAGCAATGCATCACCTGCAGCCCCTCCATGCCAAGCACCACGGCAACGGCACCCCCCTGCACCACAAGCAGGGGGCGCTCTACTGGGAGCCGGAGGCCCTGTACACCCTTTGCTATTTCATGCACTGCCCGCAAATGGAGTGGGAAAACCCCAACGTGGAGCCTTCCAAAGTCAACCTGCAGGTGGAAAGGTAAGACTTGCCTTCGCTTCGCCAAAGAGAGGAGGAGCTCCCCTCTGGCCATCACCGCCTAGTGGGGGGAGGGTGGGCACTGCCTCCTTCCCTGGAGGCGCAGGGGTCGGGGAGGGGAGGGATGCTGGGATGCTGGGATCAGGATTGCCCAGCTCCCAGAAATTCACTGGAGAAGTCCAGATGGGAACCATGCGCCTGAGGAGGTACCCGAGACCCTGGTAGAATCTTGGAAATGGGATTTCATAGAGCGGGTCCAGTTCCAGGTAAAAAAAAATTACCTAGGTCAGGTCAGAAGAGCAGGTTTGCCAATTCGGAGGGGTTGGGAGGAGGTCTGGGTAGTGCATGGTAGCTTCCTTGTGAAGGCAGCTTTGGGGGATGCCAGCTCCTTGAGTCTCATCTGCATTTCATTCTGGCTGCCCAAGACCCTCTGAGGGGTAGGGGAGTTAGACCATAAATACCTGCTCATCCAGAATGCGCCACGCAGGTGGCTGGGAGACGGGTTTGCTGGGGGAAGCAGAATCCTCACGGGAAAGAAAAGCAGGAGAGGACGAAGGTCCTGGACGACGAAGCTCCCTCTGACCCCGCTTCTGCTGCTCCTTGGCTCCATCCTTCTGCCTCCCTGGGCCTCAGTTTCCCCAGCTGTAAACCAGTGGCTGGGCTAAGTGGTTCCCAGGTGCCCTTCTTTCTGGAAAACCCCAGGGTTTTCTGAGGATAGTCCCACCCTGTCAGGGGCAGGGGGTCCGAAACCGCCCTGCAGGCATCCCCTCTCCCTCTGGGAACATGTCCACAGCGTGCATCTCCCAGAGCCTCACCAATCAGGCCCCTCCTCCACACCGGCCTCTTTCCTCCAGCTCCGGTGGTAGGGACCCCTGTCGGTCAGAACAGTGGTTAAGAGAGCAGGCTCTGTGGCCCAGCCACCGAGTTCAAATCCAGGCTCTTCCAATGAAAAGCCAGGGGGCCTGCCCTGGCCAGCATGGCTCAGTTGGTTGGGCGTCATCCGTGTACCACGAGGTTGCCGGTTCGATTCCCAGTCAGGGCACATGCCTGGGTTGCAGGCTCGATCCCCAGGAGGGGATGTGCGGGAGGCAGTCGATCCATGTTGCTCTCTCTCCTTCTCCTTTTCTCTCTCTCTAAAAATCAATAAAAAAATATATTTTTTAAAATCCAGGGGGCTTTGGGAAAGGGCCTTCACCTCTTTGTGCCTCAGCTTATTCATCTGCACTATAGGACTCCTAAGAGTAACCCCTTCGTGGGGCCGCTGGAAGATTAGATGAATTGAATAGTGCTCAGCACACAGTAGGTGCTCAATAAATGTTCACTTTTTATCGTTGTAGGTATTACCTGCCTGTAGCTAAACAATTCCCATTTGGCCTCAGTGCAGTTTTCCTTTCTCTGTTCAGTGTTTCCAAGTTGGTTTGAAATTCTCGCTGGACGCTCCATGCCTGCCAGAATGCATTGGGGCTTAACAGTGGGCTCCGTCACAAAACCACGTCTCTTGGCGTTCAGTTTTGGGAAGAAGATGGAGCGTGAGCTAGACAGAAGTTGACTTAAAAAAAAAAAAATCCCATGTTAGCTTTAAGATTTCATTCCAGTCTGGAGTTAGCTTAATCAGGGGATTACTCACGTCTCCCACTACCCAGGCCAAATCAGTGGGTACCCTGTGCCTTCTTCATGTGCCAAACATGCCCCAAATGAGAGGTGGCAAAATGTCCCTGGTCCCCGGGCAGAAATAACCTCAGTCAGACACACCAAGACGCCGCTCTCTGTGAGTGTGAATCCTGAGAGTGGAGAGAATGGAAACCATGGGCCTGCGAGGAGCCTATGTCTGCAGCCCCCAGCCCCCACCCACTGCTTCTACAAAGCACGTTTTCTCTGACTCAACCCCTCACGTCTTCAGCTCCCACCTCTAAGCAGATGACCCCCCTCAGCATCCCCAGCCAGACATCGCCTCCTCTGACCTCCATTCTAGGAAGACCTCTAAGGTTTCCACTTTCTGGGACAAGTTTTAATGAGGATGAGCCGCGAGGGAGGACAGGAAAGAGAACATGGCCCAGGATCTGTTGGAGTATCTTGGTCTTTCCTTTTTTTTTTTTTGGTTGAATTTTCAGGCAACAACACAAAACACAACATGGAGCATGTCATTTTTGAGTTCTGTTCACTTTGGTCCTCTGGAAAGAGTATGGATTTAGGAGTCAGGGGGGCCTCTGAGTTTGGGTCCCAGCTCTGAAATCTTGAACAGGTCATTGCATCCCTCTGATCCTCTTCCTTGGCTTTAACATGAGAACAAGACCAGCCTCGTGGGACTGGCGTCAGCAAGGAATTAGATTCATGGCTAAGACATCCAGTGCCATGCATACAAGGGGACCTCCCTTTGTCCCCGTCTCCCAAAAAGTAGCTGATATTATGCTTGTGTTGTTCTAAAATATTGTTATCATGTCCCTACCGCAGCCTGTGTGTGATTCCTTCTAGACAAAAGCTATTTCCTACTTTCCCTGATGGGATAGGCGTTGGTGTTTAGCATCTGAAAACATACGTTTCCTTCAGACAGGAGAGGGCCTCTCACTGTTTCAGTCAAGGGTTTACACCGATTGCATCCTAAACCCTCCATCAACAAGGCATTTCCAGCGGGAGGTAGGACTCGAATCAGGAGTTGCTTTCCTCTCTCCCAAAGCAAAGAGACTTCCTTGACTCTTTACTTCTATTCTGGCAGAGGCGGGAAGGGCCACGGTGCTCATGAGGTTTTCCACGAGTCTAGAAGTTCTTCCGGGAACGGGGCTGAGGATTAGTATGCTTGTGCTCATGCCCAGCAGAAAGCCTGAGACGTATCGGTTGACTGAAATACGGGTTGTGTTGTGCCTGAAACCATTTCTCCTTGTCTGAAGAGCCTGTCTTGGCCGGAGCACTTGGAACGAGGCCCAGTGCACCGTTTCACTGCTTCATGCGGGCACAGCTTTAGGGCTGCTGCGTTTGTTTTGGATAGCTTCGTTTTTCACTGTGGGATTTTGAAGAAACCCAGTGCCAGTCTGAAGTTTCTGTCGTTTAAATGTTTCCAGAACTTTGGCTTCTGTTTTTTGAACTTCTGCAATCTTTCAGGTACCTCGGATATTTTTATGAAAAAGAAAACCCAAATAAATCTTGTGAGATTATGATTAGGCAATGTTTGTTTTCCAAATAAGAATGGATAAATGTAAACACCTTCATTCTGAAGGTAGGGGCCACGGGAGGCTGCTGTTTTTAAATGGAACCATCGTAAATCTATGATAAGATTTTCTTTCCCTCTATCATTACTGGAAATACCAGTGATTCCTAGATGCACTTTGGTTATGGGTGATTTCAGTCGTTTGTTGCCACAAAATGAAAAATAGTAGAATAAATAGAAGTATTCTATTGCCTGAGGTAGCTGGTAATGCCTGAGAGAGACGGTGATCAGCAGCTTCACCTAGAACAGTGGTCAGCAAACGCATTAGTCAACAGAGCCAAATATCAACAGTACAACGATTGAAATTTCTTTTGAGAGCCAAATTTTTTAAACTTAAACTTCTTCTAACGCCACTTCTTCAAATTAGACTCGCCCAGGCCGTGGTATTTTGTGGAAGAGCCACACTCAAGGGGCCAAAGAGCTGCATGTGGCTCGCGAGCCGCAGTTTACCGACCACGGGCCTAGAACACTAGACAATTAGGCAGTTCCACTCTCCCCCAGTCTCACTAAAAACAAACCAGAATGTGTACCTGGGCAATGGCAGCTCTGAGTCCTTTTACAAGAAGAGCTGTACGATGTGGCAGACTGTCTACTAGGGGAATCGCAACCACAAACACAAGTATACCATCACCAACCAATTATTTGAGGAAAACTAGAGGGAGAAGCAACATAGTCTTAATAAATGGAAGCCCTGACACTTGAAGAAATAGGTTTAACAAAGCAAACACAACTGACACTAGAAGTTACTGGTACCCAAATACATCTTCCAAGACATTCACCCTACTGAATGATCACCTCGGATATATCTGTTCTTAATGCTTTTTCATCTGTGGCCTTTGTGACAAGTGATTTTCAAATTTTAACATGCTCCAATGGACATATCCAGGGTTACATGAAATTTCCAGCATTCTAGGTATAACTCTTCCCCCTTCTTTCCCATTAAGGGATGTCTCCAACTCCAAGTGAATGGAAGCATCCTTGATGCAAGCAACACTACTAATAGGAATGCTTAGTTGTGAAAGTTGAACCTACTATGACTGCTTAAAGCAGAAAAATAAAACTTCTGGGGGGGGGGGGTCCAGTGTAGGCAGAGGTTACCAAATCCTTTTTCCTTCTTCATGAGAATTTGACCTGGGTTAATTCGCTAACTCTGTTTCTCTGGAAACCTGCTAAAATTTTCGTATTAACCGTGTTATTAAGCAACATTGCTTGTGGTCAGATTGACCCTAGATGGATAAATTAGATCTGGTTTGGTAGTACTATAAATACTTCATAAAAAATCCAGAGCTTGGGGCTGCTTGGAATTCATTGACTCTTATAACTGGCAATGTTTGTGCAGGAGCCTTGGCAGCTGTTTTTATGGAGTTGTTACAAGAGATATTGGGGTTCATAAACTAGGGAAGTTTTCACATCCCCCCAAGTAGATCTCATCTCCTTGCACCTGAGTGTCACCTGGACAGAAGATAGCTCTGGAATGCCTGGGGGAATTGCTATTAGGACTTCCACTCAAAGGGACATCTGATGGTGCCCCATGGTAGTCCCATGAGTCTAAATGTTTAGTAGAGCTTAAGGCTTCTGGTAGACATTGAAGCAGAGAACCAGGCTTTGAGGCTACACAAGCTGGAACAATGCCCAAGTTGCACCCCATCCAGAAGAAACCTCCCATTCTCCAGGGCTGGGCACAGACACTTGACCTCACACCACTGAGGCTGGGCGTTGTACACTCCCAACAGGACCTCTGTCCCCATTACCCTTGAATGCTGAATGTGTCTGCTACCACCCTGTCAGCTCCATGTTCCACCCATGTCACACCACTTGGCGTCCCAGTCCGTGGAGCCCAGGTCACATGCCTGCACCATAGCTGCAAGGGAGTCTGGGAAGGTGAATTTCTACCTTGTTGAACAATGGATTCATCATCTGGGAATATTCCAAACACAGTAAGATCATCAGTGATTCTGGGCAGCCAAAAAAGTTGACAAAGTTCCACTATACGCTTCTACTTTACGTTTTAAAATAAATAACTCACAAGTGAATCATTTGCACAATTTAGTACTTTTGAGCATTATTGGCCACACATCTCATGGGATACTCAATAGCTGTTCCTGGCATCCTAAGCAGGGATGCAGAAACCTATTCCCAGGGGAAGAATTCTACTTCCTTATCTTCCTAAGGGCAGTGATCACACCTGGCACAAAAGTTCCCCAAATACCCTGCCCAGTGCTAGAAGGTCCTGGGGAAATTCAGTCAGTTGATGAATGAGACATGATAGAGGAGAGGACCATATATTAGGCCTGTTTTATGCAGAACTGTATGTGAGCTTCTGTGGACTGGACTGGCATCTCAACCACCATATAAATGGTTCTAAGGGGAAAATAATTATGTTGCATTCTAACATAATTAGAATTATGTTTTAAAACATGATTCATTTGTAACTTGAGCATTGCTGCAATTTATTTCATCTGGCGAGGGTGAAAACAAACTCTAATCCCAATAGTTTCAAACTGTAAGTTACAGCCCATTAATGGGCCATTAAATCAATGCAGTGCAGAGCCTGGCAAACTACACCCCACAGGCCAAATCTGGCTCACTGCCTGTTTTTATAAAGTTTTATTGGAACACAGCCACACTCATTTGTTTACACATTGTTTATGGTTGCTTTTGTACTTTTGATTTAGCTGTGACAGAGATCAAATGGCCCACGAGGCTGAAAATACTCTTTGGCCTTTTCCAGAAAAATTTGCTGAGCCCTGATGTTCCGAGTTGTAACCTGCATTTTTTAAAAATGAGGTAGAATTTAATTAAAAAATAAAATTAGAATATTTTACATGAGGTAAAGTAACTATGTTTTATGAAACTTTTTTCCAGTTATATTTACTGGCATTAATTAACTTTCCCAAAATCATGTAGCTAAAGTTGCAGAACTAGTATTTGAACTCTTGGAGTCAGACCCTGGTCTGTGCTTGTATTCATTAGTTTGTTTTGCTATCGATGGGCTGTAGTTTTAAAGAAATAAAAATGTTTGACTCATCCCTAATCCCTAAAATTTTTTAAATAATCTTCCTGACTGTTTATAGGATATAAGACTAATATACATATTAAATAAAATGTGGTAAGTACAAAGCAATAATAAAGAAGGAATTTTGGATCACCCATAGTCTCTGCATTCAGGAATAAGCGCTGAGACCATGTGGGGGGCATTTCCTTCCAATCTTAGTTTTCTGTTGATACATCCTTTTTTTTTTTTTTTTTTTTGGTTGTTTCATAAAATAAACATACATAGTTGATCTCTATTATTGAATAATCTTCAAAAGCAAGATTTTTCAATGGCCTGTTCGATTATTGGACATGGGACTTAATGTCAAGAGAGACCTGGGCACAGGCGTGCTGAATGTGCTTTCTGTTGAGGATGATAAAACCGAGGCCTAGTTGGATGAGGGAAAATGTCTGGAGTCATAAGCACATTTGCAGTGGAATTTCAAGGCAGTACCTCAGTGCCTTTGCACATGTTTTGCCCTCTTCCTGGAATACCGTCTCCCTTCTGCTCCATCATCTGACTACCTCTATCATTTCATCCTTCAAGACTCGTTTTAGGTATCACCTCCTCCAAGAACCTTTTCTACTACCTCAGGATGCACTGAGTGTCCATCCAAGGCCTAGCTCAGTGCATAGCACATAGTAAGTGCTCAATAAATGCTTGTGGAACTGAACAGAGCTGGGTCTGAAACCTATGAGTTCTGGCCCATGGCCCAGAGAGCCATATTGCTGATGTCAACTCAGGCAGCCCTCAGCCTAGTACTGGCTTTACTGTTCCCTTGACCCAGGACCCAGGCCTCAGCTATAAACAAGAAATAATAAACCTACTTCATGGAGTAATTTCAATGACTAGTGAAACTAACTTCTGTAAAAGCCATACACAATCACGGAAACATAGCGGTTGATCCATTAATGGCAAGAATTATGATTTACTCCTTTAATCTAGGTTGACCTCTTCTTAGATATTATAAGAGATTTTGATTGGCACTTAGTATGTGGCAGGCCCTGCTCTATACCCTTTATATGTAGTAACTAATTCAACCTTCACAATTCCCCTTGAGGTAGGAGCTAGCCTTACCTCTCCCCATTTTACAGATGAGGAAACTGAGATGCAGCGAGGTCATGCAACTTCACATATGGGCAGGTCTGTGAGTATCAAAAATATCAAGTGAATGCTGGTGGGTATAGGGAAGGGAGCTCTACCCTAAGGCAATAGCATATATACCATGGGGGGCAGGAAGGTGAGAGAAAAGAAAGTGAGATCTTGTTCGGAAAAGGTGTTGGATACAGCAACGAACTAAACTGGAAGGGAAGTTGAGAGACTGGCCAACGCGTCAAGACTTTCTCCTATAAGCAGTGAAGAGCCAGGAGGGATTCAAAAAGGGAAATGAGACCAGAACTGGTCTGACACCTCATAAGCTCTCCTTAACAGCAGCATTATGATTCCAGAAGGAAAGTAATCGACATTTGATGAGCACCTACTATGTGCCATGTACTATGCAGGCACTTTACTTAACAGAATTTAATTGAATCCTTACATCAACTTCGTGAAGTAGAAGTGTCTTCATCGACAGATGAGACAGTTAATTCTAATTGCTGCTCAGTAGGAAAAGGCTATTTGGAAGCTTTTCAGGTAACATTAAAGACCTTCACAGCATGTTAATTATATCTCTGGATTTTTTTTTTTTTCTGGAGCCAGAATGCCTGAGTTAATATCTTGGTTCTAACTCTTATTAACTGTGTAACTTTGAACAAGTTACTTAACCATTCTAAGTCTCAGTTTTCTTATCAGTAAAAAGGGAGATACCATAGATTCTATTTCAGAGGGCTGTTATGAAGCGCTTCGATATCTGTGTGTGTGTGTGTGTGTATGTGTATATATTTATATCTCACTTAAAACCCAGCACACATTAGGCTCTTTATGGATATTGGCCATTATTATTCTCACTGTCGTGGTGCTTATAACCTGGATGAGCACGACAGCAGGGCTTCTCAAACATCGATGTGCACTTGAACCCCCTGGGAGCTCATTAAAATGCAGATCCTGTTCATTAGGTCTGGGGTGGGGCCTGAGATGCTTCGTTTCTAACTAGCTCCCAGGCGAAGTGATGCCGCTGGGCCATAAGCCACCCTGTGAATAACAAGATATCACATTTTTTGTGTGTTTGTCATTTATGTCCCCAACCTACGCCAATCCCCATTTTTAAGTTACATAAGGGCAAAAAATAAGCTTTTATGGTGACTTTTGCTCTCTGGTAGAGCTTGGCACATCACAGGTGCCTAGTAAACATGTCCCAGGCTTTGGGGGCTGGAATGAGCCTTGCCGGGCCTCTCCTCCCCTAACCTCATGAGATGCCAGATAGATCCCTCTGCCATTTCCACGATGGATGGATTCCAGAGGTCTGATGTGGCCGGTCTGCAGGACGCTCAGGCTCTGGAGCAGCAGCCAAGGGAAGATGCTGAGCATCGAATATAATGCTCATCTTTAGCCTAGCGAGGAGGCCAACAGATCTGAAGTAGCTCAGGGATAGCAAATTAGCGACAAGCGTGCAAGGGAAGGATGCGGCAGGAGTGACAGGTGTCCTCCCCGAGGAGAGGCAGCAGGGCAAATCCTGAGCCTCAGGCTGTTAACAACTCCACCTCCAGGGCTCCTCAAGCAGCTTAGCCTCGGTTACCCAGGAGTGTTTCCTAGCCAAGGAGAAGCGATTGCTCCCGACTGCAGGTGACAAGCCACGGGGCTCATGTTTAACATCAGCTCCCTCTGCTAACGTGGGGTTAGTCTGATCAAATGCATGTACTACTGAGGGCTTTTATTGAGGGCTTTTCTGAATGGTTAACTGGCTGCCACAGCAGTCTGGTCTGACCTAACCAGCTTCTTTTTATTTTATGGGAAAAGGACAGACATTCTTACCTTTATGACACAAAGACTAAGGAACCATCGCTGTACTGTCCAGTACAGTAGTCACTAGTCATGGGAGGCTGTTTGAATTTAAATTAATTAAAATTAAATAAAACGAAAGCTTTGATTCCCCAGTACCACAAGCCTCTTTTCAAATGCCCAGTGGCTACATGTGGCTAGTGGTTTCTGTGTTAGACAGCCCAGATATAAGCTATTTCCAGCATCACAGGAACTTCTACTGGACAGCATTGAACTAGACTCAATGCAGGCCCCCCTTTTAGGTAAAAGAGCCCCTGATAATCAGCACTCCCCCAAGCATTCAGGTAAGGAGTGAGTGCAGGGACCAGGGACCAGCTCACCTGCTGAATCATATTCCATGTTCCCATGTTTTGATCATCTTAGAACTGAGGTTTTTAAAGCAACCACCATCCTCACCATCACCACCAAGTTTTATCAAGTATTTACGACGGACTAGGCTCCCTTCTTCCTTTTTTTAAATATATTTTTATTGATTTCAGAGAGGAAGGGAGAGGGAGAGAGATAGAAGCATCAGTGATGAGAGGGAATCATTGATTGGCTGCCTCCTGCACACCCCCTCCTGGGAATCGAGCCCGCAACCTGAGCATGTGCACTTGACCGGAATCGAACCTGGGACCCTTCAGTCTACAGGCTGATGCTCTATCCACTGAGCCAAACCAGCTAGGGCTAGGCTCTCTTCTAAGTGCATTAGCCATTGAGTCCTCACAAGAATCTTACGCGTAGAGTAGCACCTTCATATACTAGGGCTACAAGAACTTAGCCTTCTTGCTTTAATATACTTCCCAACTTCACAGTCACCCTTGGAGATACTGTCATTCTGCCCCTTTCACAGATGAGGAGAGTGAGACTTAGAGAAGTTCAAGGACATGTCCAAGGTCACCCAGCGAAGCTAGTAAGTGGCTGGGCTGGAGGTTGAGCCCAAGCACTGTGATTCCAGAGTCCGTGTCCTCTGTGTCCCATGTGGCCCGGGTCTGGCATCGTTTGCTTCCACGTCTGTCTCTGCCGCCAGACTTTGAGCTCCTCCCAGGCGGGGCCTGGGCTTTGATCGTCCCTTGCTCGCTCCGGCAGCCAGCCGGGGCCTGGCACAGAGTCGGTGGGGGGTGGAAAGAACAGTGTCCGCGCCTGGCAGCAGGAGAATGGAGCAGGAAGTGCAGCAGGGCCCAGTGAGAAGGCTCCTGCAAGAGCCCCACAGACAGAATACAGGCGCATGGCCTGACCGAATGCCATCCTCAGTGCCCCCAGTGAGAGGTGCCACCAGCGGGCCTCCGTCGGTTGCTGAGTGGTCCTGAGGAAAGCTGTGAGAGCCTCTGGGATTTCCAGGTCTTTCTTATTTGCCTGGACCTGGCAGCCCTTTGCAGCCCTGTGTCTGGGACCTCGAGCTCTGTACCCAAGTGTCCTGAACAGGCAGAAAATATTTTTTTAAAGAACATGAGCAGCCCAGCCAGTGTGGCTCAGTGGTTGAATGTCAACCTATGAACCAGAAGGTCACAGTTCGACTCCCAGTCAGGGCACATGCCCAGGTTGCAGGCTCGATGCCCAGTGTAGGATGTGCAAAAGGCACCCATCAATGATTCCCTCACATCATTGATGTTTCTCTCTCTCTCTCTCTCTCTCTCTCCTCTCTCTCTCCCTTCCTCTCTGAAATCAATATATATATATATATATATATATATATATATATATTAGAGGCCTGATGCACAAAATTCGTGCAAAAGTAGGCCTTCCTTTCCCCGGCTGCCAGCACTGGCTTCCCTCTGGCATCCAGGACCCAAGCTTCCCTCCAGCACCCAGGACCCAGGCTTCCCTCGCAGAGGGAGGCCCTGCCCACCCCCCCCCCCCCCTCACCCAACCCCACCCCCACTCCACCCCTGCAGCCCGCAGGTCAGGTGCAGCTGCAGCAGCTTACCTCGGCCCTCGCAGCCCCGGCTTTGTCTGGAAGGTCGTCCAGAAGGGCGTCCGGTCTAATTAGCATATTACACTTTTATTATTATAGATGAAGAACATGAGCAAAACTTCACCCTTAAAACTGCCCAGTGCAAACATGGCAGGGGCCAGCGGGAGCCCAAGTGCCTGGGAACAGAAAGGCCAGAGGGGGAGACTCTCCCAGCTGAGCCCGCCCCCAAACCTCTGCCCCACGCCACGTTCCCGCTCCTTGTCATCCCTTCAGAAGTAGTGTATTGGCAGCTGCCAGCGCACGGCGGGTGTCACGTGTTGTGGAAAACAGCCCAGGCGGTGCAGCTGGTCATTTGCCCGGCAGACAGGGTGTCTGGGTTGGTTTTACGTTCCTCGAAGTCTGACTCCCCGGAGCAGCCCGTGGGCCTGGTGTTTGTGTTGATTTCACCCCCCTCTCCCCCTCCCTCCAGTGTGTTCTCCTCACGGGCTGCTCACGAGACACACAGGGTGCTGGGAATTCAAAGGTTCGTATTCTCCTATTTCTACTGAAAGTTGTGTATGCTCATTTTTCAAATTTTAGGAAGTCCAAAGAAAACATAAGAAAGAAATTTTAAATTATCTACAGTTCAGCTACCCAGAGGTAGCCAGAATGATTATTTGACATATTTTCTTGCCTTTCTTTAAAAAAAAAAAAAATACAAATAATGAGGCTTTTTTAAATAGTTGTACTGGGCATATGTGTAATTTTATATCTTTAATTTCACTTAGTATGAGCTTTTTTTTTTCTACAAAACATTCGTAAGCATCGTTTTTTAATGACTGCCAAAGATTCCGTCTTGTGGACGCACCATCATTTGCCTAACGGTTCCCGGTTCCCTGGTCGTTTGGGTTGTTTCCAGTTTGTGAAATGCAGCTTTAAAGCTGTCCACAGTCGCATGACTAAAACACCAGCGTAGAGGGAACGGCTATAAAAGGAGTAGTCTGCCCGGAGGGGAGCAGCCGAGGGGTCATTTCACGTGGCCTCCGCTGGCCTGTGCGCCGGAGAAACTGCAGAAGGAGGGCCCCGCGAGGCTGGCTGGCCCACCCCAGCCCCGGCTGTTGCCTCTCCCAGAAAGAAATGTTTTGTGGGAAACGCAAGGAGGGTGGCACCCTTCTGGCCAGGGAGGCCTCCAGCCACGGTCATTACCAACATCTCTTATCGCAAGCCCTGCATGGTGCCCAGGGCTCGTCCGCACATCCGCTCCCTGGGTTCTGGAAGTGGGAAGACCAGCCAGGGTTGCTTTTCCCGACGACATAAGAGACTGACTCTAGGAAAGGCTTGAGGTTTTCCCAAAGCCTGGGCGGCCAGAGGGAAACCAGAGGGTGGTTCTGGGGACCCCTGGAAAGCCCCCACCCCCTTCCTGGGTTCCTGGATTGCTTCCAGAATGGAGAGGAGACACTGCGCAGCATCAGAAAGCTGGTCTTGAGTGCGTACCCTGTACCAAGTTCATTGCATACGCACTTGGCCACATGTATAGGTTAGGAAGTCTCCACAGTTCCAGAAACCATTTGTTTGTTGGTTTGGTGGTCGTGTTTGTTTATCATTCTGGCGTGTACATTGTTGCTCTGTGTTTATGTTTTCCCCGGATATACACTGAGTGGCCAGATTATTATGATCTCTGAACGCATAATAATCTGGCCACTCAGCATATATATATATATTAGAGGCCCGGTGCATGAATTCATGCATGGATGGGGTCTAGCCAGCCTGGCCAGGGGGAGGGGACATGGGCGGTTGGCCGGCCTACCTGCTGGTCGAACTCCTGGTTGAGGGGACAATTTGCATATTAGCCTTTTATTATATAGGATATACACTGAGTGGCCAGATTATTATGCGTTCAGAGATCATAATAATCTGGCCACTCAGTGTACATCGCCCGTGAATGCTTCCTCGGTTCTTTCAAATCAGTGTGTGAGCCTGTGTAGATCAGCCGGTCAGGTTCGGGCTCGCCCAGGAATGTAGGTAGAATGTGCTGGTGGAAGGAGGTGGATATTTTTCCCAAGCTGCTGTTCTCACCGAACAGTTCAATGCCAAGGCTGGAGCGAGCCCTTTGCAGTCTTGGTCACAAGACTCTCCATTAGCTCCTTACACAGAATCCCTCTCCTCCCACGGCACTCCACAGGCGCGGCTGCAGAATGTGGAAAGAACATTTTTTTAAAGTATGTTTTTATTTATTTCAGAAACAGGAAGGGAGAGGGAGGGAGAGAGAGAAAGAAACATAGATGAGAGAGAAATATCGATCGGCTGCCTCCTGCATGCCCCCTACTGAGGATAGAGGCTGCAATCTGGGCATATGCCCTGACCAGAATTGAACCAGCAACCTCCTGGTGCATGGGCCAACGCTCAACCAACTAAGCCACACCAGCTGGGCTGGAGAGAACATTTTTGTGAAGAAAAAAGGAAACCAGTAAATAGGCAAAACCAAGGACCACCTTGCTAAAAATACTGACACGGACAGCAGGTTCCACTTCCTCCAAACTCCTCCCCTGGAGGCCTGTCCCTCCTCAGGCCCCAGAGCACTTTGTAAGCACATCTCACAAGGCCCATGTCAGGCCAGCCTTGCATTACGGTTATCTGCCTTTCCTTCTGATGGCCCCTGTGTGCTCCAACCCACCAATCAAAAGTGATGATCAAACACATATGCAAGGATAAATAAGGACAGTCAAACAGACTTACTGCAATAGACGCTGCCCTGGGAAATTGGGGGAGTGTGGCCACACTGAAATTCTCTCGCTAGATAGAACGCCAGATCCAAGTTCTAAATCCCTGTGCCCTCCACAAAACTCAGCACAGACCCTTGCTCCAAGGAGATAATCAGTGAACAGCGGACAAGCTAAGTGATCGTCCTATTCTATCAATGGAGCTCTCTGTTCATGCGTTTATTATCTCTCAAGTTCATCTGCCAGAGGGTCTCCCATTCACATATCCCTCAGCTACTCCACAGAGAATTCCCTGGACTGGCTCTGCTTCTCCTCATCTGATTTTCTCTGCCAGGGTTCTTCTGAGCCCTCTCTCTCCCCCTTCAGGCCCAGGACAGTGTTCCCCAACACATTCCCACGTCCCTCAACGTCAGCTAATTTTTTTTAACATTTTTTTTATTACTTTATTGATTAAGGTATCACATATTTGTCCTCATCCCCCCCCTCATTCCCATCCCCAACCCCTCCCCACGCATGCCCTCACCCCACTGTTGTCCGTGACCACTGGTTAGGCTCATATGCATGCACACAAGTCCTTTGGTTGATCTCTCTCCCTTATCCCCACCCTCCCCTACCTTCCCTCTGAGGTCCGACAGTCTGATCGATGCTGTTCTTGTTCATCAGTCTATGTTGTTCATCATTTCCCCTAGATGAGTGAGCTCATGTGATACTAGAAATACACTTATAAGAACCGAAAATGAGACAAGCAATAATGGTTATGCTGAGAGGCAAATGAATCAGTCTGTAGTGAGTTTCTTTCTGGGCAATGTCAGCTAATTTTGACTCATTCTCTCCTAAGACTTGGTGCATTCCTTTACCATAAAGCTTGTCAAGTAGCTTCTTATGTTTTTCACATTAGACCATGAGTTCATGGAGGATTGGGACTACTGAAATATCACTAATTGTAGAAGCTGGTATGTAACAGATACTCATTTCTTCCATTCAACAAATATTTATAGAGCATCTACCATATGCCAGGCAAAATACCTGTCTTCATGAACTTACATCTTAGTGGAAACAGACAAGGACAAATGCGTGCATAATAAAGTACCAGGCAAAGATAAGTGACATAAAGAGAAATAAAACTGGGCAACTCAAACCAGGTGAGGTACTATTTCAGCGAAGGTGGCCAGGGAAGCTTTCTCTAAAGAGAAAGTATTTAAGCAGAGACCTAGAGGAAATGAGGCAGGAAGCCGTGTGGATATCCGAGGAAAGACCTTGCTAGGCAGAGAGAAGAGTAAGTGCAAAGGCCCTGGGGCAGGAGCGTTCTTGGCCAGGCAAGGAACAGCAAGGAGGCCAGTGAGGCTGGAACAGAATGAGTGAAGGAAATGAAGGGAATGAATAGATGAAGGAAATGAAGTTCAAGGTGGGCAGGGTCAGATCCTGCAGAGTTTTGGGGCATGTGGATGAGTTTGGTTCCTAGTCCAGGTGTGATGAGAAGCTTCGCAGATGTTAGTTAAATTGAATAATTTGAATTGAACTGAACTGGATTGGGCTTCACTGAGCTGAACAGAACCAGGTCTCATCTTAGTACAGACTGCATACAATTTTTGAACCTTGTCCCAAAAGCCCCCGGCACAGTGACACTTTGCCAGCCCTTCCCATTTGTACCAGTTTCGTCTGGTGGCGAATAGGTACAGGGAACACCTAAATTCTAGAGAAATGTGGCCTTACTGGCTGCCCATCATTTCTGACTTTCCCAGAGTCTGAAGTCTTTGGAGGGTCACTGGGATTTATTCTGGGCCTTGGCCGAGGTCCCGGACCTGACTTTTAATGTAGTTTTTACTCAAGCCTGGTTCTCAGTGAATCTTAATTATGTGGAATTCCTACCCTTCATACAATTGAAATAACCACATTTAGCTATTTTTATCAATTTACTTGAGTCTTTATAAAATCATTGCAGTGAACTGTCACCCAGAATAAAGCGGGAAACCCACTGGAATTGAAGCGAGGCAAATTCACAAGATTCAGCCACACAGTCATTGATTCACTTAACAAATGTTCGTGCACGCAAAGAATCTTTTTGTCAGAAACTTGGAAACTGTTTTATTTTATTTTATTTTTAAGATATAACTGACATACAGCATTATATTAGTTTCAGGCATACGGCATAATGATTCGGTTACTTCTGTATGTTGCAAAATGATCACCACATAAGTCTAGTTGACATCCATCCCTTCACATAGTTACAAGAATGTTTTTTTCTTGTGCTGAAAACCTTTACGTCTACTCTCTTAGCTGCTTTCGAATAGACGGCACAGTCTTGTTAACTACAGCCACCGTGCTGTACGCCACCCCCCATTCGCTCCAAGAATGTGGACTGAGGACCTGTGAAGTGCCGGGCACTGTACCACGTGCTGGGGACACACAGGGCGCAGGAGAGGTCTCTGCCCTCATGAAGCTGGCAGTCCAGTGGAGGAGACAGAAAATCCAGGACACTGCTGTACAATGTCCTCTTGAGGAGTGGCAGGTACTACGGTGTGTAAGATTAGGTGTGCAAGATTAGGCAATACAAAGATGAATCATTCGTGCCCCCACAGTGTTGTTGGGTTGGTGGTAAAGACATAAATTATGACACTATGTAAAGGGTATTGTGGAATTCTATACAAGATGCTATGGGGGCCCTGGACCATAGGTGGTTAGAGCACCGGCCCATGGACCGAAGGGTCACGGCTTCGATTCCCGGTCAAGGGCACGTACTTTGATTGCAGGTTTGCTCCTCAGCCCTGGTCGTGGATCGTGTGGAGGCAACCAGTTGATGTGTCTCTCTCACATTGATGTTTTTCTCTCTCTCTCTCCCTCTCTCTCTCCTCCCTCCCTTCAGCCTCCCTCCCACTCTCTCTCTGAAGAACAATGGAAAAAATATCCTCGGGTGAGGATTAAAAATAAACAAACAAAATGCTATGGGGTGGAGGGGAACACATACTAACTCTATTGGGGGTATGGGCAGAGGGGGGTGGGGCTCTTGGGAAATAATTCCCAGAGGAGGTGAGATTTGATCAGCATTAAAAAATAAGTGGAACTTAACTGGATGGAGAGGGGAGAAAGGGAGTGGGAGCCGCAGCAGGGCAAAGGCGGGCGGTGTGAGCACACACCTGTGTTCCAGGAGCGGCTGGACATTCCGTGTGGCTGGAGCACGCTGGTGCCCACAGGCATGGCCTGGGAGCCTGAGACAATGAAGTTGTGGGCGGGGCCAGTTAACACATGGCCAGGCCAGGGGCTTTGTATCAGAGGACCAGACTGGCATGTTAGCACATTCATCCTGGCAGCAACGTGGAAGGATTGGCGAGAGAACGTAGGATCAGGAAATGATTATAAACATAAAGCAACGGTTCCGTCCTACGAAGAGTATGATAAAGTGGCCAGTCCATTAAATTTGGGGTGTTGGGTGGGAGGGACTCTAAAAGTCATGTAGTCCAAACACCCATTGGGCGTTTGACTCTCTTTCCTAACATCCTCCCCAAGGGACTGTCCAGGGCCCCAGTCCTTGAAGCTTCAAAGAGCCGAGACTCCTCTGAGGTCGTGGTTGTGTGGAGCTGAGAGCTGCCCCCTGGAGCTACCGCCATTACTCCTTCTTTTTTCCTTGGGGTTTCCAGAACCAGTCCAATTCCTAACTCAAATGACACTTTCCATTGTTTAAAAGCAGCTGCAGCCCGGCCAGCGTGGCTCAGTGGTTGAACGTTGACCTATGAACCAGGAGGCCACTGGTTCAATTCCAGGTCAGGGCACATGCCCAGGTTGTGGGCTCAATTCCCCGTTGGGGGTGAGCAGGAGGCAGCTGATCAATGATTCTCTCTCATGATTGATGTTTCTATCTCTCTCTTCTTCTTCCTCTCTGAAATCAATAAAAATATTTTCAAAAATAAATAAATAAAATAAAAACAGCTGCAATTTGCAGAGTACCTTCTGCGTGCCAGGCAAGCCTGCCGGGCACATGTTACCCCATTTTCAGGTTGGAACTTTGGGCTCATTGGCCAAGTGACTCGCTGAGATTTGCTCACTGACCCATGTAACTGGCAACACCAGGATTAAAAACCAAAGCCGTCTGACTCCGGAGCCTGCAGTCTTGGAGATAGCTATTAATTTAACTTGGCAAACATCTGTTTAGCACTCAACCCTGTGGCACTCCCTGTCCTGAGCATAATAGGAAGGGGTGACCTACGATGAATAAGCATGGTTCCTAAGTTCCAGGGCTCCCCATGCTAGTGTTTGGATGGTGAAGTCAACACCCAGGCATTGTGATAATGAGTACTTGGCTTTGGCTTGTAGCCTGGCTATTCCAGAAGGGGAAAGTGATTTATGTTTGGCCCATTGCATGAGCTGTTCCTGCTGGTAGCATTGGGTCAAGCCCAAGCAGGAGCCACCGGACAGAATCCCTGCCTGGGAAAGAAGGTCTATTCCCTGGAGGATAAAAGCAGAAGGAGGGTAGGGGGGGGTGGAAAGATGGAAGGTGTGAGACCCATGTGTATAATCAGATTTGAGTAACGCAAAGCTTCAACTTGGACACGTCCCAGGACTGAGCAGAGAGGACTACAGCAAGTCTGAGAGGCTGGAAAGCTAGAAGCAAGATAAGAACAGGTGTAAGAAACGGATGGGCAACCCAGCCTGTACACTGAGCATGTATGCAGGAGCTCCCCCTTCAGGCAGCGTGTGGTATTGCTATGGTTGTGGCTGGCGGACTTAAAAGGAAATGGACAGGAAGGACCCAGGCAAGAGGAGGCTTTTTTTGTTAGCAGATTTCCCTTCCTAGTTGTGTTTTCCTTAACCTGGTGTTTAAATTGGTAACCGCTTAGGTTAAGTGTGGTCGATGCCTGATGTACAGGAAGAAACCTGAATGTAGTTCTCCCATATAATTGTACTTCTATACCTCTTACCTCATTTATCTTCTCAGCGGCCCTGTGAAAAGGGGCCAATGAGCATTATGCTCACTCTTCAGGTGACAGAGGGCTCTAAGGGTTAGGCGACATCTTTGCCTCATCCACTCAACATCCACCCAGCTTTTCATTCAGGACAAGCGCCCACGCCCCAGCCACATCCGACACCCCCACCTGTGCCAGCCCACATCCCTCCACCTCGGAGAAGTGCTGCTCCTGACCTGGCCGGGGCTCCCTGGCCTGGACGAACGTCGCTTTGGTCCCTCTGGGTGGTAATGACTCTGCCTACCCCGGGGCTGGCCTGCAGGAACTCTGCTGAGAGGGCTGCACAGAGCACGGTGGGTCGGTAGGGGACCCAGCCTGTCCCCTTTCCACCTCACCAGGTAATCAGCCCTGAGGGTCCTTTCCTGGAAAGCACCAAAGTCCAGCTTACACTATAGCCCTGTAGGTTTTCCTTGTATTAAAATCACAAGCTTCCTTTATGGTTTCCGTCACCTCTCGCTTCCAGATTTAGCAAAATGTAAAATTGGTAACATTATGTCCGAGATGTTAATTGCACATGTTTTCTTCTCGCTTCTGTGGGGATTCCATAAATCGGCTAAATGGCCTCCACTGCATCCCCTCCTCCCCCAGCCCTAGTCTCTCCCTTGATTTTTAAGGCTCTCTGGAGATTTCTGTTTTCTTCCTTCCATTCTCTGTTCTTTTTTCTCTTCCTCCTCCCTTTTCAAAGGGCACTCCTCTCAATCTACATGGTGACATTCTCTTTCTTCTTTATTATCCCAGTTAGTCCTGGAGCTTTGCAGTCTGAGACACATGATGTTTATCTAGTCGTCATTTATACCGACTCTAATTCTGAGATGGATTTGAGCTAGATTCTCAGTGTAAGTTCAATATAACAGAATGAGGGGGAAAAAACACCGCAAAAGAATAACAATGCAAAAAAAAAAACATGTCCTTAACACTAAGGAAAAATTAACACCAGAAAAATCTCACCTCATGGCAAGTTTGTTCCTGCAATTGATCACAAAATTTAGATTTGAGTTGCTTGGCCTCCAAAGCAAAAAGGGAAACATGCATTATAAAGCTCTTGTTATCTAATTTAAACACACACACACACACACACACACACACACCATGTAATCTTCACCAAAAGAGTGTTCACGAAAGGGTCTTTTCTGACTTTAGCCAGTTCAGTCCAGGGCTGATGCTCCTAGCCCTTTCTGAGGACCTGAATCAACTGAGGAACTTTTAAAAACAACCTATAACCAAGTCTAGGGTTTTGCCTGGGGAAATGACTGAACTGTGCTCAGAGCAGTCGGGGTCTTTTCCTGTCGCCTGGTCACATCTGTAAACAACAGCATTCATCGTGTCGATGTGCCTGGGGGTACGGAGAGGAGCATGGGAATCATTGCCTTTTCCTACGTGAGCTGGTCTCAGAGTTCGTATAGCCCAGCCTCCTCACTTCTCAGAGGAAGAACGGAAGCTCTCAGTACTCAGTGCCACACGGGTCTTTGGAGAAGTGATATAATAATGCCTACGCACGTGAGCTTTGGTTTCTGGCAGCCCCAACAGTTATAGTATTCCATATAAGTTACTGAATGTTGCTAAGCCTCAGTTTGCTCATCTGTAAAATAGGGACGCTAATAAGTATCTTCCAAGGATCCTATATAATAAAAGCCTAATATGCTAAGTGTCCGACTGTTCGTTCGATCATATGACCAGTCACTATAATGCTCACTGACCACCAGGGGGCAGACGCTCTGACCAGTAGGTTAGCTTGCTGCTGGGGTCCAGCCGGTAGGGACTGGGCAAGATGGACAGGACATGCCCTGGAGCCCTCTCGCGGTCCCTCCCTGGCCCCGATCGTCCACTTGTCCACTGGTGGGGTCCCTCAGCCTGGCCTGTGCCCTCTCACAATCCAGAACCCCTCCGGGGATGTTGGAGAGCCAGTTTGGCCCGATCCCTGCAGGCCAGGCCAAGGAACTCCACTGGTGCACAAATCCGTGCACCGGGCCTCTCGTTTTTTGATAATTAAATGAAATATATTATTTCATATAAAGCTTTTGCACAGAGCCTGGGACATTGTAAGCACTCGAGAAATGATGGATGTTCTGAAATCCTGAAAATTTGATGATGGTGAGATCATGATAATGGAAAAACAAGGCAAAAACTCAAGGTGGCTTAATACCTCCTGTCGCCCTCTTTCCACCCCCATTCTACGAGGATTCTTGTCTCAAGTTATGCTGACCTGAAGCACATCCTTTAGACTACAGACTACGTGGCTGTTTAAAGCTGAAAAAACTAAAATGGAATAAAATGAGAATGTTGGCAACTCAGTTGCATCACCCACATTTTTTAAAATATGTATTTTCATTGATTTCAGAGAAGAAGGGAGAGGGAGAGATAGAAACATCGATAATGAGAGAGATTCGTTGATCGGCTGCCTCCTGCGTGCTCCCTACTGGGGATCGAGCCCGAAACCCGGGCCTGTGCCCTGACCAGGAATCAAACTGTGACTTCCTGGTTCATAGGTTGATGCTCAACCACTGAGCCATGCCCGGCCGGACGCATCACCCACATTCTAAGTGCTCGGCAGCCATCAGTGGTTTGTGGCTGTTGTATTGGGCGGTGCAGACAGAGAATATTCCCATAGTAGCAGGAAGTCCTATTGGAGGCTGCCTTCGTGGCTCCCTCCCTCCCCCACAACTTCCTTATATCAGTACTTTCGTTATTTATTTATTTCCAAATATTATACTATCACTTTAAACTAGAAGAAAGGGTCCTCTGGTCTCTTGCCTTTCCTGGTGAGTCCATCTGAGTCGCCCAGAGCCTCAAGGATACAGTCCCCTCGCTAATTAGTAGCAGAGCCGCTACAAACACACTTCTGACTCAGGGCATGAGTCACTCCGTGGTGGCCCGCCCCGGGAATCGGCTGCCTTGGGTCTGTTTTGATAAGTAGGGCTGGAGTATGAATTTCAGCCACCCCGTCGCACTGCCAGATGCAGGGTAATGTGAGTTTAAAGGGTTGATTACAAGAGAATAGAATATCATTTTCTCAAAGCCACAGCCCAGTGGCAGAGATAGCAAGGACAGCACGGGGAAGCTCTAGACCACGCTCGGCCTCTCCTTTTTACACCACTTAGTTGTCTGGAAGAGAGAGGTTCTGCGTGGTCTTTTAAAATCGATCTGTTCGGAGAATCGTATTCAGCCCTGAGAGAGAAGGAAGTCCTGCCATTTGCAACTGCGCGGATGAACTTGAGGGCATTATGCTAAGGAAATAAGTCAGGTAGAAAGACGAGTACTGTATGATCTCCCTTATATGTGGAATCAAAAAAGCTGGATCCGTAGAAGCAGAGTGGAATAATGGCTGCCAGGAGCTGGGGGAGGGGAGGATGGGGATGGGGAGATGTTGATCAAAGTGTGCAAACTTCCAGCTGTCGGATGAATACATTCTGGGGACCTAATGTACAGCATGGGGAGTACAGTCACCCGTACTGTATTATGTACTTGGAAACTGCTAAGAGCGGAGATCTTAAACATTCTCCCCACAAAAAGGGGCGGCGATGATGTGAGGTGATGGAGGGGTTAACTAGCCCTACGGTGGAGATCATTTGGCAACATGTAAGTGCGTCAGACCATCACAGTGTACACCTCACACGTACACAATGTGACATGTCAACTACATCTCAATAAACCTGGGGGACATAGCTAAAATAAAATAAAATGGATCTGTTTGTTTTAAATTGAAAGTATTTCTTTGCAAGAGGACTTTTGCGAGGATAACGACTTTTGTCGTTGCTTCTATTGGCTGGGTTCATTATGATGAACTCAAAGCCACTGCCAGGAAACCTTCACAAGGTGGATGAGCAACCACAACGTCCTATGACATAGTGTACACCTGTACATGAACAGGCACGTGATTGTAACAAATAATTCCATAAGTGCAGTTTCGTGGGAACAATATAGTCTCACGGTTCCAGGCTCACAGTCTTTAGAAAGTAACTGTTGTTGTCAAACAGAAAGAAACTCGAATTCCTGAGTTTTAGTGGCACAATAAAGTGCAGAGAGAGATTTAGCTTAAATGTCATGGAAACTAATAGGAGCGTCCCTTGGAATTAGGTTTGACTATGAGGGACCAAAAAAAAAAAAAATCACATAGCAAGTATTTACACAAGATAGAAGTTATTTCTTGTGGAAACAGAGTCTGGGAGGAAGAATCCAGAGCAGGTGTGACCACCTGAGCCATCGTCAGAAACCCAGGTCCTTCTGACACCTTTTGGTTCTGCCATCATCGCCACGTGGCTTCCACCTCACGGTCCGGTTTGGCTGCCTGAGCACCAGCCATGGTGTCTGCCTTCTTGCCAGCAGAACGGAAGAAGACCAGAGATAGTTGGGCCACCTCCCTGTAGGGACCTTCCTGGAAGTCTTACAAGAAACTTCTGTTTGCGTCATCGTGAGGACCAACGTAAGGGAGACTGAAAAATGTATTCCAGGGGGGTCCTGCGCCCCGATAAAGACTGTGGGGGGTTATGACTAAGGAAGGAGAGGGTAACCCTTGGAGTGGGCACCCGGCAGTCTCTGCCAGAGAGTAAAAATAGTCTCTGTAACTTTCTGAACAAACGGTGATGGCGAACCCCTTGTTTTGCATTCTCAGAGGTATTTCTGTCCATCCCTTCTTGGTGTCTCTTTCCAAATACTTTTCTGATCTTGTGTTTTTTCAACTGCAGTTCTAAGGAAAGTGTAAAGTATTAAGGATTTGCCATTTTATTCCAGAAGGTACAAGGCCCTCTATGATTCTTCCCTTATTTCTCTCCAGTGTTATCTCCTACCAGTCCACTTCCCTCCGGGGCTCTCTCTCCTCCACCTCGGCTCCAGCCACACCAAGCGGAATGCTTCCGAAGCACTATGCCCGCACCTGCCTCTGGGCCTCTGCACATGCTGTAGCCTCTACGTAGAAATAATAGAAAGCAGAGCTCCTAGCCCTGGCTCTGGGTCCAACTGCTTACAAGCTCCCAGTACTGCAGCTTATAACTGTGTACCCTTAGGCAAGTTACATAACCTTTCTGTGCCTGTTGCACGATCCATAGAATGAAGATAATAGCAATACTTACTTTATGGTTTCTGTCATCATCCAATGAGCCAATGAAAGAAAATCTTCAGAATCATGCCTAGTATGTAACAAGTCCTCAATCATAACCAATTTTGTTGAGCATTTACTATGTGCTAAGCACCTTACAGAGATCCTCTCACTTAATCTTCACAACAGCCCTGTCGAGTGGCCTTACTATTACTTCTCCTGTTTTACATGTGAGGAAACTGGAGCACAGAGAAATTAAGGAACTTGCCTGAGGTCCCACAGCTAGCAGGGGACGGAGCTTGGGCTCAAATGCAGAGTCCTCTGTCTTCAGGGTGGGTGACCTTTCCCCCACACCAGCACCAGATTCGAAGGCACGGTGTGTTTTCTTTTTTCTTAAAATATATTTTATTGATTTTTTACAGAGAGGAAGGGAAGGGATAGAGAGTCAGAAACATTGACGGGAGAGAAACATCAATCAGCTGCCTTTTGCACACCTCCCACTGGGGATGTGTCCACAATCAAGGCACACCCCCCCGACTGGAATCGAACCCGAGACCCTTCAGTCCACAGGCCGACGCTCTATCCACTGAGCCAAACCAGTCAGGGCGGCATGGTGTGTTTTCTTCGTAAGCTGTCTGCTGCCTTCTGCCGATTTTTATGATAACCTCTTTGGAGGCAGGGGCCGGCCCAGGTGACCTCTGGGAGCCCGTCCTTGACCTTTGCCTCTTGGCCCCGACCAGGCCAGGCCCTGCCCTTCCAGGCTTCTCAAGCCACTGCTCCTGGGATACGAAGCTGGGCAGCCTCTGCCACCTCCTGGGTGTTTATATTTTGTGCCCAAGGCTGCCAGGAGGGTTCTGCAGCCTCGAACAGAGCCTGTGGCTTCCCCGCTTCTGAAGCCCCGGGTCCCCTCCCAGGCCATTTATATCCTGGGCCCCATCGTCATTCCACCCACTGGAGATCAGGTTCCCACCACAGAGGCCTCTCTACCCCACACCAGGCCCGGCTGTGGTGCAGCCACTAGCGTGGAGGGAAGAAGTGCACGCTGGTCTGCTGATCCCTGTGTGGTGTGTGAGCAAAGGACCTCAGGCCTGCCAATCACTCTGCAGCTCAGAGCTAGCACTGTCTAGACCTGAGAGTCCCAACATCAGAAACCCTGCAGAGAATGGACTAGACGCAGATGCCAAGTGTCGCAGGCTGCCTTTAGGGGTAAAGACTCCAGTTTTTAATCCCTGCAACCTATAAATGTTATTTTACAAGGAAAAGGGGTCTTTGCCGATGTGATTCAATTAAGGGTCTTGACACGGAGAGACTACCCTGGATTATCTGGGTGAGCCCTAAATCCAATCACATGTGTCCTTATAAGAGAGAGAGATTTGACACACACAGAAGAAGAGATGATACAAACACAGGCAGAGATTGGAGTGATGTAGCCACAAGCCAGGGAATGCTAGCAACCACCAAAACCTGAAAGAGGGAAATGGGCTCTCCCTAGATCCTATGGAGACAGCACAGTCCTGCTGGCGCCTTGATTGTGGACTTCCGGCCTCCAGCACTGTGAGAGTTCCAGTTGTTTAAAGCCACCACATTCGTGGTAGTTGGTTACAGCAGCCACAGGAAACTAATACACCCAGCAAATAGGCAGGAAGCTAGGGATATACATTTTAACTTGCCCCCTAGGTGATTTTGAGCCCCTGCCTCACCCTTGCCCCCGCAAGGTGAAGAACTAGATGGAGTACCTAGACTGAAAATCCAGGAGGACTGGATTCTTAACACTCCATCATTTTGCTCCTCTGATACTCAAATTATAAGAGACGAGAGCATGTTGAACGCTTAAATCAGTGGTTCTCAACCTTTCTAATGCCTCGACCCTTTAATACAGTTCCTCATGTTGTGGTGACCCCCCAACCATAAAATTATTTTCGTTGCTACTTCATAACTCTAATGTTGCTACTGTTAATGAATCGTAATGTAAATATCTGTGTTTTTCCATGGTCTTAGGCTCTACAGCAGCGGTTTTCAACCGCTCTCAGTAAGCAGTAGCTGTTATCATCCCGGTCACCAGCGTTGAATAATCAAGCATTGATGGGGCTGGCTTTCACACTGTAAGGGACCATTCCTTTGGGTACCAAATGGCTTCCTCTTTCCTAAAAGCATCGGCTGTCCCATGATGCCCTGCTTCACAGTTCCCAGATGGCATGTCTGCACACTCAGGGTGTTGGGAGGTGGTGGTCCTCTGTGTGATCCAGCCCCAAGCTTCCTCCCTGCCCCGGCCCATGTGAACGAAGGTGAGGGGGAGAATCAGTGTAGAAAGAGGAGGCTGCATCACTGCCAACAGTTGAGTCCCATGGCCCCCACTGCAGGTGTACCAGTCAGGGTTCTCAGAGAAACAGAACAAACAGGATGTGTGTATGACTGAAGGCTGTTTGCTGATAGAGTTCCCGGTTCACAAGTCAGACTTTTTCCCCTTAAGGCCTCCAGCTGATTGGATTAGGCCCACCCACCTGGTGAAGGATAATCTGCTTTACTCAGAGTCCACCATTCGAATGTTAATCTCATCTATAAAAAAAAAAATACATTCATAGCAACAAACAGACTAGTATTGGACCACATATCTGGGTGCTATGGCCTAGCCAAGTTGTTACATAAAATTAACCATCACAAGGTGTCTCTCTCTTTTTTTTTTAAGCATTTACATTCCCAGAATGATGCTAAACACTGTCATGAATACAAAATACCTATCAGGCAATGGGATGGGTGCTTGGTTCCGAATGAACTCCCCAAGACTGAAAGGTTCTGTTTCATAAGGTGGTTGGAAGACTGTACAATCCAGGTGGGAGGCGGAACCCACTTCCCATGATAAAGCTGAAATCAGACGCTTGCTGTCCCCGCCTCCCTTGCAGCTTGGTGCAGGCTGTAAACTAGGCTCAGCCAATCAGATATAGCGCCCAACTTTAATCAGGAGGCCCAGGTACAAGCAGGCTCCTTTTTCCATTCTGTTGTCTCCTAAGCCTCTAAGACCCCTTGCAGCTCTCTCACTTCTGGCCTCACTCTCTCCCCCTTTAACACGATCATAGAATTCAGCCTCCCTGGTTTTTGGCTTGAGTCACAATACTCACTACAACGTCGTTACTCAAAATGTGGTCCCTAGGCTGGCAGCTTCATCATTGCCTGGGAGCTTGTTAGAAATGCAGAATCTCAGGCCCCACCCCAGACCCACTGAATCAGAATCTGCATTTTAACAAGATCCCTTGGTGATTCACGTGCAAATCCATGTTCCAGAAGCACTGACCTAGAACACGCCCCTGGGGTCCTCTGACTCAGAAGCTGCCTGCAGGAACCACGCCCAGGGGCAACCTGCCCACACTCCGCACTTCTAGTAGGGCTGTCACTATAGTAACCAGCCTGGCCCCCTCTGACCTCTGCCATCTTCCTAGCTCCAGTGCCCACCAACACAATGAGATTACAGTGAGTATTGCTATAGAAACTAGCACTGGAGAGGGTCTCCTATCAATTCTGCCGCTTTCCCTTCACTCCCTGTATCTCTGGAATGATGAGCTTTCTAAACCACAGTAAACCATATAAATTCCTCTCCAGCGTAAGAAAGACTCCACAAATAACAAAGATGAAAAGTCAGGGCCACGCAATTTATAAAGCAAAGGCGTAGCAGCTGCAGAGGTTTGCTTTGATTGGAAAGGAGATGACAGGAGCGTCACTCTGTGTGGCAGAGCCTTCCCTGCGTCCCGCAGAGACAAGGTTGGCTGATGCTGAAAACAACGCTGGTGACCGGGATGATAACAGCCACCGCTTACTGAGAGCTGTCTTGGTACCAGGCGCCAGGCTACGTAGGTTATCCCATTCGACGCTTGCAGTAAATCTCTGTATTCGCTTCCTGCGGCTGCTGTAAAAAATCGCCACAAACATGGAGGCTAAAACAACACATTTATTATCTTACAGTTCTGGGAGGCAGAAGTACACAATCAGTCTCATGGGGCTACAGTCACGTGTCGGCAGAGCAGGTTCCTCCCGGAGGCTGCCGGGGAGACTCTGTTTCCTTGCTCCCGGAGGGCACCTGCTTTCCTTGGCTCAGCACCCCTTCCTTGCATTAGTTCAGTTTCTTTTTTTAAATATGTTTTTATTGATTTCAAAGAGAGGAAGGGAGAGGGAGAGAGAGAGATAGAGATAGAAGCATCAATGATGAGAGAGAATCGTTGATTGGCTGCCTCTCACACACACCCTGCTGGGGATGGAGCCTGCAACCCGGGCATGTGCCCTGACCTTGGAATCAAACCAGTGACCTCCTGGTTCATGGGTTGACACTCAACCACTGAATCACACCGGCTGGGCGCATTAGTTCAACTTCCTGCTTCTGTCTCACATCTCTTACTCCCTCCCTCCTTTGACCTTCTTGCCTCCCTCTTCCAAGGACCCTTGTGATTGCATCTAGGGCCCACCTGAATAACTCAAAATAGCCCTCTTTCCTCAAAACCTTAACCGTATTACATGCGCAAAGTCCATTTTGCCAGATAAGGTAACAAGCATCTGTTCTAGGGATCATCACTCAGCCAACCAAAGCCTTTGTAGTAGGTATTGCTATCATCCCATTTCCCCGTGAGAGAACTGAGGCTTGACAATTGAAATGCCTCGTTCAAGGTCACACAGCTAGAAGGTGCAGCCAGAATCCCAATCTTGGTCAGTCTCTCTCTAAAGCCAGAGCTTCTAACCTCTGCACTGCAGGGGCCCCAGATGGCTTTGAATTCATCCACTGTTGTCACCAGGTTGAAGGAAGGGAACCGAAAACCATCAGCTCTCTAAAAACTTTGAGTTTCCAATGGATTAGTCTGCCAGGGCTCCCGCAACAAATGAACACAGACTAGGTGTCTCGAACAAAAGGTGTTTCTCACAGCGCTGGAAGCTGGAAGTCCAAGTCCAAGGTGTCAGCCGGTTTGGTTTTTTCTGAGGTCTCTCTCCTTGGCTTGCAGATGCCACCCTCTTGCCACCACTCTCACGTGGGCGCCCCTCTGTGCACCCACCCCTGGTGTCTCTCTCTGTGTCCTAATCTCCTCTTCTTGTAAGGACACCAGTCACACTGAATTCGGTCCCATCCTAATGGCCTCATCTGAATACAGTGACATTCTGAGGCACTGGATGTTAGGGCTTCTACATACAAATTTGGGGGAGGGCAGGTACAATTCAGCCCATATCAACAGGTTTTGTCTCTGACCTCAGGAACGAGGCAGTTTAGGTGTCTGAGAGGAATCCCAGAGCCCTGTGGGTGCCCTCACTCCCAGCTTTCATACTTGGTCCATGATCTCTACCAGCATGTCTCCAGCCTCAACCACAGTGAATGACCTCACCATAACCCTGGCTTCATGATCCCATTAGTTTCTGATGGCAGCTGTGAGGCCTTACCACAAACTTGGTGGGTTAAAACAACGCACATCACACAGTCCTGGAGGCCAGTATTCCAAATCAGTTTCAGCGGCCCAAAATGAAGGCATCGTCAGCAGGGCTGTTTTCTTTTGGAGGCTCTGAGAAAAGAACCCACTTCCTTGCCCTTTCCAGCTTCTAGAGCTGCCTTCCTGGCATTCCTTGGCTTGTGGCCCCTTCCTCCATCTTCAAAGTCAGCAGCAGAGCATCTTGCTTCAACGTCTTCCATGTCAAATCACCCTCTGTTTCTCTCTTATAAGGACCCTGGTGATAGCATTTAGGGTCCACCTGGATGCTCCAGGATAATCTTCCCTTCTCACGATCCTTAACTGAATCACACCCGCAGAGTCTCTTTTGCCGTCAACATCCACACGTTCCAGGGAATAGGGCCTGATGTCTTTGGGGACCACTACTCAGCCTACCACAGTGATATTTCCTCACACATTTCCTCGCCACCCCTTCTGCCCTGGAGTGACGAATAGGATATGCTGCATGTGAAAGCCCTGAGTCAGATGTCAAGGCCCTTTCGGCCTCAGGGCCTCTGCACAGTCTGTTACTGCTGCCTAGAATGTCCATCCTTCTACACACACATTCACATATGGCAGATCCTTCACATGTTAGAGGTTCAGTCACCTCCTCAGAGAGGCCTTCCACTTCAGCCCCGTCTATTGTCTATCCCAGCACCTCGGCACTGACCACGATTTGTAATCACTTCGTTACTTGTAGTTTTGTGTGTTTCTTATCTGTCTCCTTGCAAGACTGCTAACTTTTTGTGCCCCTCACTCGCACCTTCATATGCTTCTTCCCATCTTCCCTGCTCCATACACTGGACCAGCCATTGCCAACCGGTGGTCCATGGACCACGGGTGGTCCCTGAGCTCCTAAGCCCTCAGGCAGCTGGCTATGTCAATAGAATCAAAGAATTTCGAGTAGGAAGGAACCAAATACACAGAGGGTCAGCCCACTCTGACCCACCATCTGATTTTGTGCATAAAGTATTCCTGGAACACAGCCTCGTTCACTCATGCACATATTTTCTGTGGCCTCTTTCTCACTACAGTGGCAGTGTGGAGTCATTGCAACAGAGACAGTGTGACCCATAATCCCAACATATTTACTATCTGGCCTTTTACAGAAAAGGTCTGTCAACCCCTGAAACAGACCCTCTGGTCCAAATCTACCCTCTTTACAGATGCAGTCACTGAGAGACAAGCGTTTACAGACCTGAGCCAGAATCCCACTGTGAGTCCAGATGCAGGGCTGGAATTCAGTTCTGCAGAATCCCACACCTCGCTTCTCCCACAGATTATACCCTCCTCCTGAGCACCCAGCCCTCCCCACCCAGAGACGGGCACCCTCAGCACCGCTCTGTCCTCAGGCTTCAGAAAGGCCCCACTGTGCATGCTCCCAGTCTCCTACTTGCATCTGGGCCCAACGACCTTCCTGGGCTCACGTGTTCTCTTGACCCTGCACGAAGCCCTCTAGGCTTCTCCTTCCCTCTGGAGCCTCTGGTCCCACCCCACAGACCTTCCCTTCGAACGCCATAGCACTGAATGTGTATCCCCCTACTCACCCCAGGCCACCTGGTCACAGGTGGATGATCAAACCTGGCTTGCTCCAGAATTCCCAGAGGAGCTTGTTTAGAATGCAGATGCCCAGGCCCCCAGACCCGTTGAGCCAAAACTCTGGGGGTGAAAACAGGGCCTTGGCGGTTTTCACACACTCCCCCTTGATTCTGACATTAAAACAACCTAAAGAACCGCTTCATTAAGCCAAGCACTCCTCTAGGCTTTAATCACTCCAGACAACTTCAGAGCTAAGTCTGTAGCCAGTGGGACAATGTTCTCTTACAAAACCTACATGGAAAATGCAGTCTTTTTTCCCCTCAACATTCTTTTTAAAAATTTTCTTTTTATTGATTTTTTACAGAGAGGAAGGGAGAGGGATAGAGTTAGAAACATCGATGAGAGAGACATCGACCAGCTGCCTCCTGCACACTCCCCACCGGGTCTGTACCCGCAACCAAGGTACATGCCCTTGACCGGAATCAAACCTGGGACCCTTCAGTCCGCAGGCCGACGCTCTATCCACTGAGCCAAACCCGTCAGGGCCCTGGAATTCTTTCCCATCTCCAGCTCCTTCCAAAGAAACATCACAAGCCATGCTATTTCTCCCCCTCTCAGTAGGCCAGATAAGACTTTTAAATGAGTTGCTGGCAAAGACTTCATGAGCTTCTACGCTACTGAGGTCAGAGTGACAAAGAGAAGGCAATGTGGGAAGGCGGGAATAGGTACATAGAAAATTCCAGGAGAGGCTGGGATCCTCGGGATCCAGGGTACATATCCCAGTGCTGGCCGGCCGTGTTGGTCAAGGCGTGGCTCTGAGGGCAGCACAGCCTTTTTCTTCTCTTGGGCACTCAGCAGGCATTGGCTGCCTGCCTGCGGCTCAGCATCTCACATGAAAGTCAGCAGCCAAGGGGAGTCTGTGATGGAGTCCCAGCCCCAGGGACTGGGAGTTGTGGGCTGCGCTTCAGGGGCACCAAACAGAGGAAAGGCAGGGGCGGGAGGTGGGGGGCGGGGGGAGGAGGGGTTGCTGCTTCTGCAGAACAGCCCAGGGGAGTTCTCTCTGAGCACTCGGGGCTGGTTTCAGCAGAGATGGAGACCCGGCGCCAAAAATAAGTCCTGCTCACCTAGGACAGTAGACTCCAATTCAATTTCCATTCAGGGTGTGTTTATTGAGTGCCTGATTCAGTTTAGGTGATGGAGAGACTGAGAGGATGAGGGCGACAGCCTACGCCGCAGGCCAATCCAGGCAGAAATAGCCTAGGACTCTGCCCCACAGGTCCCTGGGTCCAGAAACTCGATTTTTTATCCACTTCACCCAGGAAAAAAGTGGGCAAATCTTAGTCTGGCTCATGAACAAATATTTATGAAGTGCTTGTGGCCTGCCAGGCACTGGCCTGGGGCTGGGGCTGCATTGGTGAACGGAGCAGCCCCAGGTCCCTGCCGCGTGGAGTTTCCGTTCCAATGGGGCATCTGCAAGGCCATGGGGTCAGGCCTGTGCAGTGCAGTCCACCCTGGGAGGGGGCCGGGTGCAGCGGAGTCACCAGGAGAAATGTTGAGGGAGAGGTGGATTTGAACTGTGTTTTGAAGGCTGAGTGGAGTGTACATTCTGAAAGGGCTGGAGGCCTGTCAGACGGGGGTCTGAACTGCATGGACAGGACTGAGCATGGCACGCCAGCAAGGGAGGGGTCCATGGCCAGGTCAGCTCCCCTGGGGAACAGGTGGATGCTGGGTAACAGTGTGTGCTGGGAAGTTGGGCAAAAGAACGTCGGTATCACATGGGCTATGCAGTCAAATGACGTGGGTCTGACTCCCAGCTCTGTCATACTTGCTAACCCTCTGATCCAGGGCATGCTACTTAGCCTCAATAAACTCCATCCTCCTAATCCAGAAAATAGGCATAATCATAACTCGCTCGTAGGTTGGTCCTAAGCATTTAGATGAGATCATGCAAGTTTTTTTTAAGAGGCTTAGCTGTTTAATATTATCGACATTGGATAACTAGGCCTGGACTCCAGAAATACCGGAACCCGCTGCCAAAAACTCGGTGGGAAGCTCACAACATCTGCATGCAGTGAGGGATCTGCTGCTTGCAAACCCTTCTGTTTACCACCCCCTCGCTCCCATGGCAACCAGGATGGCCTGAGTGGTGGCACCGGGGCTAGGATGAGGCAAGAGAGGCACCGAGAACATACTTGCATGACCTGGCCACCATGAATTTTGCCTCCTTTGCCTCACCCTAACCCCAGCCCCGCTGAGTGGTAAGATGCCTTCTTGGTCTGCCTAAGTCAGTATCAGAGAGCCTGCTTATTAAAATCACATTCCTGGACCCGACGCAGTTAACATCTCTGGAGATAAGGCCGGGAATGTGCATTCTAACACACACACTCACTCACTCACTCACATACCAGGTGATTCCCAAGCCCTCCATCGATACTTCAGAGCAGAAGTTCCAAGTGGCCCCTCTCCTGACCTACTGAATCCAACACTCTAGGGGGTGGGGCCCAGCAATCTGCATTTTAACAAACCCTCCAGATAATTTGGATGCACATTCCATTCACATGGGGGAGGTTTTAAAAACGATCAATTAAATCAGAGTCCCACCCTGGCCGGGTGTCTCAGTTGGTTGGAGTGTCCTCTGGTACACCCAAAGGTCGCAGGTTCGATTCTCGGTCGGGGCACACTCCTAGGTTGTGGGTTCGATCCAAGGTAGGGGCACTACAGGAAGCAACCAATCGATGTTTCTCACATCGATGTTTCTCTTTCCCTCTTTCTCTCTCTCCCTCCCTCTCTCTCTAAAAATCAATAAATACATATCCATAGGTGAGGATTTAAAAAAAAAAAATCAGAGTCCCTCCCTGCGACAGAACTCAGGTATCATAATTTTCCAAAAGCTCTGCCACCCCTCCCCAGAAATCCTCATGTGAGGACAGTTGATAATCATCCGAGGAAGAAACAGGAAGATGGCACAAATGTATTCCACTTAGGAAATTGCAGTTCGGCCGCGGGCATTGCCTGGGCTAATTCTTGCAATCAGCTGGACGCCCTGCTGCGATCCCATTAGCAGGTGAGGAACCCGGAGCTGCTGGGGCGCGCGGCCAAGCCCCGCCCCGCTCCCCCGGCCCTCGCGCTACTGGCTGTGACCGGCGGCTGCCTGCTGACTTGGCTCTCTGCGCCTTTCCCAGGTGCCAAAGGCCGTTGGCAGCCTGGGGCTCGGGCAGAGCTGAGGCCTGGGGAGGGCACCAGAGGGAAGACAGTGAGCCAGCTGGGGATGGGAAGGGAGAGCCAAAGGACGCCTGAACACTGGGCCCAGAACAGGGAGCCCCAAGTACCAATAACCCCCGGCATGGGGGGGCTGGCGGGGCGCCGGGGGGCGGGGGGTATACCAAGCACCGGATCCTGTGCTTGGGGCTTTAAGTGAGTCATCTCCCTTAGGTTCACATGATCTCCGAGGGAGATAACACTCACAGAATCGCCCCATCGGATCCTCTCACGGTCACTTTATCCTGGGTTTACAGATGAGGAAACTGAGGCCCAGCGACTCGGGAGAGCCCGCCCCGGAGTCACCAGAGCGCTCGGGATGTCTCCAAAGGCTCTCCCACTTCTCCGGGATTCGGAGGCAGGGCCTCCCCGGGGGAAAGCGGGGCGGGGGGCAGGGGGTGGAGCTGAGCCCGCGCCCCCGGCTAACCCTTCTCCTCGCCCCCTCCCGCCTCCTCCCGCAGGCCTTTCCTCGTGCTGCCGCCGCTGATGGAGTGGATCCGGGTGGCCGTGGCGCACGCCGGCCACCGGCGCAGCTTCTCCATGGACAGCGACGACGTCCGCCAGGCGGCCCGGCTGCTGCTGCCGGGCGTGGACTGCGAGCCGCGCCAGCTCAGGTAGGGCCGGCGGGCGGGCGGGCGGGCGGGCGGCCGCAGGGAGGGGGCGCCCTTCCCGGACACCGCATCCCCGCATCCCTCCCGGGGCGGGGAGGACCGCAGGCAGCCCGCGGCGCTCCGGGCTCACAGCAGCCGCTCCTCCAATCCGAGCCCCGCTGGGCGCTCGCTGGGCGAGCAGATTGTCTCGCTGAGATGGAAGCTCCGCTGGTGCACATGGCAGCCTGGGACTAACCGGGAGCGAGTGCCAGGGATGGAGGGGACTGGAGCAAGGCCTTGTGGGAACGCTCTGGTTCTTCAGTTGCCAGACACTGTGTGCCTGAGTTCCACCTGTATTCTTCCTGTTCTCTCTCCCTCTCTGTCCCTCTCTCCGCAAGAAGCAAAGGATGTCCTTCCTGTAGTTTTCTAGCAAAGCCTCGCAGAGGGCGATTCCTAGCTGGGCGAGAGCACCCCTCGCCTTTTTCACGTGCACGGCAATTATTTATGGGGCCTCATTTTGGTCCGAAGCAAACGAAATAAAACAACTCACTCAGCCCAGTCAAAACGTGGTTCCACATGCAAAAAGCACAGCAACTCAGGGGGGGGGGGGGGGAGGTGCACTTTCCTGACTCCCGTGCCCCCTTGGCCGGGTGGCCCTTGTCACCATTTTCAAATCCCCACTGCCCCTCCCATGAGAGACTGCCCCTCCTCTGCAGTTCAGCTGGCCCGTCGTGCGGCCGGGCAGTAGAGATGTCCACCCTTCCAGGCTTTGGTTGGGCTCTGCAAGGAGATGGAGGGTGTGCAGCATAACACATACAGCCCACCGAAGGCCCAGAGGTGCCCCTGAGCCCCCCAGAACATGCAGGGTGCTGATCCAAGTCATCATTGCTAGCTAGTGTTTATTGAATGTGTACCATGTGCTGGACCCTGTTGTAAGTGCTTTGCACAGATTAATTAATATCCACTATTACCCAAACCCTGCAAGGTGGGTGCCATTATGCCCACTTTACAGATAAAGAAACTCGGGCACAGATACGTGAAGTAACACACCCAAGATCACAGGACTAGTAAGTAGTGGAGCCAGGATAGGAGTTCAGGCAGTCCAGACATCTGGGTTCCTATTTGTAACCCCTTCTCGGCTGTCTGTCTAGGCCAGTGGTCGGCAAACTCATTAGTTAACAGAGCCAAATATCAACAGTACAATGACTGAAGTTTCTTTTGAGAGCCAAATTTTTTAAACTTAAACTTCTTCTAATGCCACTTCTTCAAAATAGACTCGCCCAGGCTGTGGCATTTTGTGGAAGAGCCACACTCAAGGGGCCAAAGAGCCGCATGTGGCTCGCGAGCCGCGGTTTGCCGACCACTGGTCTAGGCAGTTTCTGGCTGTGCCCCCATTCCTTACACCTTGTCACCTAAAATCATAGCAAGTCTTGGGGAACGGCTGGGAAGCAGTCACTTACTGAGCACCTACTATGTGAATTTATCCATTGCAACAGGAGATTTGTATTCATTACTTGTGTCCTTCAATCCCCAACGCAGCCTCCTGAGGTGAGTGTGATCTTCCCATTTTGCAGATCAGGGAGTGGAGGTGCCAGGGATGAGATCCGGTGGCTCATGGAGACACCATGGCTTAAAGGTTAGGAGCCTGGACTCCAGAGTCCCATTGCCTGGGTCCAAATCCCACTGTAGTGGCTAATTAGCTGTGCAACCTTGCGCAAGCTAGTTAACCTCTCTGGACCTTAGTTTCCCCACCCGATATACATGGACGTAATATAGCAGCTCCCCTCGGAGTCTGGTGCCAGCGCGAAGTGGGGTCGTGAACATGAAGCACCTACAGACAATGCCAGAAAGGGAGTAAGTACTCGCGACCTGGGCTTTGTTGTTAGCTAGCACTGCCCCAAGTCTGTGTCCCTGACATAGTAACGGAGGCTCACACATAGGCGTTGCTTTATATCCGTAAAGGCTTTTAACGCTTTCTCAGGTGAGCCTCCTAAACAACCAGTGTGGTTATCCAAAAAAAAAAAATAGTGCTTCCATTTTACAGAGGAAGAAACCAAGGCCCAGCAAGATGAGGTACCTCTCCCGACATGACACAGGTATTAAGTGGCAGAGTTTGGAGCCGTATTTCAAACCCAGACATCCAGAGATATCACCCATTTTCCTGGTCCTCTCCTGGACCTAGACTCAGCCTTCTTGGAGGACACGAATCACGCTCTTCCAGATGCTTCTAAACCTTATCATAATTCCTCACGCTGCACAGGAGCGTCAGGGTTCATCTCCATGTCCCTCCTCCCACGTGGAGCTTCTGCTGCATGTCTCGTGCTCAGGTGTGTGTCATTCTGACGGCCGCACCAAGGAGGTCAGTTTCAGCATGGTCCAGTGTGAGGCCTCAGCGCGGGGTGCCGGGGGTGGGGGTGATCTGGCAGGCCGGTATGGGAGCACTCGGAGCGGGGAGACAAAGAAGTCAGTCCCATGTGAGCCTCTAGGCTATTTTTGGTCATTTATCTCTCAATTCTTGACTCATTTGTCTCCAGAGGATAATTTGTGTGTAGAAACTATACTAATTGATTGTTCCAGCTCCCTTTTCAAGTTCAGAGATCATTTTCAAAGAGAAAGCTAGAACATGGTATTTCACTAGCTTTCCTAAATAATAAGTATAAACTTCCAAGTTCCATTTAACAGCACGTGAAAGGAAGAATTTGTGGTGTTTTTTTTCAAGAGTACCTAGTTTTTTAATCTAGACAACATATAGATACATCTATACATATATTTCCCAGTCTCATCTAATGCGATGTGAAGTAGGAATTACTATCTCCAATTTGCAGGTTGCAGGGTCAAAGAAGTCTTGTGCATTCATGTTCCCTTCTTACTCTGAGCCTTGCACTAACTGTCTTCATGGTATTCCCCCATTTTACAGATAGGGAAGCTGAGGCTCATTGAGGTTGTGGAGCTTGTCCAGGTCACACAGCTACTGTGAGGCAGATGAGGTCTAGAATGGAGGTCTTGGCGAATGGAGATCAAAACACAGTCTCCTTGTCTCTCAACCCTCCCAGACATTCAACTTCCAAATTGCCAGACTGGCTCCTAGTTCTGGGTCAGTCGGAGCTGAGCTCCTTTTTCTAAATAAACAGCCCTAGAAAAGTGGGGTAGCTTGGCAGTCTAACAGATGCAGGAACTTTTGGAACTTGGTGTTGACTGGCCGAGTGTCAGTGACAGTTAACACACATAATTACCTACCGGCTGGCCGAGGTTTCCTGGGGGGAAGCAGCCGGGACAGGGAGACCAGAGTCAGGGATTCCCAGGTCTGACGCTAAGTGCTGCCACTGATTTCCAGAGTGACCTGGGGCGAATGCTGCGGGAATTCCGCTTTGGTCTTTATTCGGCTACCGGAAAGCCTCACCATGGTGATCAGGTTCATTCAAAAGGAATACCATTTGTTGCAGCTGCAATTTGTAAGGGGTGGCCCATTTATTCTTCCTTAATTAAAGTATCAGATCGTCTGCACCTGGGAAATGCGGCCTTGTTGTTTTCCCCTGTCTTTTGGGAGGTGGAGAAAAATAAGGGAAAGAACAAATAATACACTCTGGCAGGGTTTGTACTTTTTTTTTTTTTTTCATTAATGGGTTTTAAAACATTTTAGAAATTCAAAGAGTAAATACTGTTGTTTTTCTCATATTTGTAAGAGGCAGTTTTTCTACTCCAAAATGAGGCTGTGTTCAAATAATAGTAGCAAGGGGTATTCCCAGATCCTATCTTAGCTGATAAACAGTACCTACCCACAGGATTTTGGGGGTTGTTAGAGCCACGAGCTCCCTCCAGGAAATAAATGGTTAATCTTTTTGCAGGTGTTTCTTAAATTCAATCAGATTTCCAGCGGTCCCAGGTGGATGAGTTTGGAGATGGTGAGGTACAGAAGGTATTAGGAGGGGACTCAGGAGACCTGGGTCATTGTGTTCATCCCCTCGCTCTTTCATTCTATTTATTGAGCACCTGCTAAGGACCAAACCCCACACTAGATGCTGTCACCTGGGTCTGCTGCTTTCTGGAAGGTGACCTTGGGCAAATCACTCCACCCACCTCACACCCTGTAAAGATGTGGTGACAACTCCTTCATGGGATGAGGACCCTTGGGTAGAGGGTCATGTGTGAATTGAATAAATTGCTTCACTGTTTGATCTGCTACTTTTAACCCTTCCCAGGTCTCCTGGCCAGGGGTTTCTGGAAGAGACTGGGGGTGGGAGACAGGTCTTGAGCCACATCCCTGCCAGCCATTTCCCTAAGTCACATCCACCTCGACCCCTGGATTCAGACCTGGGGCCTCTGGCTCTCTCCCGCAGACGGCCACCTGCAGAGGCGGAGCACCTGGGCCTGGGCCTGGCTCCGTGGGGCCCTGGAAGGCTCCCAGGCTCTCCAGTCGGAGCCACTGTCTCCTCTCCCCTTGAGTGCCCTTGTCCTTGGCTGGCCCTGGACAAGTCTCACAGCTCCCCACGCCGCTCCGGCTGGGCTGCTGCAGATGCTCACACGGACGCCAGCCCGTCTTCACCTCCACAGACATGCAGGCCACACTGCAGGCCCCTAGTGACCCCACTGGGACGGCCGCCTGCCGCCCTGCCCCGTGTCAGTGCATTAGCGCCTCCTGGAAGACAGGAAAAGGCCCGCTCCCTGTCCCAGGAGAGCCACTTTGGGGCTCAGCCGTCCTCCCCTAGCAGTGTCAGGGCCAGGCCAGGGAGCCTGTGCCAGGAGCCGAGCTGGCAAGACTCCCCGCACTCCGCGGGCTCCTACCAAGCGCCTGCTGTGTGGCTGACCTGCTAGAGTTAGCCCGGAGTGGGGTGTGGGGGGAGGGGGCAGGCAGAGGGGTTGAAGTAATTACAGAAAAAGTCTGGTAAATGCTCTACTATAAATGCGGTCAACATCTAGGTCTGGGAGAGCTAGAAATGCAAGGGGCACCGTTCGATCTGAATCCTGCAGAATAAACAGATTCAGCGGGTAGAGAAGGTGAAGGGAGGAGGGGAAGAGGGAGGGCATTGGAAAAAGTCTGCACAGAGGGGAACCGCCTATGCAAAGGCCTCAAGGTGGGGATGTGTGTTGGAGGAAACATAAGGATTTCGAACCCAGAGCATGGAGTTCAACCAACACGGCTCTGAGTGTGTGGCCAGGCCCTGGCCTAAATTCATCCCGGGAGGGTCTTTCCTGCCCTGCCCAGAAATTCTGGCTGGTCCTGCGGGAGGTGGGAGCATCACAGCTTATTAAGCAGAGAATTGACGTGAGATTTGTATTTTAGAAAGAGGTTCTGGTGGCGGCATGGAAAGGGGGCAGGGATGGGGCCTGGAGTCCAGAAGCTGTGGCAGGAATCCGGGTGAGAGCTGAGGACAGCTGGCTAAGGCAGAAGCAGTGGGGACAACGATGGGGAAGATGCTAGTAAAACAGGAGGAGGTGGAAGCAGCAGGACTTGGTGGCAAATGTGTGTGTGTGGGGGGGGGGAGGCAGGGCGGGGAGGAGAGGACATGGGGAGTCAGTGTTTTATGGGTACATATAATTGTGTTACAGATGAATGTTTAGATTGGGGGGCACTGAATATATTTTACCACACTTTCTTTTTTAATTGAATTTATTGGGGAAATTTTTTTAAGTGGCTTTGGTGGGTTATCAAGTGAAAAAAAGATTACACAGAATAGTATATAAGGTGTCACTCTTGTGTGAAATAGACGCGTGTGCATTTGCTGTCCATACTTCCACTGTCTTCAGGAGTGGAGCTGTGAAACGGACAACCAGAGTTGAATCTGAGAAGGGGAATTGGGAAACTGGGTGTATTGGTCTCCTAGGGCTGTTCATACAACATACCACAGACCGGATGGCTGGAAACAACAGACATTTGTTGTCTTACGGTTCTGGAGGCTCGAAGTTCAAAATCAAGGTGTCAGAAGGGCCACTCTCCCTTGAAAGCCTCTCAGGGAAGATCCTTCCTTGACTCTTCCTGCTTCCGGTAGCCTCAGACATTCCTTGGCTTGTGGTCGCATCACTCCAGGCTCTGCCTCCTTCCTCACATGGCCTTCGTCTCTCTCTGTCTCAGTCCGAATTTCCATTTCTTACAAAAACACCAGTCATATTGGATTAGGACCCACCCTGATGACCTCCTCTTAATTTGATTATATCTACAAAGACTCCATTTCCAAATAAAGTACATTTACAGGTACGGGGGAGAAGGGATGGGCTAGGACAGTGTTCGGCAAACTGCGGCTCTCGAGCCACATGCGGTTCTTTGGCCCCTTGAGTGTGGCTCTTCCACAAAATACCATGTGCGGGCGCGCACATACAGTGCAATTGAAACTTCGTGGCCCATGCACAGAAGTCGGCTTTCGGCTCTCAAAAGAAATTTCAATCATTGTACTGTTGATATTTGGCTCTGTTGACTAATGAGTTTGCTGACCACTGGGCTAGGATCTCAACGTATCCTTTTAGGGAACATAATTCAACCCATCACACTGGGGACAGAGATGGGAGGGGACCTTACTTGACCGTTGGATTTTGTAGCATGTACATGGGATACCCATTTCCTTACCAAGTTTTGTATTAAAAAGTGACTCTGAGGTTTGTGCCTTGGGAGAATGTATAACTAGGGATGCGATTAACATGCACAGGACAAGGACAATGCAGGAGAAGTAATCATGGGTTCAGTTTTGAAAGTCTTGAGTGCAAGATGCTGTCCCAGTTGGTTGTCCATGGAAACCAGAGAATCTGTGTCTGCTTCTCCATCCTGAGAGTTGCCAGGGAATTAAGTGCTCGCCCTATCATCTAATTAGAGTCGGAGCAGAGCACAGTGGTTAGGAGTGCAGACCTTACAGCCCACCTGCCTGGGTTCAAATCCTTGGGTGACCTTAGGCAAGTCAGTCACCTCTCTGGGCCTCAGTTTCTGTATCTGTAAAATGGGGACAATAATATGCCTACCTCATAAGGTTGTGGGAAGGATCAAGTACCGTAGTGTCCATAAACCATCTAGCACCATGCTACCATGTAAACCAGGTAGCATGCTGACTCTACTACTATGACACACTATTGTCTCATAGTAAATCACATTATATATTAGTGGTTATTCTTATTCCCCGCCTCTATGCCCCACCCACCAAAAGCTCAGAGCCTCCTGGTTGTCAAAAACAATAGGATCCACTTCCTGTGAGAGAGGGGAAAGCACAGTCTTAAAGAGATAAGGTGTGCACCCTCGGGGATATGCTCTGTAGCCCAGCCGAGGTCAGGCGTGTTTTGCCTCTTCTTCCACTGCCATGAGTCAGTCCCAGGGATGCAGGATCAACCAACCAGGCTGACTGGCTGGAACCACTGACCCCACGCCAGTGACTCTAGAGTTCTTCTGGATGACTCAAGTTTTCTGTTTTCTCTGAAGTATTAGATTTGCAAAGCTGTCATTGGCTGGAGTCCCAAACCATGTCCCGAGCAATTGAGGGCCCATCACCAGCTGGACCTGCCATTCTAGATGGGGTCACTAGCGGAAGGAAAGGAAAACATGTAGACAGCAAATATGGCCCCTGACTGGGTCAAGTGAGCAGAGGTTAGGGGGCATAGAATATTCCAGAAGAAACAGTCATAGCCTGGACTTCATCTCAGACAGCTGGCCTCCTTCTCTCTTTAGGGCTGGCACAGAAATAAGTTTCCTTGGTCATGGAGCCGACCACAGAGCCTGGCACATAGTTGGACCCAATAAATATTTGTTGAATGAATGAATGATGCAAAGGGCTATTACTAATTGTGTTGGTGATAATGTAAGTAAACAGAGTAAGACTTTTCCTGAACTAATTCAGATGCAAAAAGGCTTCAACATGGACACAGGCAGGTAAGATTCAGGCGTGGGGCTCAGAAGAAAGGTCTTCACTACAGAGGCCTTTGGGGGAAATGCTGGTAAACAGGTGGTCTTTGAGATCCTGAGTGTGGGTGAGACTGCCTGGGGGAGGACTGATGAAGAGGTCATCATGAGGCTAAGGAAGAGGGGCCCAGGTCAGAGAAAAGCCCAAGGAAAGTGAGGTAGCAGAAAGCTGGAGGGATCCCAGAATCCCAGACTGCCACGCCAGCAGGAAAGATGCCAACAGAAAGGAGGCCCTGGACTTGGCAGTGAGGGAGCCATCAGCGCCCTTCACAGCAGCCGTTTCCCCAGCTTGCTGTGGGTGGGAACCAGATTGCAGGCGACAGACAGTTTGCCAACACTTGGAATTTGTTCTGAGCTTCCAAAGTGTTAAAAGCAAAACAGAAACACATTGGGTGCTTACAGCAACACAGAGAACTACATCTTAAATGGCATTCGGGGCTCAGTTCCAAATCGGGGCTTCCGATTCAGGCTGGCCGGTTGAGGGTATGTCGTTTATCATATGGGATTTGCTTCCAGAGGAGTGGAGATTGGAGGGGGGGCCACTCTTGAGTCTGTTAAATTTCTGCCCAAGATGTTTATTTACTCTTCTGACAGCAAACCTCCTAAACTCTAATTAAAAATATTACTTATGGCCGGCTGGTTTGGCTCAGTGGTTGAGCATCGACCTATGAACCAGGAGGTCACAGTTCAGTTCCCACAGGGCACATGCCCAGGTTGTGGGCTGGATCCCCAGTAGAGGCCATGCAGGAGGCAACTAATCAATGAGTCTCTCATCATTGATGTTTCTATCTCTCCCTCCCTTCCTCTCTGAAATCAATAAAAATATTTTTATTTAAAATAAAACAATATTAGTTACACAGGAACATTATTTTCCCTTAGCAATTAGCAAGCAACCAGTACTTAGTACAAAGCCATGTGCTCAGTATAAAGCACTTGGTTCAAGCCATGACAAAGGGGCTTAGGGTAACAGTGACGGCATGAGTAAACTTGAAAAATACCCAATTGTATTCGAAGGCCTATACCCTAGAAAAACTTTTCCATATGGAAATAAAAAACAAATAAAAAGAAAAAGGAGAGAAGCTGTCTGTATACAGGAGAACAGATAAATAAATTATGGTATGTTCACACTTGGAATACCAAGTAGCAATGAAAATAATTGAACTAGATCTACGTGCTATTTACATAGCTAAACCCCAGAAACATAATATTGTGCAGGAAAAAGAAGCAGGTTGAAGCAGAATTTGTGTAATATGCTCACATTTACATAAAATTTACCAACATGCAAGACAGTCCATGTATTATTAGGAATTCATAAAAGTAGTAAAAAGTGTAAAACATGCGTAGGGATGACAAAGGTCAAGTTCAGGAGAGATGGTAATCGCAAGGTAGAAGGGATAATGGAGTCAGGAAGGATGCACAGAGGCCTTTACACCTGTAACGCCTTTTTTTTTTTTTTTTTTAGGTGGGTTGGGTGCCGAGCATGTAGGTGGTCACTGTTTTACTCTATATTTTATGTGTCCCTCAAATAATTCATTAACAATGAAAGTTATTTAGTTGGTGTTGTAACAGCACATTCAGAAGGCCAGTTCCGGGATATTAAGGAGCATTATTTAAATAATTGTTAAAGTGGTTCAATAAATGTGGGAAACACTGGCTTAAATAAAATTAATTAGGCTTTTTTTAAAAAAAAAAATAGTGCTTTTAACATCCTGTGTTTCTTGTAAATCCCAAAGAGAATGTTATCCTATTGAATCTTTTACCACAGATCAGGGGTCAGCAAACTATAACTGCCTGCTACCCGTTTTTATAAAGAAAGTTGTCTGAGTACATAGCCACGCCCACGTGGTTAGTATTGTTTATGGCTGCTTTTCACACTACAGTGGCAGAGTTGAGTTATGACAGAGACTGTATGGCCCACAAAACCTAACATATTTACTATTTGGCCCTTTGCAGAAAAAAAAAAAAAATTGCGGACCTGTTATAGGGCATTTATGAGGCTGATGCTTCTGGGAATGTATTTGGGGATTATAACATGAGAACTTTGCCCTTGCACCTCAGGAATTGTATGTTTATTCGTAAGAATTGTTCTAAAGAACACCATCGGTTCTTTCTAGAGCTCCTTGCAAGATGGTGTGTGTATGTGTTCATCTTTGAATCTCCAGCACCTAGCACAATAGCCAGCATATACTTAGCGATTCCTGTGTGCTTCACTGAATTGATTTCAATTTAAAACCCATTTGTGAAATGGATTAACTGGGATATGGATTCATTGGCCATAACAGACATGCAGAATACCTGTGGCGTGGATAAGACAGGAGTTTAAAATTCTCCCTCATGTAACAATCCAGGTATAAGCAGTCCTGGCTGTTACGGAACTCCAGCTCAGGGATCCAGGCACCTTACCCTTGTTGCTCTGCCATCCCTCAAGTGACACCTTCCTCTGCGTGGCCTAATATGGCTGACCCCACCCGCCAGGACCACCTCTATCTAGAGAGAAGAGGGAAAGTAGAAGGATATGCCTGCTCCAGAGACTGCATGCATCATTTCCCCTCACTCCCTATTGGTCAGCACTTAATCATGTGGTCATGTCTAGCTGCAAGGGAACCTGGGAAATGTAGTCTTTACCTGGGCAGCCATGTACCCAGCTAAAATTCAAGTCCTGCAATACATAAAGGAGATTAAAGGATTCTGGAAGACAACCCCCAGTCTTTGCTAAAAATGGATATACATTAAGGGCTTGTCAAAATCAGGGTGACTCCTTTTTCTAAGGAAAGGCCTTGTTTTCAGCTCTTGAAATAAGCCGTGATGCCCAATCCAGAGATATGTAATGCTGCTTCATTATTTCTACTCAAAATAACCTGACAACAGTCAAATATGAGTACACCTAATTTCAGTCTCCTGGGTGTTTGCAGCCCTGGCATTTGAAATATAAATTTTTTTTTCACATATTTGAACAGACACAGAATTCTATTGTGGGGGATGGCAAACACAGTAGGGTTTGCCACTAATAGGATATATATATATATATATATATATATATATATATATATATATGTATATATGCCTAAGCGACCATTACAACCGGATGACCAGACAACTGGCCGGTAGCTATGATGTGCACTGACCACCAGGGGCAGATGCTCAATGCAGGAGCTGCTCCCTGGTGGTCACTGTGCTCCCACAGCCAACCTCCCGCGGTTCCTTCCCACCCCACCCCCCTTGGCCGGCCGGCCCCTTTCGGGACTGGGCAAGATGGCCCAATCAGCCCCAATCACCAGCCAGGCTGAGGTACCCCACCCATGCATGAATTCATGCACCAGGCCTCTAGTTTACTTATAAGGAAAAGAAAGGTCCAGGCCCCTTAGTATCTCACGCGAGGCAGAAACAATTGGCCGGGAGGAGGATGTGAAATCACCTTTTGTTCACTTTATCTGAGGCCGGTTTAATGAGCTGGCTCTTTTCTAAACTTCAGTAGCGGCATGAAACAGCAAGTGGGCACAATCTTTGGACAAACATTTCTCCTAGGAACTTTGCAAGCATTACATGTTCCATTTGCTGCAATGGTATAATTTTTTCCTTAGAAAGCTGCATGGAGATCTTGGTGTAATTTGCTTCAATACAAAAGTCTCAATTTGTTCATCTTTTTTATACACCAAAGAAAAGGAAAAACATCATTCGGGGGACTTGAAGCCTGTGTGAGGGAATTTGGCTTTTTGGGGAAAATATGCTGAGAAGAGAGGGGGGTCAAGGGGGCCCTGTATCCAAGTCAGGCCCACGATAAGCCATTTCACGATTCATTTCTGAAGGCACCATTTTATTGTCACACTTACAGAATCCTGTAATGGGAACTGCTCCATATATAAAAGATGATGCAAAAAAATTTTCTTACCCTCCACTAGGCTTTCTCAATCTCAGCACTATTGACATTGGGATGGAATAAGTCTTTGGAGGGAGGGCTGTCCTGTGCATTGTAGAATATTTAGTAGCGTCTCCCTAGTTGTGACAGCCAAAAGTGTCTCCAGACATTGGCAAATGTCCCTGGGGGACAAAATCACCCCTGGTTGAGAATCCCTGCCCTACACAAACCTAAGGGTATCCACAAAAGAGACTTGCTAAGTGACTCAAAGACATGGATTCTGCTCCGAAATGCATCTGTGGCCACTCCGATTGGTTACCCCTTCTCAGGCTTCCCGTTTCCTGGTCTGAAGGTCAGGAGTTGAGCTGAGTGCTTTCTTTCAGCGCCAACTGTCTGGGATTCCGAGAGTCCGGGGCTGCTCTATGGCACTTGTCTCTAGAGAACAACTTGAAGGAAGGCAGGATGCAGAGGAGAGGATGTGGAGTGAGGGGCACACCGTGCGTGCAGGCAGGAAGGCGGTGGGGAAAGGTGCCCGTGGGGTGGGTGGCAGGCCTTGTTGGCTGGAATGGTGAGAAAGAAGAAATGGTTGAGAGATGGGGAACGTCCCAGGGGGGCGATTGCAAGAGGGCCTTGAGTTTGAAGACCGTGGTTGGGAATTCACATTTGTTTGGCACCCAGCCCAGTTGCTGGCATCTAGTACTCACCCGGGCAGCGGTTGACTAGAATCTCTATGAACATGGAGGACTTTGGTGACACAGAGAGGCAGTGGCGTGGGTGGTAAGAGCAAGGATCCAGGTTCAGATCTCAGTTCCACTGCTTGCAGGCTGTGTGACCTGGGGCACATTTCTGAGCCTCTCTGTGCTGCAGTTTCCTCTTCTGAAAGATGAGGATAGTTTTTCTAGGATCAGAGTAAGGATTAGATAATATCATATATGTGAATGAGTGTCAGTGTGTGTGCATGCGTGTTTGTATTATATATATATATATATATACTAGAGGCCCCTTGCAGGAAGATTCCTGCAATAGGGCTTCCTGCTGCGGTCTCCGCTGCCCTGCCTGCTTCCCTCCCTTCTCCGCAGCCCCGCTGGCTTCTCTCCCTTCTCCCCGCCCCGCCTGCTTCCCTCCCTTCTCCCTGCCCCGCCTGCTTCCCTCCCTTCTCCCCGCCCCGCCTGCTTCCCTTCCTTCTCCGCCGCCCCGCTTGCTTGCTTCTCAGCAGCTTCGCTCCCTTCTGCAGTGCTTGGCTTCTTTCTATGCTGTCTTCAGTCTTTGCTCTGGCCTGGATATGCAAATTAACCGCCATCTTGGTTTGGTTAATTTGCATGCTCGCCCTGATTGGCTGGTGGGTGTGGCTTGTGGGTGTAGCGAAGGTATGGTCAATTTGCATGTTTCTCTTTTATTAGAGAGGATTCTAATTATACATATACTAGAGGCCCGGTGTATGAAATTCGTGCATGGGTGGGCTCCCTAGGCCTGGCTGGCGATCAGGGCCAATCAGGGCCAGGCCAATCAGGGCCGGGCCAGAGAGGAGGCAATGGTCACCAGGCCGGGCATAGAAGGAACGAACACAGGACACCAGACACCACCACTGCCATTGTCGGCACCCCACCACCACACGGTTCCCCGCCTCCCCCCTCCTCCTTCCCTCGCAGATGTGCCACCACTGCGGCGAGCAGGCAGCAGGCCAATTGGGGCCTGCCGGCTGGGAAGAGGGACAAGGTACAGGAGCTTGGCCACACTGGGGATCAAGCCCACAACCCAGGCATGTGCCCTGACCGGGAATCGAACTGTGACCTTCTGGTTCATAGGTCAGTGCTCAACCACTGAGCCACACCGGCCGGGCACTGCTGTCCCATTTTATAGATGAGAATGTGGAAGCCTAGAGAGAGCTGGGGCTCCTTGCCCGAGGTATTACTGCAAGGGAATGTGCTGGGTTGGCTTACACTTCCACATCAGTAGTCCTTCCCGCCGCCCTTCAGTGAGTGTCTGGGTCCAGGTAAAGGAAGCCAGCATTGTTGTCTGCTCCTGGATTTCATCAGTCTCTCCCGTGAGCCCCCAGAGGTAGGAGAGGCTGGCAACTTGATCCTTAATTACTGTTTTGAGTGAGCGTTGTGCTCTGATTTTTCTCCCCTAGGCATCTGCATTTTCAATTACATAGTCACCTACGTAGTCAAACACTTGCTTCATATCCTTCTCCGTGGCAGCCTGGGAGGGCAGGGCCCACGTCGGCTCTCGTGCTGCTGGGCCCAGTGCCCGGCCTGTAGCTGGCGCTCACTGAATGGGTATGTGGGAATGAACGGATCCTGGCACTTCCCTGCGCCTCTGAGCTTCTCCGGGGCAGAAATCTCATCCCCGTGGCCTCTGTGTCCCCAGTGTGTGCCACAGAGTAGCAATTCGATAACGTTGGGTTCTGTGGGGCTGGGACCCTGGGGAGTCTGACGTAAGTCTGGACGTTGAGATGACACAGGTCTGGATTGAAATGGAAGGAGAAGGAGCCCAGCGATTTTAGGGCAAGATTACTTAGCCCCTCTTGGGCACTGTTTCCTCACTTGTGAAATGGGGATGCTGAAACCGGCCTTTTGGGGTTCCCGTGAAGGTTTAAGCAAGATGGGAGCATGGGCTCAGGAGTCAGCCTGTCTGGATTGAATGCCAGCCCCACCCCCTGAGGGTTGTGTGACCTTGGGCAAGTGACATGACCTCCATGCCTCAGATTTTCATCTGTGAAATGAAGAGGACAGAGCCCAATGCATGGGGTTATTTGGAGGATGAGATGGGCTATTACATGGGAAATGCTTAGCACATGGGAAGCTATTGATAAGTGCCAGGTATTATTATTATTACTAGAGGCCCAGTGCATGAAATTCATGCACAGGGGTGTGGGGTTTGTCCTTCAGCCCAGCCTGCACCCTCTCCAATCTGGTACCCCTGCAGGATCCAGCCTAAACTGGCAATCGGACATCCCTCTCGCAATCCGGGACCACTGGCTCTTAACTGCTCGCCTGCCTGATCACTCCTAACCCCTCTCTGCCTGCCTGCCTGCCTGATCGCCCCTAACTGCCTCTGCCTGCCTGCTTGATGCCCCTAACTGCTCCACTGCTGGCCTGATCGCCCCTGCCTCAGCCTCTGTCACTCGGCTTTGTCCGGAAGGACGTCCAGAAGGTCATTTGGCTGTCTGGTCTAATTAGCATATTACGCTTTTATTAGTATAGATTATTATTATTAACTATAGTGTGTCAGGGAAACTGTAAATACTTCTGTCTCTGATTATCGCTAACATCTTTACTCTGTTCCAAGGCAGCCAATCTGCCCACTAGCCTTGGGAAACCAAATCGTGGGCCGTGAGGGCCCAGGCAGCGGAGTGGGGCTGCGTCCTCTCAGAGTCATCCCGGTGACAGCCAGACCCCTCAGCCCACGTCCTGCGGTGGCTGTGGGCTCCGCATCTTCCTTGTGAGCAGGGCCAAGCAGCCCCTCCCGTCCCACAGCCCCAGAGACCCCAGGCTGCTGGGGCCTTGGAAGTTGCTCTGTCCCAGGTCGCCAGCCTGCTGGTGAGACCCAGATGAATAAGAACAGAAACACAGGGAAAGGGACGTGCGGAGCCGTGGGAGCGACAGCAGGTCTGTCTCAAGGGCCAGCAGGGACCACAGTGAAGGCTGGGCTCAGAGGGCCAGGCCCCAGAACTGCTTGGGGGCCAGAAGACCTGCTCAGGGACTGGTGGTTTGTGTGGCTGGAGGCGGGGCGGAGGGAGGGACTTCCAGATGGCCTGATTGCATCCCTGGGAAGAGGCCCTACAATTAGGAAATGATGGCATCGTGATCAGTATGCATTTCGCGTATTGGGCAGTCATTATCACACTCTGTGCCGAGTGGTTCAGATGTACTCTCTGCTTTAATCCCCGTCACAGATTCAGGCAGTCAGCACCACTGTTGCCATCCCTGTTTTGCAGATGGAGGAACAAACAGAGGCTGAGAGAGGTTAAGCTACCTGTCGAGGTAACGAGAAGAAGCCACCAAGCGGGGTGTGAACCCTGGGCGTGGCACTAGGCCCTGCCTGCCCTGGGGGGACAGGCTCTGGTGGCAGAGCTCAGGCCTGAGTCTCTCTTGCCAATAGAACGGGAATAACAATAACAACACATAATGAGCCTGCAGTAAAGGGTAGCTTTATTATTATTATTATTGCTGATGATGAGGAAGGTCATATGAGAACTGTTTAGAACTTTTGGGGTACAGACCCAGAGTCATGTGTGAGAAATCCCTCCGAAGCCCAGAAATTGCCAGCACTCCTTGAGAGCTGGGCTGTATGGAGGGACAGACTCTGGAGCCAGGCCGCCCCGATTCAAATCCCGACTCCTACTTATTAGCTGTGTGACCATGAGCACGTTCATTAACCCCTCTGTGTCCCTTTTTCCTTATCTGTATAATAGGTTAATAATAATAATCCTTCCTCATAGGGTTATCATGAGAGTTAAACAAGTTAATATTTATAAAAAGCTTATAATATGCCTGCTACATGGTAGGTACTAAATATATATATATATATATATATATATATATAGCTAATATGCAAAGTGTCTCCTTGGGAGTTTGACCAGGAGACCGGGAGTTCGATCGCTCGCTATGACGTGCGCTGACCACCAGGGGGTGGCATGGAACGAAGGAAGGCCCCAGCCGGCAGCCCGCAGCCAGGAGCAGAAGGCCCTGGCCAGCAGCCAGAAGGCCCCGATCAGCCCTGATCGCCAGCCAGGCCTAGGGACCCTACCCATGCACGCATTTCGTGCACTGGGCCTTTAGTCTGTTACATAAGTAAAAGGTGGAATGTTCGTGTTTTCGTTTTACACATGAGAAAAGTAAGTGAGATTAAGTCACGGGTACAGTGCTTCCTGGTTAGCGAGGGCAGAGCCAAGTGGTGAAGCCAGGCGGTCTGGCTTCCGAGCCCGCACCTCACTGGGGTTAACTGGAGTCTGTGCTCAGGGACCCTGGGAGCTGCTGGTTTCCAGCGCCAGCGGGTCAGGATGGGTCCTGCAGGCAGAGGAGGAAAGAGGAACTGGAAGCCTGGCTGGGCAGCTGCACCCCCCCGCCCCCCTGCACCCTGAGAGGCTCTGCCCTTTCTTGCTCGTTGGACTGTCCCAGAAACTGCTTTTATCCAGCGTGGTTCCCATTCCCCTCCCCCCAACCTCTGACATCACTCGTGTGCTTGCAAAACCCTTCTGAGACGGGGTTTCCCCACTGGGAAAGAACGGCCTTTCTCCTGGCGGAATTTGTTAGATACGATGCCTAATTTGAGATCTTAAGAAGCGCTTTTACTATCATGTTCTTTAGTCTCTGTGTCTCCTATTTGCTTCTTCCAAATAGCGTTTATGCTCTCCAAACAGTCTGCCTCTTGCTTTGTAATTTGTAAGAACGATTATGATATGAAATCTCTAACATTTCATGAGAGCTGCGTGCTAAGCCCTGTGACTCTTCTAAGCACTGTACAGGGATGATCTCATTTAATCCGCACCCAGAATCTGAGGAGGACGGTTTTATGACTAACCTCAGTTTACAGATGAGAACACTGAACAGCGAAGAGGTTAAGTAACTTGCCCCAAGATCACAGAGCTGCTAAAGAGCAGAGCTGGGAACCAGAGAGCGTGCTCATAACGTCTGTGCTCGCTTTAAAAATTAATAAAGGAATAAAATGTGTCTGAAGCCTCACCAGCTGAGTGCACGAGGGAGCAGCGGGGGGCATGGACGCATCAGCGGCCACCTCCACGCCATCTCCCGTGCTGCGCTCAGGCCTGCAGGCCCCTCGGAGCGGAGCGCGTCTCTGAAGTCACGTTCCTGAAGTGGTGGCAGCTATTGAGCCGGACTCTAGGGGCCGGGGCCCTTGAGAAATGAGAGAAATTGCTGCCTCGGTAGCTGACCTCGTACTTAAATTGATCAGTTTTTTATGGCATCACTGAAAGCCACTCAAAGGGAAAACCGCCCAGCTGATCGCCTTCTGATGAAGCCCCAGGTGGCTGGCTTAATAGATTCCTGCGTAAGTCAGTCCTGCACGTAGGAGGGGGGCACCCATTTGTCCAGCCAGGGGGCCCCGTCGGGCTTCAGTGGCAGGTCCCTCAGAGACTTTCCAGAGCTGGTCAGAAGAGCTCCCAGGCGTGTTTCCGGGAATGCTGCAGGAATTAAGATCCTGCGGAGTTCCATTTTCTAACCAACCCCGTTGAACAGAAAGGAGTGTTTTATGGAAAATGTTTCTTACCTGCTTGTGTGTTTGCCTGCCTTGGCTGGTAAAATTCAGTGGCCAGAACCATTGCTTAGTTTGTGTGGCTGAGGGAGGCTTGATACCCAGATGTTTCCTGAGGCCTCAGGAATGAGTTGTGTGTGGCTCACCCACCAGTTTCTACCGTGTGCTTCTGGCATGCAGGGCAGGCACTGGGGGCCGCTGGTGAGGGGAGGGGTGGAACTGGCCTGGAGGTGGGACGAAAAGGAGAGCAGCTTGCCCTGGCCAGTTTGGCTCAGTAATTAGAGTGTGGGCCTGCAGACCAAGGGTTGTGGGTTCGATTCCCAGTCAAGGGCATGTACCTCAGTTGCAGGCTCCATCCCCGGCCCAGTCACGATGTGAACGGGATGCAACCAATCGATGTGTCTCTCTCACATCAATGTTTCTCTCTCTCCCCCTGCCTCCTCCTTCCTCTCCATTTTCTCTAAGAAAATAAAAATAAATCAATGGGGAAAAAATATCCTCAGGTGAGGATTAAAAATAAGAATAAAAAATAAATTAAAGGGGAGAGGAGCTCTGGCCAGTGTTGCTAAGTATTTAAAGTGTCGGCCCACACCCCAAAGGGTCTTGGGTTTGATTCCTGGTCAAGGGCATGTGCCTGGGTTGCAGATTCAATCCCCAGCCCCAGTCAGGTGGTATGTGCAGGAGGCACCCAATCGATGTGTCGTGTCTCTCTCTCTCCCTCTCTCTCTCTCTCCCTCTCTCTCTCTCTCTCCCCCTCATCCCTCCCTCCCTTCCACTCTCTCTAAAAAATCAATGGAAAAAATATCCTCAGGTGAGGATTAAAGGAAAAAGAAGAAAAAAAAAGGAGAAGAGCATACCCCCCTTTACATACAGAGAAGGCCTCCTGGACATGACACTCAAGCTCATACTTGACAGATGAGAAGGAACCAGCCCTGAAAAGAGCTACGGGGAGGGCATTCCAAGGAGAGGGAACAGCAGGAGCAAAGCCCTCAGAGCAGGAAGACCTTGGCCTGTTGAAGGGACAGAAGAGGGGGGCTGCTGGTGCAGAGTGAAGGAGGAAGGGGAGGCTTGGAGAGCAGGGCGGGACCCTAAAGGCTGGAGTGGATTCTCATTACACGGGAAGGCACTGAAATGTTATAAGCAGGGGCATAGCATGGTCCTATTTACATTTTAACCCTTTGCACTCGCTTGCTTTTTTCTCAATTCTTATGCTAACCGTGTCGAGTCACACTCGACATCCGAGTGCAAAAGGTTAAGTTCACTCTTCCCTTGTGTAAGAAACCGGTTTGGAAGGGAGAAGAGTGAAAGCAGGAAGACCAGTTACGAGGCTACTGCAATCATCTAGGTGTTTGGAACCAGGGTCTGGCCAGGGGAGGTAGAGAGAAGCAATGGATGTGGAATTGGGGATTTGGGTGGCACAATCAACAGCTAATGGAATAAATATAATGATGAGACAAGGTTCTCGCCTGAGCACCTGGGTGGACAGGGGTGCCATTTATGGAGATAGGATGACTAGCAGACAAGTTCAGAGGGAGGGAGGTGGATGTGTTAATAAAAAGCTCAATTTTGGACATACTACATTTGAGGGTCCGGGAGACATTGAAGAGAGGTACTCTTGTAGGCAGTTGCATTTGGGAGCACGCCAGCACTCTGGGGAAGTGCCTGGTCCCACTGAGAGGGGTCAAGCAGGGTGCCCGTTCAGCCGGTGAAATGCCAACTCCCTGCTTACCAGCTCTGTGACTTGGGAAATTTCCTCATCTCTGGAATGGGGCTTCTAACCGCACCCACATCATGGGCTTATTGTAAAAATTGTAAGAATTAATACATGGGAAGAGCTTAGATTTCAATAGTAAGTATTCAATAAATGTCAGCTTCCTATAACAACGATGTTTATCATCATCATCATTAACTACAGTAATTTTCTTGCCATTTGTCTCTCCCTAATTAAAATCAAGGACCTCTCTAGCTGGTAAACACTGCTGATGTTCTTGGAATTGTCTGTTGAGCAGTCTGGGGCTCAGTGAACACGGGGTAGAATCTGTGTCTCCCTCCTCATAGCCCCATGCATGGTGCCCAGTAATATTTATCCAGTCACATGGAATTTAGCTTGACTCCAGGGGGAAAAAAATGCTTATTTGAGAGAATCAATCAAGCATTGAGAATAGCAGACAGGAAAGAGGAAATTGCAAACGCAATGACAATGACAATTCACAGCCTCTTTGCTCCCAAGAAAGAGGCTCTGGTTTCACAAAGCACCCTCTTCCTGAATTAGACAGTGGTCTGGGAGAGGAAAAGTTATCCTTACAATGATTCAAACCTGATACCTCCCGAGAGTTGCATGCACACGCGAGTGCACGCACACGCATGCGTGTGTGTGTGTGCGCACACATACACACACACACACACACCATCAAGGCTCCAGACACTTCAGTGAAACACATGCAGACCCCTCCTCTTCCCCACCCCGAAGCCGCAGTGACATATGCCCCAGTCCCTTCCCTGTTGCTCTCGCCCTATTCTCTCCTGTCCATTGGGCTTGAAGCTTCTTCCTTGACCATTTTTTAAAAAATATTTTTATTGATTTCAGAGAGGAAGGGAGAGAGAGATAGAAACATCAATGATGAGAGAAAATCATTGATCGGCTGCCTCCTGTATGCCCCACACTGGGGATCAAGCCCAAAAACCAGGCATGTGCCCTGACTGGGAATCGAACCGGTAACCTCCTAGTTCATAGGTCGACGCTCAACCACTGAGCCACACCGGCCGGGCCTCCTTAACCATTTTTAGGGAACATCGGTCCTTTAGATGAAGCCTCCTTCACAAAGGTGCTCCCTCTTTCCCTAGAGATGGGTGCGGTCCTCACTACAGTGGGATCCATGGACTCCCCTCGTGTTCTTTTAGGGTCATACGAGCTCAATGGCTCTGCCCATTCCCAGATAAAACAGTTCCATTTCAGATAAACAGTCAATAATGTCTTAGTGTCAGTTTGTCCCATTCAATATTTGCTAAAGTATCTTTTATTGGCTAAATCTGAAGCCCTAGCAATGAGTCCCAAGTCCAAAGCCCCATGAACTGGCCCTATGGCACGGCCCCATTCTGTGCCCCAGAAGTTTGAACTTGGATGCTGATGCCATGGTCTAAGGCCAGGCCCGGAGTCCTTCATTCCTCCCCGACCTGGGGAGCTCTCAGGCTTCCCTGGAGAGTTCCCAGCAGCGTTGAGGTGATCTTTCATCTTGGAGTCCAGGATCCTGGTCAACTCTGGTCCCCTAAATACCTCTCTCTGTTCTTCCCTGGGCCTTGGAGCCTGACTTGATGCGGTTCCTGAAGCACTAGACCCCCCTCTAACCCCAAGCTCAGGGTCCTCTGGAATCTTCGCTGCAGCAGCTCCCCCTGGTGGCCAGAAGCAAAATCCTAGTGTCACCAATTGAAAGCCTAACACAGTGGTCGGCAAACTCATTAGTCAACAGAGCCAAATATCAACAGTACAACGATTGAAATTTCTTTTGGGAGCCGAAAACCGACTTCTGCACATGGGCCACGAAGTTTCAATCGCACTGTACGTGCGCGCCCGCACATGGTATTTTGTGGAAGAGCCACACTCAAGGGGCCAAAGAGCCGCATGTGGCTCGCGAGCCGCAGTTTGCCGACCACTGGAACATATCCTACCTACCGCAGGGTTCCTATTTCAGGACAGCCTTGCGCCAAGGCTCCTCTGTCAGCAGAGATGAACGATATATCAGGAACCCAATGAAGGGTCACGTATACACACCCCCCACCCACCCCCATTTCCTGAGGCTCTCTGTGGTTCACCCCTCTGGTGTTCTCCCCAGAACCTAGCCTTACTGCTGAGCAGGAGTCCTAGTACCATAAACAATACCCCCTCTCCTTTCTTCCAAGGATTAAAAAAGAAGATAATCCCCCCACAGACTGAATCCTTCCTGTACCACCATGTGGGTTAGTTAGAGGCAGAAATGGGACCAGGGATGCTGAGAGCCCGCCTCCTTTCCTCCATTTCCACCCTCTGGATTGGCAAGAGGAGGGACGGGGGGGGGGGGGGGGGGGGCGCGGTCTGGGACAGCGCTGACTGCGGCTGATGAAACTGTGTGGGCCACCAGCCTCAGGGCCGACATCTGAGAAATGGGCACCTGCGTGTGGAGAAGCCAGGACCCACGGCATCTGCCCCACCCCAGCAGCCACAGCCTTCGCTCGGCCCCTGGTCCCATCTCTGTCACTGGCAGCTTCTTCCTCCATTTAGCTAGTTCCTTTGGCACTGGCATGGCTCTTACCTCTAGGATGGCTCCCCGCAACCCCATCCTCTACTCTCTTCCAGAGCTGGCCTTCCAGCCATACCAGTGCCCTGCCCGCTTCAAAACATTCAGTGGCCCTTAAGGGTAACGTTTGGAGCCTTGAGAATCAGGTCAAGCTCCCCTGTAATCACACCCCACCCTCAGCTCTGGCACTCTACCTACAAGTTTAGACCCTGGAAACACTGGGACTTTCCTGCCCTCCCTTCACCTGCCATGCCTCGTCGCCACACTTTTGCTCCTACGAGCTCAAAGTTCTGCTTTCTTTTCTCCTATCACTTCCTCATTTAAGACACAGCTCAGGGGCCACCTCCTCCAGGAAGCCTTGCTGTATCCCCAAGGCTCTATTCGGTGCATGTCTCCGATCCCTCAAGCACTGCATGTACCACAGGGGGTTTCATGGCCAGTGCCTGTGCCCTCTCGCCTTCCAGGCAGTGGGCCCCAGGGCAGGGACAATGACATGTCTTCAGCCCCTAGCGCAGAGCTTGTCACAAACAGGTGCTCAATAAATGCTTGCAGATCTGATTCCGTCGGTGATTGATCAGTTCACGGTGGGAAGGAGGTAACATCCTGTACAAGCAGAGTTTGCATCGCCTTCTGGAACCCGTTGATTTTTCTCCCCACCTTCCCTAGCCTCTCGCTCGCTGCGCCCGGCCGTCTGGGTTTGTGTCCGAGGCACCTGACTATCTGTGATCGCATTCCATCTTCCCAGTTCTCTGCCCTGCTTCTGCTTTGAATGGCGAGCATCCACCTGCCCTGTGTTCATTCAGCGAACATTTTTAACAGTGCCATGTGCAGGGCGCTGTCTGACACTGCGATGCAGGCACACTAGACAGGGTCCCTGCTCTCACCGAAGCCCCCAGCCTGGAGGGGAAGGCAAACAAGGGGAGAGGCAAATAGTATGTGCCATGATGGGGGGGGGGGGCAGGGGGACACAGTAGATACCCAGGCGGGCTCTGCAGGCTGCCGTGGTTCACATCCCAGCACCTCTGCTTGCTGGCTGTGTGGCCTTGGGCAAGTCCTTTCACTGTGTCTGTTTCCCCGTGGTTAACAGAGGGGTAAAGAGCTAGCCGGTTTGGCTCAGTGGATAGCGCATCGGCCTGAAGACCAAAGGGTCTTGGGTTCAATTCCAGTCAAGGGCACATACCTCGGTTGGGTTGCAGGCTTCTCCCCGGCCAGGGCCCTGGTCCGGGGCTCGTGCAGGAGGCAACCCATCGATGTGTCTCTCTCACATCAATATTTCTCTCTGTCTTTCCTTCTCTCTTCCACTCTCTCTAAAAATCAGTGGGAAAATATCCTCGGGTGAGGATATTTTTTTTTAAAAAGAGGGTTAAAAATAGTATTTACCTCTTGGTGTTGAGTGAGGATTAAACGAATTAATTCGTGTAAAGAGTTTAGCATAGTGCCTAGCCCCCAGGAAACATTCAGTAAATAGTAGCCAAGAGTATACTTTGCTCCCTGCATGAAGGAAGGATCCACAGCAGGACAAAGGGTCAAGACGTCCACATTCTAACTGAGGCCCAGGAACGGGCAGTGGACATGAAAAGCACACGCAACGTCTCCTGCTGCTACCTAACTCTGGTGGCCTTCCAGGCCCGTCCCTGGGGAGGCCGCCGCACCCAGCTGACCATCTCTCCCTCCCTTAGGGCTGACGACTGCTTTTTTGCTTCTCGGAAGCTGGACGCAGTGGCCATCGAAGCCAAGTTTAAGCAGGACCTGGGTTTCCGGATGCTGAACTGTGGGCGGACGGATCTGGTGAAGCAGGCCGTGTCTCTCCTGGGGCCGGATGGGATCAACACCATGAGCGAACAGGTACAGGGTCCTCTGGGTGTCTGAACACGCACCCCCACCTTCACCACGAGCGACGCCCCATGGCAAGATGGACACAGCAGGCACTGGACAGAGGCTCCCCCTACGGGTGACTTAGGGTGATGTTTTTTTATATTTTTTTAGTTTTTAGTTTTTAAAATAAAAATACCCTTGTTCATCTTTATAGAAGTTGCACGTGGTCATTGCAGCTGAAATGGAAAAGAGAGAAAAATGGGCCTATTCCAGAAAGGAAATCATTCCATAGCCCAAATAATCATCCTATTTATATTTAGTATGTGCCCTTCAAGTTCTTTTTCCAGCCTGGTTAAAATTAGTGCTCAGCCGGCCTGTTACTGCATCACAGAACAAGTTAAGACAAATTTCCACCAAACTTTCAGGGTACGTTTAAGAGGCACAAAAGTCATTCTGGGGGACCCTAGGAGGAGCCTCTGAGACAGGCAGCTGTCCCCCAAGCCCCTGACACTGAGGTGCAATGAAAGGTACTTCGCAATATCATTAAATAGTTTTGGTCCCTTTTAATGGCAACTTAACATGGTCATATTATTTATTCATTTGGCCACACTCAGTTGTGGGGTATTTAGGTTGTTTCTGATCACTTATATCAATAACGCTGAGCTAAATAAACTTATACAAATCTTAGTTCAAATCCCTGATTGTCTCATTAGGGAAACTCTTAAGAGTGGAAATAGTGGCTCAAACGCATCAACCTTTCTGAAGGGTTTTGTTTTTTTTTATCTCAAATTACTATTCCAGAGACTTAGTTTCCTTGTGAATCTTTTACTTACCTTTTGCCTGGTTTGCACTGGAGCTTTACTGTCTTTTTTACTTGGAAGAGCTCTTTACATATTAGACATATGACCCCTTATTATAATGTGACAGATATGTCTTCATGTACTGCTTACCTTTTCGTCTTGTTTTCAATTTCATGCCCTCAGTGCTGTAATGATTTTCCTTTGCGATTCTTTTATTATTTTTGTGCCTAGATGACTTTTATGGTTTTAATTGTGTCCCTATATCGCTAATCACACTAGAAGTGGTTTTACTGGATGGTGTGAGATAAGGCTCTTCTTACTCGGATATTTCCCCACCTTCACAACACTGTTTATGGAAAAATCCATCCCTTCCTTCTGTTGGTTGGGGTACGTTGTTTATAATAAGCAGGAGTCGTGGGCAAATGCTTATGGAATTTTTGAAAGCGATTCCTCATTTGCTTGCCGTTCGCTTGTAACTGGTAATGTCAAACCAGATGTCAACGTTGGGGGTGTGCTCAGAGGTATCCAATTTCCCTTGACCCCGACCGGTATCTTGAATAGAGTAAAGATGACGCTTGTTATATTGAGAAAGAGAAAATGTCAAGGAAACGGTGTTTGTCAGTTAGATAGCTTAGCGGCTGATGCTGCAGAACAGCAGAAAGTTGAAATCAGCCATTTGCTTCAGCAAACACTCCTAGGGCTGTTGCACCCTAAGACAGACAAAGGAAAATCCTCCAACTTAAGCAACGATAAAGGCAAAAAAAGAGACAATTTATGGTCCCTTCTTGCCTCCATTTTGGTTTTTCAAACTATGGAGGATTGTGACCTTAGGGGTGTTTATTCTTTTTAATGCCGGATTTTGAGTGCAAAGATAGCCTTCTAAGCAAAAGTAAGAATTTGCATGTTAGCATCAAGTGACACAGCCACCTGGTAACCCTTCTCCGTTCTCTGGTTTATAACTCACCGCAGGGCATGACCCCCCTGATGTACGCCTGCGTCCGTGGGGACGAGGCGATGGTGCAGATGCTGCTGGATGCCGGAGCTGACCTGAATGTGGAGGTGAGGGTGCAGAGGGCTGCAGGGCCCCTCGGCCTGGCATCCCCAGGGGAAGGTGAACCAAGAGAGGGGGCGGGGGTCTTTCTCTCCCGAGAGCCACTGCTGAAGGCAGGGCGCTCCATCCAGCAAAGAGATCAGACCAGCGGATGGATTTCCTCCATCCTAAGGCCCAGCCCGGGGAAACTCCAAGGAGCATGTTATGTTTCACTTAAAAACAGCCAACAAAGCTACAAGGCGCACCAGCTTTTCATTGGCTCAGGTGTATAGTCTCTGATCCTTATTGTAATCCATTCCTTCTGGGATCCGAGCAGAGAGCGCTCTGCTGAGCCACCAGCCCCTTCCCTCTGCGAAGTGCAAAGCCGAGCCCTGTCCCAGAGCTGAGGCGTGGCTCCCCCCTGCCCACCGAATCCCGATTGGCGCCCCTGGCTGGCTGAGTTGCAGCCACAGGTCATAAAGCTGACCACAAAGCTCCTTGAAGCGATGTGCTGGAGCGGAAAGCACACCCCAGCAGGCTTTAGAATTTGACACGGGTTCAAATTCTGACACTGGCCGTGCCTTGGTGACGTGCTTTTGTGCTTGGGCAAGTGGCTTCTGAGCCTCGGTGTCCCCGTCTGCAAAATGGGAGAATAATCACAGCCATCTCAGAGAGTTGTTGGGAGAAATAAATACAGAGGGGACCTGGCATAAGTTTGGGACTCAGTATTGGGTTCCTTCCATGCCGGGGGTTGTAATAGGTGAAATCACACTTTTTTTTTTTTTTTTTTTTTTACCATGTTCTGTGCTGTCTAAAGACCCACTCTCTCCAGCAGCCAGATATTGGCAGCCTTGGAAACTGGGGAAATTGGTATGCCACAGTCCTAACTCAGCAACCCTGGGAAACCTTTTTCAGTCAAAATTAGATGCTCTTGTCAATTTAGTACTGTGGGTTTTGGGGGGCTTTTCTATTTGCTTTTGGGGTGGTTTTTTTTTTTTTTTTTTAGTGAGTTTTATATTCATCTGAGGAAAGCAGTCAATAGACGTAGTTTGGGATCCATAACCATTTTGGATCATACAAGTTTCAAGTATTGGGGATCCCCCCCCTGCCCCCGTTATGCATCCGTAAGCACCGTGCAGACCCTGCGAGGGCTCCCCAGCTTGTGTTCCTGGTTGGGTTCCCTGGTCCTCCCTAGCCCGACCCACAGCTCCCAGCTCCAGGCTTCCCCTGCAGGGCAGGAGTGAACTCAGCTCCACTGAATGAAACAGGCATCTCGGGGACATGGCCCCCGAATGTTCGGGAAAACCATGTGTGGGTGCCCGTCCTGCAGGACCCCAACCTTCAGCTGCCCAGACACCTCTCTTGTGGCCAGGGGTGTTTGAGACCCCCCACATCAAAAGACCAGTGTCAGAGTGCTTATTTGTGGTGCTTTCAGGGGAGTTTTTATGCCCAGTTTCCAGAAATAGGAGGGCCTTTGTCAACCAGGAAGGCAGCAGAGGAGCGGACTGAGGACAGCGTGGGTGAGCTGTGACCAGATGGTGCCACTCCTCCATGCGATGGTGGGCTTCCCTGGCTCAAAAGCTGGAAGCAGACCTGCCCTTGCCTGGGGTTTGCTGCCACCGAGAATGTCCCCTAAAGGTGTGAGTGAACTGGCAGTGGCATCTCACGCTGACATCCCGTAGGTCTCAGAACCACCGCCTTTCCTGCAGCAGAGAGAGGAGCCAGGCAGGGGAGCGGGCTCGTGGTAGCCACCCTTACACCTTCTCCAAGGCACCCTTACACCTTCTCCAAGGCACCTTCGCGGTGGCCAGAGGTCATCCGTTTAATTGCTTCCAGATAAGAAGCAAAGGAGTCCTTATTCCTCACCACCCGACATCACCAACACTTCCCCAGGCACCGTCGGGGGTGTCCTTTCTACGCCTTTCCCGCGTGCCCAGCCACAGATAGGTCAGCTCTGCTCGTCGAAGTGTTGTGAAGGTCACATTCTGAAAATAACTTCAATTTGTTTATAGGTTGTCAGTACTCCTCATAAATATCCATCCGTCCACCCCGAGACCCGCCATTGGACGGCTCTGACTTTTGCTGTGTTGCATGGACATATTCCTGTAGTTCAGGTATTAACGCATTTCCCTATCCACACCTGACCTTTAATTTTACCTCTTCCATTATGCAGATCTGTACCTCTCCCCAGCATGCATAGTCACTAAGACATTCATATTGGTTCACTGCAATTAAATATATATAGCACATGCATATCATACGAGTGAAAATATCATATGGAATGATCTATATGGCCCAGCGTTAGCCAATATGAAATCATCACCTACCCACATGCAGCCTCACACGACACACAGTGGCCGACCTACGGAAGGTGTGTTCCCAGGTGCTCGGGGGTGGGGCCTGAGCTGTGGCTTTGTGGATTGGTTCATTTTATTTGCCGTAACATGAACACAAAACTTGGCTGGTGTGAGGCCTTGGAACCTCCCCTTCGGTGGGACCCCGGTGTTTGTGGAGAGTCTAGCGGTTTCCAACCAGTGGGAAGACGCATCCAAGTTGCCAAGGCAACGGGTTCCAAAAGACACGTGCTTGGATCCCACTTCTTGAGACTCGGATCCAGGAGATCTAGAGCAGGGCCTTGGCATGTGTCTTCTGAGACAGCTCCCAAGCATGGAGAGGCGTCCTCATCCGAGCTCCTTCGGGCATGCGCGTGTTGCTTGCGCCTTCTCTGGCTGTTGTCGAGTTGGTGTTCATTGGCGAGCCATCCGGTACATTCTAGATCTTAAACGTGGTCTTCCCTGCATCAGAAAAGAGAGGCGAGCAGCCAGGCCTGTGACCCCGCCTGACCCCACAGTGAGTGCTGAGCTTCGGCTCCCTCAGGAACTCGCCTCCGTTGATGGGGTCCAAGCCTCTGAGGATGAATGGAGAGCAGGGAACAGTGTGAGAGGCACCACTGGGCAATGGTGGGATCCCACAGGAATCCTTTGTTGTTTCCTAGGGGTGGGGACCCTGAAGACAGATGCAAAGCCATGTTTCAACAGGTTGCGGGTGTGACGTGCCACACTGGCTTCTGCCTGTACAGCGTCATGCGCAGTCCAGTCCTGGTAGAGGAGTCTAAGGAAGGAGGGGCGGAGGGTGGCCTGGCAGGCGCAGATGCCATCCTTTAACAAGCAGCGGCATCCCCGGCCTTCCGATCCGGAGTAGGCGCAGTGGGCAGCCGAGCAGAGCCAACCCGAAGTCAGGCCTCCTCCCCGCTGCAGGCGCACAAGTCACGAAAGCCACGCGTGCAGCCCGCTCCTGGCTGCGCCCTCAGGGAGCAAAGAAAGCAGGTCCCCCCGCATCAGCAACAGCACATTCACCGTGAGAAACACGGATACCTTAGGGAAGGCACAGAACGGAGTCCTGGGAGGCAGAGCTCTGGGGAAGCTCACTCTGCCACAGGGACCTGCTGGCCCGGAAACGCAGCCTCTGCTGACCTGTCCTCGGAGCTCCCCGGGACCCTGGCCCTGGCTGGCCCGGGTGCTCTCCAGAACTCTTGATCTGTGATTCCACGAGACCACTTGAATGCTCTCCAACCCAAACAGGGAGTCTTCCAGCCCCTGTTTCCAGGAGCTTCTATCTCGGTGCTTCTAGAAACATCCGTGTACATGTCAAGTGCCCCGGAGAGCCTGTTAAAATGCAGACTCCTGTCCAGGGGGTCTGGGGCGGGCCTGAGGGCCACGTTTCCCACCAGCTCCCAGGTGCCCACCAGCTCCCGCTGCAGGCCTGTAGGCCACACTGAGTAGTTCAGGTTCTAGTAGATCCCAGCAGCTCCTAGTTCCCCCTCGAGGCCCAGCCGCCCTCGCCCTGTGCCCGTGGCCACTGACCCAGAGGAGAGCAGGAACATTGGCATGGCACTGATTTCCCCCAGTTTTCCTGACGCCCCCTCGCAGTGCGTGTCCTTGCAACATCTCCGTGGCCCCTCTTCCCCCGCAGCTCCTCCTGGACGCCGGGGCCAAGGTCGAGGGCTCTGTGGAGCACGGCGAGGAGAACTACTCGGAGACGCCCCTGCAGCTCGCCGCCGCCGTGGGTAAGGGGTGCCAGTTCTCACCCTGGCCGAGGGCCTCCACCACCCCACCCCCACCCCCCGGCCCGGGTGTGCCGGCGACTCTGTGTTTGCTTTATCCGCTTATAAAACCCCTTCTCTGGGCTTGCAGGCAATTTTGAGCTGGTTAGTTTGCTGTTGGAGCGAGGTGCGGACCCATTGATAGGAACCATGCACAGGAATGGAATTTCTACCACCCCCCAGGGGGACATGAACTCCTTCAGCCAGGCCGCAGCCCACGGACACAGGTAGGCTAGGGCGGGCCGGAGCCCCAGGCCCCGAGCGGTGCTTGTTAAAAATGCAGATTCCCAGGCCTGCCCCAGACCCACCGCCTCTCTGGGTGTGGGGCCCAGAGGCAGTGCAGGCCCCAGCCCGGCCAGCGTGGCCTTCCCTGCCCGCTCCCTGCCGAGGGCCAGCCTCATGCCGCACACATCTGCCCGGACTAGCTGTGCAGTCCCCTCCTGGCCAGCGTCCACTCAACACATGAGCTGCCCCCTGGTGATCAGACATGCATCCCCTCTCGGAAGCGAAGTTGAGAAGAATCCGTTTAAAAAGAATAAATCACCTCCTGTTTGATCGCCTCCCGTCTACCATTCCCTCGGGATGTATCCCATCAGTTTTATTACACGTCACCCCACGTAAAGCAGAACCACGGGTTCCAGAGCCTTCTGGATACTTGAGGCAAACACTTAGGTCCCTGGTTGTCCTTGAGGAAACACGGCCGGCCATGCCCCACCATCTCCTCCACCCCCAGAACGGAGCGCCCGTGTCGTGGTCAGGACGCTGAAACCCGCCACCCGGAGCTGGTCCCGTCCTCTTCCCTGGTCCCAGGGAGTGGTCCCCACCCGTCCCTGCCCTGGCAGAGCCCTCCCCCACCTCTGAGTGTCTTCCTCTCTGGGTTTATGATTGACAGGAACGTGTTCCGCAAACTGCTCGCCCAGCCAGAGAAGGAGAAGAGTGATATCCTGTCCCTGGAGGAGATTCTGGCCGAGGGGACAGACCTGGCGGAGACAGCCCCGCCCCCCCTGTGCGCCAGCCGCAACAGCAAGGCCAAACTGAGAGCCCTGAGGGAGGCCATGTATCACAGCGCTGAGCATGGCTACGTGGATGTCACAATTGACATCAGGAGCATAGGTCAGTGTGGGCGCCCTCCGCCCCTGGGCACAGCACCACTGCCCGGCTCACACATGCACACACACACATGCACACACACGCACGCACACGCACAGGCCCAGGGGACCGCTCCTTGGCTGGTTGGAGCACCTCCGTGCTGAGAGTCCCACACTGTCCCCATCCACAGCAGCATCCTGCCAGCCCCATCCTCAGGTCACCTTTCCATGATTCCCAAACTCTGGACCCTGGAAGTTAGGAGTTGGAATCACCTGGGAGCTTGTCTGAATACACATTGCCAGGCCCCACACCCAGAAGCTCTGCTGTCTAGGGTCTGGATGGGTAAAGGCTGGAAATCTTTATATTTAACAAGCATCCCAGGTGGTTCCCAGTGGTTGGGGTGCATAGAGCACCCAGACCTACGAAGCTGCGGCCGGGCAGCGGCTAGAGCGAGGACAGGCTTCCTTACCAGGGCTCCCCCCGCTGCGCCTCAGGGGACAAAGCCACCCTCAGGAAGCCTTTGGGGTGGCTGGCTCTTCCGTGACTGAGCTAGCCCACAGCCCCCTCCTCCGTGCATCTGAGGGACAGGCTAGCCAGGCCTTCCCAGTCTAGGGGCATCGCCCCGGCATGGGAATAGCAGGACTCGCGGGGGCCTTAAACTCAGGGGGCCTGCAGAGGGGCCCCGATGCTGTTCTGGAAAAGGGCCTCTCGCAGAGGGGCTGTGTAGCATGTGGGGCGTTTATGCCCCGGCCCTGAGGGCCTGTTTAGCACAGTGAAGCAGCCCGAGGCTCCGAAAGGTCGGCTTGTACTCAGGAGCAAGACGCCTGCGTTCTCTCCCCACCAGAAGGGGGGGAATCAGCACAGCAGTCAGCTGCTGGAGAGGCTCCTGTTGCGGGAGGAACCCTGATGAAGTGGCTGCAGGTGGAAATGGAGTTTTGCGCGCAGGGGACCAGCAGCCATACCCCTCCATGTCTCCTTATGCGGATGGAAGCATCCGTCTTAGCTCACTGGTGGGTTTCACCAGCTCTCCGCTCTCGCCTGGGCACGGATGTGGCATCCAACCCTGGGCAAGACCCGGCCCCTCCCTGAGCATCTCCCTCCCCAGAAAGCAGAGGGGATGGAGACAAATGGAGTCAGCGCTGAGAAGTATGTCGCAGGCCTGAGCGGTGTGCGTAAGGGTTCCCGTATTCTACACCGTGATTCCAGGTTGTAAAAGGCAGCCCCTAATCATAGGAGCAGCGTGAAGAAATGGACACCTGTACTTAAGGGAATTGAGTGATGACCTTTAATTTAAACTTCTGCAAGTCTGGAGGGGAAATCAACACTGGCTCTATTCATCGCAAGCCTGTCTCTTGGTCTCATAACTGGGTGACGTCCTGGGGAAAGGCCACGTTTTAGATAAAAACACGCCTTCTCTTTTGGTTGTTCTCTGCCTTGCCCTCCCCTCCCCCTCCCCCTCCCCCCCAGGTGTCCCGTGGACCCTGCACACGTGGCTGGAGTCCTTGCGGATCGCCTTCCAGCAGCACCGCAGGCCCCTCATCCAGGGCCTGCTGAAGGAGTTCAAGACCATCCAGGAGGAGGAGTACACGGAGGAGCTCATCACCCAGGGCCTGCCCCTCATGTTCGAGATCCTGAAAGCCAGCAAGGTACGAGGGGTTCGATGCCGCCGGGCCGTCGGCAGAGAGCTCTGAGGTTCCCCATCTCAAGGGTCGCTTCCCTGTGGTCATGGCGGCTGGCGGCTTGTGTACCCCAACTGGCTAAAGCCACGTGTGCCGTCATTTGTGGGGCAGCTGCTTTGCTGAGCCCCTGTGAGGTCCCAAGGCACTTAGGCACATGGACTGAGCGGTAAGATCTCTCCTGGCCACAGGGAATTTACACAAAAGCTGGTGAGATAATCTCAGCACGTGTACCCCGAGGGCAACTGAGGTGGGTATGAAACAATGGCGCAGGCCCCAGAGGTGCGAGACGGTCAGGGAAGGTGTGGCTGAGGTGCTGGGACGAGGGCAGGCCTGAGAGACAGACAGAATCTGGGGGGAAGAGGGACCGGGTGCAGCGTCCCAGAGGAACGGGGTACAGGCCCTGCCGCGGTTCCCGGAAGCCAGGCCCTGGGGAAGGCTTTTGAGGTACACAGAAGCCAGTGAACCCTGCGCTGACCCCGAGACTCGCCCCTTCCTCACGGGCCTCCCAGTTCCCGCCGGCACCTGCATTGAAGGGAAATGGTGCAACCCCTTGAAAAAACCAGTCCAGTCCTGGGGCTGTTGTGTGATCAGTTCTTCAAAATCTCTTTGGGGTCCCTTGTTTGATGATACCATATAGACACCCAGCACCCACCAGTGGGCCATGTGGCATGGGGGTGGGGGGGGGACAACTGTGCGAATGGACAGCTGTGGGGTGCCTGGTCCCCGGCCACCCATGGAGTGGAGAGCCCAGGTCAGGGGGAGGGGTGGCAAAAGCCCCACCACTGGCTGTGGAAGCCCCAGGGGGGACCCGTTTGCCGGGGAGGCTTTGAGGAGTTTGGGCTTCTCAGTGGGCCTCAGGGGACGGGATGGCGCAGTGGTTGGGCGCAGGGGCTCTGGAGCCGAACTGGAGGAGTTCAAGCCTGGCCCTGCCACTGACTTGCCTTAGGACCCTAGTCAAGTTACAGAACTTCTCTCTGCCTCAGTTTCCCCGCCTGAAAGTGGTTGTGAAGAGAAAATGAGTGAGTGCCCTTCACATTGCCCCTGGGTGAGCGCTTTATAGTCCCCATCACAACGATGGCCTCGCCAGGGGATGTGGCGCCTCCGTTACTTCTGCAGCAACCAACCCCTCGGCAGGGATGACATCAAAATATTTAACACCCAGCGCAGCCAGGCACCAAGGAGCCCGTGAAAACCACATGTAAGCGGCTGAATGTCCCCTCCTCTCCTCAGGGTAACATTGGATTACCCCGATGTCTCTACTGCAGAGCCTTGAATAGCCTAATTCACCAAGGCAAGCGTTTCCCCAAACTCGCTTGACCTCGGAACCCTTTTTATAATGAACTGCCTCGAGACAGAAATGAGGACTTATATATATATATATATGTCCTCAACTACTAAAATATGTAGTTTAATCCTCACAGGCAACTTTTGAAACAGATACCACTCTTCTCCCCCATTTAACAAATGGGGAAACTGAGGCACAGAGCGGTTGACTGGCGTGCCCAAGATCACAGAGTCGCTAAGCAGCAGAGCTGGGCCTGAACCCAGGCAGTCTGGCCCCAGCACCAGCCTCTCCCCCACTCTGTCCCAGAACAGGTTTTATGGAGCCCTGGGGCCCCTCTAAGCCACCTGTGAAGTCGCCGGGGAAACAGGCCTCCGGACCAGGAAGGCCACACGGGTCCCCCCGCCAGGCTGGGCCCACGGGCTGCCCGAGAGAAGGACGAGAGGACCGTGGAGCTGCCTTTGCCGGCAGCGGGGTGGCCCCACAGTCAAGCAGCAGCAGCTCAGCGTCCTGTCTGCTCTCTGAGCCTGGAGCACGTGGCCCGGTCCCGAGCCAGGCCCATTAGGTCTTCTCATTAGCACGGTCTCCAGCCCAGCGTCCAGGGCCCCCGCGGGCTAGATTTATGCTTGATGTCAGGCCCCACTGAGCCCTCAAGTGGGAGCAGGTGCGCGGCCTCCGGTAATGAGCCTCAGCACTTCTATTTAGAGTGAAGCCTGCTGGAGGCTTTTCAAAACCAAATGCTCCCTGCCCCTCACCCCCCACCTGGAAAATAAATAAAAAAAGGCTTTCTTTCACCTGAAATTACCTAAGAAACCCACCTTCGTGACAAACATTCCTCGTTCGGTTCCCAGGGTCTGGTGTTCTAATGGGTGTCGGGTTTTTAATTTCCTTTCTTTCTTCAGGATATAGTGGGCATTCCAGAAATTACCGAAGCATCCTGTGTTTTAAGTAAACCTGATCTATGGGGTTTCTAAGTAAACATCATTTTAAACAGGACATACATATATATACACACACGGAGAAGTGCCCCAATCATAACTCTGGAGGCAAAGGAATTTCCACAAGGTAAACCTACCTGTGTGGTGAGCACCCGGACCAAAAACAGAGCACCCCGCCAGCCCCCTCCTGCCCAGCCCAGCCCCTACCCTACCCCCCCCCCGCCCCCCACCCAGAGCAGCCAACAGCTCTGACAGCAGCAGCTGGGGGTGGGAAGAAGGGAGAGGGCTTTGCCAGGATGTATGGACCAGAGCCTGCTCCCAGCAGTTGTACTGATCGTGGAGGGTGGGGGGACCCAGGGATGGGGCCCGGCAGTCTTAGGACTGCACCCTTAGGTTTTCTCTTACTGTCAATGGGGGTTCAGTGGCAACCCCTTCTGGTGAAATGTGGTATTACACATCACTATGCAGGGCAGAGGGCAAACGGAGATAAACTTCCCGTGGCTGGGTGAAGTCAGGCATTCTCCCAGCATGGGTGATATTCCTGCGGTCAGATCCTGTAGGTTTATTCTGCTTTTCTCTTCCCAGGTTCTTGAGGTAGAAGGTTAGACTATCGATTTGAAGCTGTTCCTTTTTTCTTCTTTATGCACTTGATACTATACATTTTCTGCTCGGCACTACCCTAGCTGTGTCCCACAATTTTTAATATGTTTTATTTTCACCTTCATTCAGTTCGGTGTATTTTTTATTTCCCTTGAAACTTGCTCTCTTTTTTTTTTTTTTTTTGCTTATGGATTATTTGAAAGTGTGTTATTTAGTTTCAAAGTGTTTGGGGATTTTTTTCTGTTATTGATTTCTAGTTTGATTCCATTGTGGTCAGAGAACACATTCTACGTATATTATTTCAATCCTTTTTTTAAGGTTTGCAATTTGTTCTATGGCCCAGAATATGGCCTATCTCGGTATAGGTTCCGTGGGCACTTGGAAAGGTGTGCTTTCTGCTGTTGTGGTGTGTTCTGTGATGGTCGGTAACATCCTCTTGGCTGATGACTGTGCTGAGCTCTGCTGTATCCTACATCCTATATTCTGTAACCTATTTCCGTACCCTGTAGATGCTCCGCCCAGTTATCCTATCAGTTGACAGAGGGGAGTTCAAGTCTCCGGCTGTAATGGTTGGATTTGTCTCCTTCCCCTTTTAGTTCTCTCCGTTTTTAGCTCACGTGTTTTGCAGCTGTGTCATTTGGCGCAGACACATTTAGGATTGCGGTGTCTTCTTGGAGTGTTAACCCTTTTGTCATTATGGAATGCCCCTCTCTGCTTCGACTAGTCTTCTTTGCTCTGAAGTCTCCTTAATCTAATATTAATACAGCCACCCCTGCTTTCCTCTGATTAATGTTCATATGATATTGTCCCCGTCCTTTTACTTTCAACTTGCCTCTACGTTACATTTAAGGTTTCTTACAAACAACGTGCAGTCGGGCTTTTCATCCACTCTGTCAATCTCTGTCTTTTAATCAGAATTTATAGACCATTTATATTTTATATAATTATTGATACTTTAGGGTTTAAAGCTACCATCTTATTTTTTGTCTTCTGGGTGATCTGTCTTTTTCCTGCCTTCCTGTGGACTCCCTGGACATTTATTTAAGTTCCATTTTTGTCTGTAATGTTTTGGAGTGTATCTCACTGTATAGGTTTTTTAGTGATTGCTTGATGTATTGCATTATCTATATATATATAATAGCCTAAGTGACCGAACGACCAGTCGACCGGTCACTATGATGTGCACTGACCACCAAGGGGCAGACACTCAACGCAGGAGCTGCCCCCTGCTAGTCAGTGGGCTCCCACAGCCAACCTCCTACAGCAGGCCAACCTCCTGTGGTCCCTCCCTCCACCCCCCTTCCCCCACCCCCAGCTGGCCAGCCCCAATGGACGAAGATTGGGACTGGGCAAGATGGCCCTGATCAGCCCCAATCACCGGCCAGGCCGAGGGACCCCACCCATGCATGAATTCGTGCACCGGGCCTCTAGTATGTACATAATACCAAAGTCTACTGGTTTCATCATTTTACCAGTTCAAATGAAGTATAGAAACCTTACTTCTCTTTATGTCCCTTTACCCTCCTCCCTTTATGACATAACCATCTTTAAATATGTCATCTAATTTAGAACCACATCAGACAGTTATAATTTTTGCATCAACCATCAAACATAATTAGGAAACTCAAGAGGAAGAAGATGCCTATTATATTTGTCCGTATTTTTGCTTACCCTGTTCCTCCTCCCGGATGCTCCAAGGCTCCCTCCTTCATCCTTTCCTGTGGTTTAGAGACCTTCCTTCAGCCATTCTTCTAGGGTCATCCTGGTGACCAGTTCTCTTAGGTTCCTTCATCCCAGACTGTCTGATTTCCCTTTTGTTCCTAAAGGATAGGAATCACTGGTTGTTATTTATTTCATATGTTTCTTTTAAGTCATCTTACCTTCCCTTAAATGTATTTCGAAAGGAAACCTTATATTACTACCATAAATAGAAAGCTCTCATCAGTTGCCATGAGTAGAAGGTACACATAAAAATAAATGGGTGATGATCTAAAAGCACTTTAAGTTCACAGTGTGTCCAATTTCATCTTGTACACAACTCCAAGGGCGTGTGACAGACTTGGAGCTAAGCTGAGCTCCTGGGAATCCTGTGGGGCCGTACAGCCTTCCCACCCCCACTTTTCCAGGTGGTTCCAGCAGAGAGGGGCTCAGGCTGACAGGTCAGCCCAGCATTTTCCACAGGGGCGGGGCCTGTTTGTTGGGAGGAATCGATTAAGACAAAGAATTCACTGCCGATGACCCTGGGAAGCAACAGTCATTCCGCATTCTCTGAGACCAGGCTTTTTTCATCTTTTTGAATTTGAAATGGGTCTTAAAAATGGATGTGTATGTTTATTGCAGTGAGTTTCTTTCCAGTAAATTTAGGATATTTTAGAATCTAGGAAAATAGAGATTAATTTGAATTATGGGAATTTGCTCTTTGGAGAGTTCAAAAACGGTCACATATTGGCACTTCCCTTTGGTTCAACCTAATGGCATATAGTGATGTGTTATCTTTTTAATCCTCATAGCAGGTCATTTAATCCTTACTAAGCAGGTGATTCATTTGGGAAGAGAACACCAAGGCCCAGAGAAGCTGAGTGCTTTTCCTAAGGTCACACAGCTGCTAGCTGAGGAGCCAGGACCGGACCCAGCTCCGTCTGGTCCCGTTGCCCATGTTTTTACCACTATGTAGAACCCCCACCTAAGCTCCCTATACCTGGTAAAGGACCTTGGGGACAATCCTAGCGCTCATTTCAAAAGAAAAGGGTGTGTTTTTGTACCTTCTTAGAACAGTGAGGGGTCAGAGAAGGAGAGGAAAGATGTCAGCCCCGACATCCACAGACTCCATCTTAAGAGAGACTCCTGGTAACTGTGGTATTACAAATTCCGTTCTGGCCCTGGCCAGTGGCTCATCATCCCACACAGCAAAAGGTTGCAGGTTCGATTTCTAGTCAGGACACATATGGGAGGCAACCGATGGATGTTTCTTCTCTCTCTCTCTCTCTCTCTCTCTCTCTTACTCCCTTTCTCTCCCTAAAATGAATTTAAAAAAAAAATCCTCAAGTGAGGATTTTAAGATAAAAGAATTTAATTCTGTGCAGCTGAGTCCTGGGAACCCAAGTTCAACACCCAGCATTTTCCAAGAGAGGCCTGGAGGGCAGCTCTCACTATTTTAAGGGCTCGTGTGGTTACATTGGACCCACCCAGATAATCCAGGATAATCTCCCTCTTTAGGGTCAACCAATCAGTAACTTTCATGACTCCTGCAGATTCCCCTTCGTCCTATAAGGTAACACATTCACGGGTGGGAGTTCTCAAGACACAGCTCAAGGGATTAGGGCATGCCATCTGCTAGAGGCCAGGAGTCTGCTCCTCAAACACCCGTGTGCAGAGCATGTGACTGTGGACCCTGATTCATTGGCCTCGGGTGAGAGTCTGCATTATGCAGGCTCCCAGGCGATTCTGCTGCTGCTGGTGGTGGTCGATGGAGGACGTTTGAGTGGCAAAGCCTTAGGCCAGAGGAAACACATTCACAGCCCCCGGCCCACTTCAGACCCACGACAGATTCCAGTCCACGAAACCGATGGTTCTCAAACCTCAGGGAGCATCGGAGTCGCCAGAAAATGGCCCTGGCCGGTTTGGCTCAGAGGTTAGAGCATCGGCCAGAGGACCAAAGGGTCTCAGGTTAGATTCCCAGTCAAGCACTGGGGGAAGCAACCCATCGATGTGTCTCTCTTCACACTGATGTTTCACTCTCTCTCCTCCCTCCCTTCCACTCTGTCAAAAAAAAAAAAAAAAAAAAAATCAATGGAAAAAACATCCTCAGGTGAGGATTTAAAAAAAATTTTTTTTTTAAAGAAAACGTGTGAAGCCCTGACCGGTTTGGCTCAGTGGATAGAGTGTTGGCCTGGGAACTGAAAGGTCCCAGGTTCGATTCCGGTCAAGGGCATGTACCTTGGTTGTGGGCACATCCCCAGTGGGGGGTGTGCAGGAAGCAGCTGATCGATGTTTCTCTCTCATTGATGTTTCTGACTCTCTATCCCTCCCCCTTCCTCTCTGTAAAAAAATCAATAGAATATATATATATATATATATATATATATATATATATATATTTTTTTTTTTTTTAAAGAGGTCATTCTTTAAAAAAAACAAAGAAAAGAAAATGTGTGAAAATGTGGGCCCCCACACCAGCATTTCTGAGGCAGAAGGTCTGGGATGGGACCCGAGGGTGGGCATTTCTAACAGGCTCCCAGGTGTGGCGTGGGGACCACCCTTGGAGAACCGCTGCATGAAGCTAGGAGAGAGGCAATCACACTGTGTGGTGTTACATGAAGGAGCATTTAATGTCCTTGTTTATCAGGCCTCCTCTTTAAAAGCAGCGTCCCTTTCCCATTCAGGATGAGCGTGTCCCCGCAGGCACCTCTGGGGATCCGTCTGAAGTGATGAGGTGCCTTTGGGGAATCTCATCCACCGAATCAAAGGGTTGGACTGCTTTTCATGTGCTGAGCTGTATCCTCCTGCTTCCGGCGCACAAAGGAGTAGACTCGCTGAAGGGCTTGAACCACTGACACCCCATAGTTGCCCCAGCCCCATCGTTTAAAGTCAAAAATAATATTTGTGGGTTTTATTACAAACAGTTGTTTGTTGCAGAAAATATAACTCCCTGGGCCGGGTGTGCGCAGGGAGCTGAAAAGAAAGCTTCACAATCCCACAGAAGGTAGCTACTCTATTCTCCCTGACCTTTCTCTGTCAGGATCTGTCCATCTAAATATATACGTAGGGCTTTATTTCAAAAAACGCATGCTACAAACTGTGTTGTAACCTACTTTTAAAATATATTGTAAATGTCTTTCTATCTAACTCCCCCTTTAAGCCCCAAGTTTCAACCCCTTCACTCAAAAAGCACCCCAATACTGTGATTCGTGGCTTCCCTCCTGCGCACCTGCGGTTGGGGGGAGACTCGTGAGCAGCAGCGAGCCGGGTGGGGGAGGAGGAAGAACACGGAGGTCACAGCTCCATCGAAGCAGGCTCCTTGGTCCCTGAGCAGTCAGGGGCAGCTGACATTCTGCACCGCAGAACTCTCCCCTCCCCACCCCCCTTGTTTTTTGGAGAAATGACTCAGCTGAGCACCCCCGATCCGGAAAGGCCTCAGCACCAGAATCAAGTTCCTAGGAAAGCTGAATCAGGACCACCTGAGTCTCGGCAGCGGCGACGCAGTCACGGGATTAGGAGGGCTTTCTGCGGGTCGTCTTAGGATCATTAGCAGCTTCCAGAACTTTGGAGTAGTGGTAACAGTAGGTTTGGGGTAAAAACTTACTGTCTATTCTAGGAGTTACAAAACCTGCTTTCCCGTGAGCAGGAAATGATTAGAGCAAGAGAAAAGGGTTTCATTACAAATTAAGCTTTTGCCAATGAGCCCGTGGAAATAGACAGTAGACAAACAAGCTAGCAACTCCAGGGCCTGCCGGGCAAACGGGGTGAGCGATGTCCAGGGGGAGCTCTCTTGGGGCCTGGGATAAGTCTGTGGGCTTCTCTCCCTTGGGGAGCGCGTTCCGGCAATAACTGGGCTGAGGGTGTGCACAGCCCCCAGCAAGGTGCGCTGTTCTCTCTTTTCCGCAGAACGAAGTGATCAGCCAGCAGCTGTGTGTCATCTTCACCCACTGCTACGGGCCCTACCCCATCCCCAAGCTCACGGAGATCAAGCGGAAGCAGACCTCGCGCCTGGGTGAGTGTGTCACTGGCCCTGCTCTGCCCGCGGCGTTGCTTTGTGACTTCAGGACGGGGAAGAAGCAAAGGCTGTAAGGAAGGGTGGGGACTGTTCGAGGGCCAACAAGGTAGATACTGGAGGCAGGCAGGCGGAGGTCAGGACAGCACCTTGATTATGTGATAAAACTGAAGGCTGTACCTTAGGAAAAGGTAGATCAGCATCTACCTTTCACTGCCTGTAACCTTTCAGGTTATAATTGAAAGAGTACAGGCAGTGGCAGCAAGAAGGTCTCTGGACCCTGCAGACAAGTAGGCTCTAAAAGAAACCCAAGTGCCCATCCACAATAATAAAAGCATAATATGCTAATTAGACCGGACAGCCAAACCACCTTCTGGATGTCCTTCCAGACGACCTTCCGGACGAAGCCCAGGCTGCGAGGGCCAAGGCAAGCCACTGTGGCTGCAAAGGCCAAGCCCCTTGCATGAATTCCGTGCATCGGGCCTCTGGTCAATAGATAAGTAGATTTTTTTTTAAAATCTGTGGTACATACAGACAATGGAATATTACTCAGCCATAATAAAAGAACAAAGTCTTATTGGGTGCAACAGGATGCATGAACCTAGAGGATGTTATGCTAAGTGAATTATATTAGTCAGAGGAAGACAAATACCATATGACTTCACTTCTATGTGGCATCAAAAGAACAAAATAGACGAACAAACAAAACAGAAACAGGCTCAGAGATGTAGAGAACAGACTGATGGTTGCCGGAGGGAAGGCGGGTTGGGGGACTGGGTGAAAAACATAAAGGGATTAAGAAGTACAAACTGGCAGTTACCAAACAGTCCTGGAGACATTGCACAGCACAGGGACGATGGTGATAACCAGGTGTGGGCCAGGTGGGTACGGGAAATATCAGGGGGACCGCTTTGTAAGGTATATGACTGTCTAACCACTATGCTGTACACCTGAAACTAATCCTATCTAATAAAAGAGTAATATGCAAATTGACTGTCACTCCAACACACAAGATGGCTGCCCCCATGTGGACACAAGATGGCCGCCACAAGATGGCCAGCAGGGGAGGGCATTTGGGAGAGACCAGGCCTACAAGGGAGGGCAGTTGTGGGCGATCAGGCCAGCAGGGGAAGGCAGTTGGGAGGAACCAGGCCTGCAAAGGAGGGCAGTTGGGGGCGATCAAGCCTGCAGGGGAGGGCGGTTAGGGGTGACCAGGCCAGCAGAGGAGGGAAGTTGGGGGTGACCGGGCCTGCAGGGAAGGGCAGTTGGGAGGGGGTGGGACCCAGGCCTGCAGGGGAGAGCAGTTGGGGGGACCAGGCCTGCAGGGGAGGGCAGTTGGGAGGGACCAGGCCTGCAAGGGAGGGCAGTTAGGGGTGACCAGGCCTGCAGGAGAGGGCAGTTAGGGGTGACCAGGCCTCCAGGGGAGGGCAGTTAGGAGCAATCAGGCTGGCAGGGGAGTAGTTAGGCATCAATCAGGCTGGCAGGGGAGTGGTTAGGGGGTGATCAGTCTGGCATGCAGAAGCGGTTAGGGGCAATCAGGAAGGCAGGTAGGCGAGCAGTTGGGAGCCAGCAGTCCTGATTGTGAGAGGGATGTCCGACTGCCCGTTTAGGCCCAATCCTACCTAAACGGGCAGTTGGACATCTCTCGAGGGGTCCCAGATTGGAGAGGGTGCAGGCTGGGCTGAGGGACACACACCCCCTGTGCACGAATTTCGTGCACCGGGCCTCTAGTACAAAATATTAAATGTAATAAAATGGGAAATGTTAGGGGGGCGGGGGAGAGGAGAGTCTCATATGTAGGAATTTTGTTCTTTTTTTTTTTAATATAATAAAACTAATATTGGAGTAAAAATAATAAAAGAAGCCTGAGCTGTGCGTGGCAGCTCTCCCCAGTGCTCCCTGAGGAGGGATGAGCAGAGGACAGTGGCAGGCCGTGGTGTGCCTCTAATGGAGACCAGTGCAGACAGAGGGGAGGGGAGCCAGACCTCCCCTCCACACACACACACACACACACACACACACACACACACACACACACAGAGGAAACATACCTGAGCTGAGGAGACCGGATGCCCTGACTCCCAGCAGAGCAGCAGTCCTCGCTTCTATTCTTCTCAGACACTAGCATTGAGCCGCCTCACCCGAGCCCTTGGCAGCCCCTATCTCAAAAGTCATCCTCGGGCCACCCCAGGAGGCAGGCACTGGGAGTCTGCACCGGGTCCCCCGAAGCCGTAATCCCATCCTCCTGTGGTTTTCGCTTCTGGGATTTTCCAGGAGAAACCTTTCCATCAGGCACTGATTTCATTCGGAGGATCCTGGGGCTGCTGCCGCCGGTTGACTGGCCTGGAAAAAAAAAAAAGGCAAAGAAATACCAGCAGCCTTGAAACCTGACCCATGAGCCTTCTGTTCCAGGGGCCTGTCTCCTGGCTGCATGGGGAGTCATAAAATATTAAAGCTGCTTTAATATCTTAATATTAAAGGGTTCCTTTTCCAATGGAGACTGGGGTGACTTTCCTGCTTCCTAGTTCCCTTTCCTGCAAAGACTGGGAAACATTTGATCAATGGAAGCATCTGAAAATTCTATAGCAAAACCACTACTTTTGAAACAGGTGAGCTAGCTTAAATGAGTGAAAAGGCTGAATTCATGCACATGTTTGAAAGTACTTCTACGGCTGTCGTGAGTAACTGGTGGATTTCAGGGACACGACTTCTTGCTACATGGAGAATGTAGCCGCTGAGCCACTGGTTGTCCGTTGTTCTTCACACCCAATTCCTGGGAGCCAACCAAGATGTGCCCAAACCACGAGGAATTAACACCTTGTAGAAAACAGGTGTTAATTAAGATATTCTAAGGGCAACAAATTATAAGGACCAATCAAATAAAGAGGCTTTACGACATAGCAATAATCTGACATCTAGGTGTCTTACAAGACACCCTTGATAGAGCGAATATTTGCAAGGGCTGTTTTAATGACACAGCATAAATTCTGCTTTCCTGTAGCTATAGGAGAGGAAGAAAGAGGTTTTTTTCCTCCTGAACTTGCTGAGATTTCTTCCATCAGCAATTTTAAGGTCCTCGTTTTCTTGCCAAGCCTTGGAATTGCAAGGGTTAGAACAAGAAAAGAAAGGCAGGCCTGAGAGGCTCAAAGCTCACAATATGAAAGAAAAAAGGTAGAATATATGTATAATCCTATATAATAAAAGGGTAATATGCAAATTGACCCTAAAACCAGAACTGCCAGTCGCTTTGACGCTCACTGACCACCTGGGGCAGACGCTCAATGCAGGAGCTGCCCCCTGGCAGTCAGTGTGCTTCTACAGGGGGAGCGCTGCTCAGACAGAAGATGGCTCATGGCTGGCCAGCGCAGCGAGTGGCGGGAGCCTCTCCCACCTCCGCGGCAGCTCTAAGGATGTCCGACTAATGGCTTAGGCGGGGAGCAGGCCTAAGCCGTTAGTTGGACATCCCCCGAGGGCTCCCGGCTGCCAGAGGGATGTCTGACTGCCAGCTTAGGCCTGATCTCCTGGGGAGCAGGCCTAAGCCATCAGACTTCTCCCGAGGGGTCCTGGACTGCAAGAGGGTGCAGACCGGGCTGAGGGGGACACCCCCCCTGAGTGCACGAACTTTTGTGCACCGGGCCTCTAGTTATCAATAAATGGAATAGGGAACATGTAGTGTTTTGCATCTTCAGTACAGAACTCCAAGCTAGGATAACTAAAGGCTGTCAAGTAGTGGTTCCTTAAGGACCTACTTTAAAAGAAAGATGAGACTTATCAGTGACAAGGGTCCTACACCAGCATCTCTCCAGGGCCAGGCAGGTCATGTAAATGAGTGAAATGGACTCAGGGTAAGACAGTAGGGAGTGGCGGGGACTATAACCAGTGGCCGAGCACACGCCTGATTTTTTGTGATACATTGTCCTCCTGTCATCTCATTGAATTCTGGGAAACAATGGTAAAAGGAGCTAAAGGGAGGCGATATTAGCAATTTGGGGAGCAGGATGGGGGTGGTGGTTGGAGGTGGACAGTGGGAGTGAGAGAGAGAGTGAGCAGAGGGAGGCAGGTTGCTGAGAAGAGGGAGAAAGTCACCCCAAACTGCTAACAGTCTTTAAAGCAAGGGGAGAAGTGAGTGGCTGTCAACTCTGAGGCCCTCCTCTATAGCCTAACTGCCTTTTACCTGGATAGTTTTAAAAGTTTGGGGCGGGGGGGGGGGGGGGGGGAGCACCAATAAAAATTTTGGAAGCTAGTGGGATCACAAGTGATTTATGACTTTTTAATGCTTTTCTGGTATGTTTTAAATTAAAATTTCTTAATGGGAAGAGGTGGCAGAGAATATAAGGGGAGAACCACCATCTGGGGCAGCACAGGGGCTGAGGGCTGAGTAAGGAGAATCAGCCAGGAAGGCCAGTTCTGGGTCCAAGGTCTGGGCAAAAATGGGGCCAGGCCAAGGGTTCAAGGTACAGTCAGACAGGGTGGGCCCAACAGCTGGGGGTCGGTCCCCAGGAACCCAGGGGGTTGGTTCCCTCCCTCGATGCTTTAGAGCAGCCTAAACCCGGTGGTCGGGAGCAGCTGGGTTTCGTTCCTGGGCAAACCTTTAACCCCGGGGGAAGGGCCCGTCAACAGCAAGCAGGTCCCCAGGCTAAGCAGGGGCCCGATGTCCTTGACAACCTCCGACAACGTGACTCTAAAGCAATGGCCAGAGCACGCTTTCATTCATTCAAAAAGTGTTCATTGAGCATCTAGATGTTCGGCTAACCCTGAGGGGCAGTATGTGTCAGCCATTAATTTATGCTTCACATGAATTAATTCATGTAATGCTCACTCTGACTCTCGGATGTCGGGATATAACGGGTATTACTATTCCCATTTTACAGGAGTGGAAACTGTGGCACGAAGTGGTTCAATAACTTGCCCAAGGTCACTTAGATTTCTGGCTTGAGAGCCCACGTTCTAACTATACTCTACCGCCTGCTTGAGTAGAGCCCACGTTCTAACTATGCTCTACTCTATCCTTGAGGAAAGGATATGGAAAGGGCAGGCACGGTGCTGCCCCACCAGAGTGTGCAGGTCGGAGGGAGAGGCAAAGAGCGGATACACAGTGGTGATGAGTCTTCACCAGGTGGTTTCCCCACCTGTCACCAGCTTAAGCAGGTCACTGTAACTGTCCGTGCCTCAGTTTCCTCAAATGCACACCTACCCCCCAGGAATGAATGAGCTGACATGTGTTAGACCAGCTTGCACAGTGCCTGGCACGTCATGAGCACCCCATAAGTACTGGTTCTATCTTCTGTTCTTACTAGAGGCCCAGTGCATGAAATTTGTGCACTCAGGGGGGGTCCCTCAGCCCAGCCTGCACCCTCTCACAGTCCGGGAGCCCTCAGGGGGGTGTCCGACTGACGGCTTAGGCCTGCTCCCCATGGAACATTCTTAGTGCTGCCGCAGAGGTGGGAGAGGCTCCCGCCACCTCCACTGCGCTCCTCAGCTCTGAGCCCAGCTTCTGGCTGAGCAGCACTCCCCCTATGGGAGCACACTGATCACCAGGGGGCAGCTCCTGCGTTGAGCATCTGCCCCCTGGTGGTCAGTGTGCATCATAGCAACCAGTCATTCTGCCATTCGGTCAATTTGCATATTAACCTTTTATTATATAGGATAGGATTGGAGGTGAGTCAGGGGACTGGCTCTTTGTCACTGACCCAGGGAAAGAAGGGCCTGGACTTCAAAAAGCCTGGAACACGGTGGCAAGGGGGCAGCTTTTCTCACCCACTTCCGCCACCAGGGTGGAGGACACTGAGCCAGGGAGGAGGAGGGAAACCAGGGCGGGTGACAGTCTTCAAGGCCAGGTGGGCAGGTGTTTACCTCTCACACCTGGAAGCCACCTGAACTCGGGCCGTGGGTCAGTCTTCTGTGGGGAAGTGCCACTTTGAATCACGAATAAGCTAGGACGATTTCCTAGGAAAAACTGGATTTCTGTGATGAGTGTTCCTTTGATTGATTCTGCTCCTGTGTGGTCCCTGTCTCACCAATGAGTATTTCATCCCCTGGAATCCAAGCTACGCCCTTCTCTCCGCTAAAGCTGCCTTTCTTTCCTTTCCTCCTCCAGATCCTCATTTCCTCAACAATAAAGAAATGTCTGATGTCACCTTCCTGGTGGAAGGAAGACCGTTTTATGCTCACAGAGTGCTGCTATTTACAGCCTCGCCGAGGTACGTACGTCCGCTTGGAGAGCAGGTGAATTACGAGTGTGGCTGCTGCTTTTACTATGCTCTGAAGTTCAATTCTGGGGGTACCTCCACCAGACTGGCAGATTATCTTCTCCAAATCAAGGATTCAAGAGTACAGAGCACCCTCACCGGTCTGGCTCAGTGGAGAGGGCATCGGCCCGCAGACTGAAGGGTTATGCCAGGGTGCGTGCGAGAGGCCACCAATCGATGGGTTTCTCTCACGTCCATGTTTCTCTCCCTGTCTCTCCTCCTCCCTTCCACTCTCTAAAAAATCAATGGAAAAATATCCTTGGTGAGGATTAACACACACAAAAAAAAAAAAGCGTGCAGGGCATTTGTGCATTGTATCATAGCAACGTTATTCACAATAGCCAGAAGGTAGAAGCAACCCAGGTGTCCATCAGTGGGCGAATGGATAAACTCAATGTGGTGTACACATGTGTTATTCAGCCTCGAAAAGGCAGGCAATTCTGACACGGGCTACAACACGGATGAACCTTGGGGACATTATGCAAAGTGAAATAAGCCAGTCACAAAAGACAAATGCTGTTTGATTCCATTCATATGTGGTCCTAGAGGAGTCGAATCCTTAGAGACAGGAAGTAGAGCGGTGGTTGCCAGGGGCCGGGGGGAGGAGCGGGGAGCTAGTGTTTAATGAGCGCCTGGTGAGTTCTAGGATTGGCTGTGCAACAATGGGAACATACTTAACATTAACATGGCCGTACACTTGAAAATGGTTAAGATGGTAAGTGACATGTTCTGTGTGTTTTACTTACAATAAAAAGAAAGAAAGACTAGTGGGCAGCCATCGGCATAAACGGCAGCCAGCGCCTTTGTGTGACTCGGCGCCTGTGACTCCAGGCAGATGGGGCACGTGTGGGGAGAGCTTCGCAAGCAGCACATGGGAGGAGCGTGGATTAGGTTTGCACTCCCTCCGCCAGGTGCCTCGTGCCGTGCACAACCTCACACACAGCCGCCTGGGAAGGCCTGCTCTCCACATGTCAGGGAACTTTGGCATAAGCCACCGAAATACACGGGTCCTGTGAGCCTTCCTCTTCCCTGACAGTGGAGGGGACAACAGTCTGACACCCTCAGCCAGCTCCACCACTGCCCTTCCTCCTCCTTTCGGTTTGAGGTGAGAAGGGTTGACCATGTGGAACCCCGTGGTCCGAGGACCTGACCAGGATGAGGGAGGCTGAGAGCCCACATGTCTGCTTTGCCACCACAAGAAAAACATGCCGCCTCTTGCATAGTTCTCAGTTATGATGCTATTGAAAAAACGGGTCAATATCGTGATGACATTGATTGTACCATAGCAACATATTCATTTCTTGGTTCGGACAAAGGGACCATGGCTGTCTGTGTAGGATGTTAACAGCAGTGCGGACTGGGTGAAGGGTAAGCAGGAACTATCTTTGCACGTCTTCTATAAATCTATAATTATTTCAAGATTAAACATTTAATTTAAAAAAAAAAAAAAGGAAACACAGAGCTTATTCCTAAATAGATTGAGTATCAGTGTGTTCCAGTGGCAGGTTCTCTACCCTCGAGGAGTCAATAGTTTAGTGGGCGGCAGGAAAGCGCATCTAAAACCTCAGGCAGAAGGTCAGCCATGGGGGAGCCCTAGGTAGTCAACAGATGTTGACTCAGTACCCACAATGCATCGGACAGGCTTGGGCTCTGAGGATGCAGCAGAAGCAGAAAGGGCAGAAGTCCCGGCCGGCCTGGAGCCGCGGTTGTTTGGGAGGGGGAAGGCGGGATTGGAAAACTCCCTGAGCAGCAAAGGATCCAGCAGGAGCTCAGGGAAGGCTCCCTGGAGGAGGCAGTCTTTGTGACGGGCCCTGCAGAACAGATGGGGTTTTCAAAGGCATTCGCTCTTTTCTAATCACCTGCTTGAGAAATGACGCTGTTCTTTTTTTTTTTTTTTTAATTGAGAAGGGAGAAGGAGAGAGAGAAAGAAACATCAATGATGAAGAGAGAATCATTGATTGGCTGCCTCCTGCACACCCTCTACTGGGGATCGAACCTGGGACCCTTCAGTCCACAGGCCAACGCTCTATCCACTGAGCCAAACCGGCTAGAGCAACACTGTTCTTTTAAGTTGAGGTTTAACTTCAGATTGGATTACGGTATCCTACAGGGAGGGGGAGGGTTAAAGTAAGAAATCTGTGGCGATGTCCATGCTGTGTGTCAGAGACAGGGAGATGAAAGAGCCGCGTTTCTTGCCAGCTGTGGGTGTGCTTGCGAGTCTTTTTCTCTTTTTGTGACCTTGTTCAGGTTCAAAGCCCTGCTCTCCAGCAAGCCAACAAATGACAGCAGCTGCATAGAGATCGGCTATGTGAAGTACCCCATCTTTCAGGTGAGCCCCTGCTGGGTGGGCCCAGGGCACCGGGGGTTCCCTCCGGTCCTTGGCCTGTGGATTAGCCGCTGCAACAAACCATCAGTCTCCTGCACTCCGTCCCCCTCCTCACCCTGCCCTTCCCGTTTACCATCCATTCATCCCTGCACTGTTAATTGGGCGGGTTGTGGTTTACGTGGCATCTCTGAGGGGCACAGCAGCCTTCTACCCTCCTCCATGCTCTATTCATACGTCGTGCCCCACAAGGGCCTGCTTGCTGCTCATAGAAATTCACCCCTGGATCAGCTTTGCAACCCTATTTCTGGAGCTCTGAGTCTCCTCCAGGGCCTGGAGCCTGGTGGGCTGCTTACACCTCCCAGGGCAGGCCTGCAGGGGAGATCGGGGTCCCTCAGTGCTGTCCTTCCGCCAGCCAGGGTTAGCAGGCCAACGTGGGCGTGCTGGGAGGGTGCTTGGCAGGGTCTGAATTGGACCTTGTTTTCCTCCCGTTCAATTCTGGAAGGTCAGTCCTGGAAAGAGTAAGCAGGTGGGTAAGACTCGAGCCAGCCCTCGGGAGCCTCTCAGTCTAAGACAGTGGTCGGCAAACCGCGGCTTGCGAGCCACATGTGGCTCTTTGGCCCCTTGAGTGTGGCTCTTCCACAAAATACCACGGCCTGGGCGAGTCTATTTTGAAGAAGTGGCGTTAGAAGAAGTTTAAGTTTAAAAAATTTGGCTCTCAAAAGAAATTTCAATTGTTGTACTGTTGATATTTGGCTCTGTTGACTAATGAGTTTGCCAACCACTGGTCTAAGACGGTTGAAGAGACATCTCAGAGACGAGCAGGAGGCCAGGCCGGCCGGGACCAGGGTCACGGAGCCGGGTCCTCCTCTGGATCTGGAAGGCAGAGCTGCATTCCAGGACTTCCATGCTGCATTGCTCTCTCTAAACCGATGCCTCCCCCTGTTTAAAATCAGTGTCCCTCATGGGACCTTGGACAAATGGCCCAATCTTCCTGAGCCTCAGTTTCCAGGAACAGCATAAACATAAACAAAGGCACAGAAGTGGGAAGCCCTGGGGTATGTCTGAGGGAAAGGGATGATCAGTGCATTGGCTGGGTCTTCAGGGATAGCAGAGATGGAAAGGACACTGGGACCACCTGTGTGAGCCGCGTGGGGAGAAGACAGGCCAGGTGACGGGTCTTCCCTCCACCGTTGGCCCTGGTGCCCCAGATCCTGCTGTTCCGAGGGCTGCCAGGGACCCTCGCACTAGCCCCAAAGTCTGCATTTCCACCATTAGAGATGCACTTTTCTTGTTATGTTGAAACTTCAAAATAAGGAATTCTCTCCCAATAACCATAGGCAAGACTCTCTCAGGCTCATTAAGTGGGTTATTTTCTAAGGCATAACGGATACACCACTTCCCTGCTAAGCATAGGTCCCTGTTGAATGGGCTACTTTGGACTAAGCATTGGGGAGTGGATGAAAGGGGTGCCAAGGCCAGCCTGGGTGAGCCGTCCCACTGGGGTGGGGGTAGCAGAGAGGAGGCTGGAGCCCCAGGATGGGACTGGGGAGTTGGCACACCCCCACTCATCTGAGTGCCTGTTTCCCCTTTTCCCAGCCCCTCACCCCAACCCCTCACCGCATTTCCTACTGAGAGCAAAGTGGCCACAGCCCCTTGCAGAATGGCGGCAGCTGTTGGGGTTAAAAGTTTCCATGAAACCGCTGCTTGGCTTTAGGGTCAGGGTGGGGAGGGGGTTGAAGAAACCTTAATGAGGCTCCAACTGTGAATGAGGCACCGGCCTCTGCTTGCACGTGGTTATCTGGATTATTCTGGCCATTTTTGGAGATAAAACAACTGAGGTCCAGAGGACTTAAATGATGCGCCCCCTAGTCTCAGTGATAGTTAGTGACAGAGCCAGGATTTGAACCAGCAGGTCTGGTTCTGGAATACACTTCCTAAGTGGGAGCACTGGTATTCTTGAGCGCTTCCTTTGTGTAAGGCTCCAAGCCGGTGGTTCTCACCTGGGCTGCATAGAGTCACCTGGGGAGCTTTGACAGCACCCGATAACCAGGCCACAAATCAGATCATTTCGATCAGACTCTGAGCCGAGGCCCAGGCATCAGCATTGGGGAGCCTCCCTCCTCCTCCCATTACCCCAGCACTCTCAGTTACAGTGGTTCTCACACCTTAGCTTCAAAATACCCAGTGGGCAGAGGGGGCTTGTGAAAACACGGAAACCACGACCCAATGCCGATTCCCGGGCCCCGCCTCCAGCATCCCCGATTCTGTCAGGCTGGGCTGCGGCCTGAGAAGGTGCACGTCTTACACGAACCCAGGTGATGCCGATGCTACTGGTCCAGGGACCGCCCTGAGAACCACGGCCGCCCATCGTCTCCTTGGGCCCTCCCAGCTGCCCCTCCCGGTAGCTCTTCCCCCACCTTACACACAGGATGTGCCCAAGCTCCCACCGCTCGTCACAGCCGAGCTGAGGTTCAGACCCAGGCCTGGCTGACTCGGTTCAGACCCGGACCTGTTCTCTTCACTGCCTCCCTGTGGTGGCGGCTTGGGCCATCCCTAAAACCCACCCAGGCCTGAGGACAGAAGCCGGGCCCGTTAGAGTTTGGAGCATGAGCTAGAGCCGGAACGTGCACGGGTCCCCAGCTCGCTGAGAGCCAGGAAGGGGGACTTACACCATTAGGCCTGGGACTAATTGGGGAGGTTCCTAAAATAAGAACCTGTCTTGCAATAGGCACTCAACAAATTCAACAGGTTCTCGGAATAAGAGACGGCGCCGGGGAAAGCGCAGCCCAGAGCACTGGAGGCCTGTAATTGCTTCTGATGGGAAAGGCTTGCCGGCCACCGGGGCCTCGAGCTCCTGGGAGGGGCAGGGAGCAGGCCCCTGGGACTTTGGCCTGCGCCTGCCTTCTTCCCCATAAAAGAAGAAAAGCCTCATTTGTGGCTTGAAATAGGCCACGTCGGGCTGAATCCAACCCAGGAGGAGGCTCCCAGGGGCCTGTTCACCTCGCTTCCATGCTGACAGGAGGATTTTAGTAAATGAGGCCGCCTTACGTTTCCTCTCTCCACGACCGCTTAACATTATGCTCGGTCGGGAGCCAGACGCAGCTGAGGCTGCACCTGGACGCGGGGCCTCCGTGAGGCTGTGCGCCCTTTGAATCGGGCTTCATGCAGGTTGACAGCTGCCAAGAAAAACAGCTCCGCAGCCAGGCCGTGCGGCCTAGTGACGGTGCGTTTCACCTCCTTGCTGGCAGCGTCCGAAGGTGACGTGGGGCAGCCCCATTTAAATGCCATTTGCCTGGGATCTCCCCCGACGAGCAGCATTTGCGGGCCACGGCCCAACCCCGAGTAAATGAGATAACAGGATGAAGTGCTTGGTCAACAGCCCTCAGGGTTGTTGTTGTTGGTTTGGCCTTTATTAACGTTCTGGGAGAATGAATTGATGTCAGTGCGGCTTTAAGATGACTGTGTCTGTGTGGCTGACGCCTCGCATACTGTGTCCTTCCTTCCAGCTGGTCATGCAGTATCTCTACTACGGTGGCCCGGAGTCGCTGCTCATTAAAAACAACGAGATAATGGAGGTAAGGCATCCGCAGTGGCATTGGGGGGGATGGAGGGCACCTCTGTAAACTCAGGTCATGGCACACAGGTCGGCAGGTCTGGGAACCTCGTGTTGGGTTTTCGTTTGGATGCAGGTTTGGGGGTCCTGTCTGACTCCTCATGGAAGGGTGGGGTGCTTGATGCACTAGCAAAACCCCTTCACTGAAACCGTTTTCACTGGCTTGCAGGTGGTTGTGGGGGGTGGGGGTGCGGGCAGAGGAAATTTACTGAAGAGGCTGAGTGTGCAAGCACAGCTGGGGCTCAATGTCCTCATCAGGAACTATCCTGGATGCCTTGTCCCTGGTCATTTGTAAGAGAATTATATCATCTAAAAACAGCCTTCAAACCCCAGCTCTGGCCCTGAGCAGAGGCTGGGAGCCGGTTACTAAGCTCTCCTGGTTTCACTGAGGTTGACCACCCCTCACTCCGCAGCACCCCGGCCACCCCTCACTCCGCAGCACCCCGGCCACCCCTCACTCTGCAGCACCCCGGCCGCCCCTCACTCCGCAGCACCCCAGCCGCCCCTCACTCGCGTCTGTCTGCCTCGGGGATTCAGCCCTTGGCAGGGGACCTGTTCCTGCTCTTTTCTGTCCTGAGAGGAAACGCAAGCCAGCCTCAGGATCTCCCCTGCTCCCTCCTCGAAGCGGAACCCTCGTTGGTTTTCCGATTCCAAGGTGGAAGCTTTGAACCAAAAGCCCAAATCACTCTGCTCCTGAGCAAGACACAGGACCCCATTCAGGCGTCTGAAGTCCAGGGTCCCTGACGAGCAGAGATGTCAGAACGCTACCCACCGGTTAAAGCGTGGACTCTGGGCCAGACTGGGTTTAAATCCAGGCTCTGCCCCTTCTGAGCTGTGTGATCTGGGACAAGTATTTAACTGCTCTGAGCCTCAGTTTCCTCACCTATAAAATGGGGGGGATAATTCTACCTCATTGGGGTTTTAGGATTTTAAGAGTTCCTGTGTATCAGGTGCTTAGGACAGTGCCTGGCACATAGTGGGTGCCATAGAGCAGTGTCCTCACAGTGTGGCCGCTTTATCCCTTTCTTACTCCGTGAAAGCTTCCTGAGTAAATGAGATACAGATGAAGTGCTTTGTAAACAGCCCTCAGTGGTCAGTGCCCCTGCCCTCCCCCCCAAAAGTTACTCTCCTGTCTCTCTGAACCACCCCTCTGACCTTCTCCTCTCCTTCAGCCCCAGGCTACAGTCTCAGGACACAGGCTCTTTTGTAAACTTTTTTTTTCCTCAATTATTTCACAATTTTACAAGTCCTGGTGTAATTTTATGGGTTTTTGTTTCCTTTTAATTGACTTGAGAGGGAGAGGGAGAGAGAGAGAAACATCAGTAAGAGTGAAACATCAATTGGCTGCCTCCTGCACACCCCCTACTGGGGATCAAGCCCACACCCCAGGCATGCACCCTGACTAGGAATCAAACCAGCGACCTCTTGGTGCATAGATGACACTCAATCCACTGAGCCACACCAGCCAGGCTGTACACATGTTTAAAAATTCTTTTCAAATCAAAATAATGAACGTATATTTAGATCATGTAAATAATACAGAAGGGTTTGTTTAAAAAGAGCAGTTCACCCAGCCCCCGGCCCCCCAAGCCTTTCCCCAAAGGCAGTCCCTTTGACGGGTGTTTTAGCTCTTTCTTCTCCTCCCCCAAGCCTGCCGTCTCTCAGCACACTTCTGCCAAGTCACTTGCCCGGCTGGGATGTCAACAGACGGCGATCCCTGCCCTCCCAGACGCTGGGGAGGCGACGGGCATGACATCATGTCTGGTGTGAGAAGGGCTGTGAGGAGGAGAAAGACCGGGTCGTGGGGGACAGGCGGAGATGGAGGGAGGCCACCTGAGATGAGGTAGTCTGGGAGGCTTCTCGGAGGAGGTGATACTTGAGTGGAGTCCTAGATGGACAAGGAGCCAGCCACGTCCATATCCATCTTGCTAACGAATGCCATTCACCCTGACTTCTGGACAGAACCGTTTTAGGCATTTTGCTTGACCTCCTGCTCTAGTAGATGTGAGTGTGGTTCCCTCCCAGCCCACCCTTCCTCTGAGCCACCTTCCCCACGACAGAGTTCCACTGCTGTGTCTCATTCCTCCCGTGTCACCTCCGCGCTTTAAAATGAAGGTGACGTGCCCACAGTATTCCCGGTCCCTTCACCTCGGGCCACCGCTGTGGAGCAGGGGGATTTTCCTCACCTTCCACCTCCCAACCTCTAACGGGCTCTTTTACGGTTTTTTAGCTTCTGTCGGCGGCTAAATTTTTCCAGCTGGAGGCTCTGCAGCGACACTGTGAGATTATCTGTGCCAAAGGCATCAACACGGACAACTGCGTGGACATTTACAGCCACGCCAAGGTAAGGGCCGCTCGCGCTGCCCCAGCTGACCGTGCGCGCACGCGGGCGAGGTGTCCCCGCACGGTCAGACCCAGACAGGCCGAGCCCAGGCCGGGCCCGCTCACCCGGGACTGACCCGCCTGCGACCTCCCAGCTCTGGAATAATGCCCGTCCCTTCCTCCCTCCCCTCCAGATGCAAGCGGGAACCCAGAAGTCCCCGAAGCTGGGTTGTTTTTACCGAGTGCCCGTGCCCCGCATTGCAGGCTGCTTCAGCCGCAGGTGGCCACTGGGTCCCGCAGGTGTGACAGGCTCCCAGGCGCAGCCCCCGCGGCTGGGCGGAGCCAGGTTCTGGAACAGAGGTTCTCGGAGTGTGGGCTCCAATCCAGCTCCATCCACACCCCCAGGGAACCTGTTGGGAGTGTACATTCTAGAGCCCCATCCCGACCTACAGAATCAGAAACTCTGGGGGAGGCCCCCCCGCCCCCGTGGCTTCGCAGGTGATTCTGGCGCCGTGGTTGCCAGCACGGGCCGCACAGGAGCATCAGCCGGACGCTCACTTAAAATCCCTGGTCCTGGGACCTCTCGCAGAGCAAGTCATTCAAGCTCTGCGGGGGGGTTGGGGGGGAGCCGGGAGAGAGGGTGTTTTTCGAAGCTCCCCCTGTGATTCTCGGATGTGGCCAAGGTTGAGAACAGGGTGTCAGGACTGGGGAGAGCCAGGGACAGGTGGGACACTACTAATCAGCATCACTAGGGGAGAGTTTAAATCTGCTTAGTTCCCGCCCCGTGGCCACAGCCAGGTCCCGGCAGGGGGACCCGGGAACCTGTATTTTTGACGAGCTCCCAGGGTGACTGTTGTGACTTCAGCTCCAAGGCCAGTCTTCACTCCAGTTTCCGGGACCCACTGGTTTGAATCTAGTTCATCTCACCCGTGGGGATCTGGGACCAAGAGGATTAATTAGCCCGGGTGCCGCTTCCTGCTGTTTCCTGTGCTCAGGACGGGGGATTAACATTCGCTAGGAAGAAATGATGAGATAAGATCAGGAATCAATTAAAAACAAACAAAAAACTTTCGGTAACTGGAGCTCGGTGTCCTTGCCTCTGACATCCACATCTCTGCGGAGCGACAGCTGATTAATTCTCTCCTGGCTCATCGGGAAAAATCGGGTTGCGTGTGAGATGTTATTTTCTGTCTTAAACCAACATTCAACAATTCCTTTTCATGTGCAGGCTCCTGTGCTAACAGCCTTGGTGCACCACCTCTCTTAATCTTCACCAGAACCCTTTTAGATAAACGCTATCATCGGTCCCATGTCATAATAAGGAAACAGGCACAGAGAGGTTAAGTAACTTGCTTAAGGTCACACAGCGATTACTGAGGGGTTGTTTTCTTATTGTGGTACAATATATGTCACATGCAGTGCACATTTTAACCATTTCTAAATGTGCAGTTCAGTACAATTAAGTCCATTCACATTGCTATGCAGCCATCACCACCCTCCATCTCCAGAGTTTTCATCTTCTCACATGGAAACTCTGTACCCATTAAACACTAACTCCCCATGTCCCTCTCCACCCAGCCGCCGGAAACCACCATTTTACTTTCTGTCTCTGTGAGTCTGACTGTTCTAGGGATCTCATGGAAGTGGAATCACACAGTATTTGTCCTCTTGTGACTGGCTTATTTCACTTAGCACCATGTCCTCACGGTTCATCCATGTCTCGGCATGTGTCAGAGTTTCCTTCCTTTTTAAGGCTGAGTAATATACGTATACACCACACGGTGTTTATCCATTCATCCACCATTGACATTTAGGTTGCTTCCACCTTTTGGCTATTGTGAATAATGCTGCTGTGAACATGGCGGACAAACCCTGGGTTCGAGCCCCTGGTTTCAGTTCTTTGGGGTATGTACCCAGGAGTGTAAACCTAGATTTGTCTGACTCCAAAGCACAGGTTCTTAACTTTGGGTTTACTGGGTGGCCTAAAAAATTGTTTGAAATATTTGCAATGATCCTTGATACTAAAAAAATATTTTCTGATTGGTCATCAGTAAATCAAAGGTAGAACCAGGCTACTTACTTCATACATGCACACACACACACACACACACACACACACACACAGCACTGGGTGTTTTGGTTAAGTGACAGTTTTACCAAAATCTGGTTTCTCAGGACACAATCTTTTATTTTTTTAAAATATATTTTATTGATTTTTTACAGAGAGGAGGGGAGAGCGATAGAGAGTTAGAAACATCAGTGAGAGAGAAGCATCGATCAGCTGCCTCCTGCACACCCCCTATTGGGGATGTGCTTGCAACCAAGGTACATGCCCTTGACCGGAATCGAACCCAGGACCCTTCAGTCCGCAGGCCGACGCTCTATCCACTGAGCCAAACTGGTTCAGGCAGGACACAGCCTTAAAAAAAAAAAATCTTAAACTGATTACTTTGCAGAAAAGCGTCCAGAAAGACTCTCTCTCCCCAGGAAGAGAGCCTGATCAGTCTGTGGTCCTCCGTCCCCCACCCCCCCAGGCAGGGACACGCAAATTGCCCTGTGAACCCCACATCACACGTGGCTTTGCCGTGCCCATCGCCTTGGTGGTAAGGCCTGCATTCCACAATCCCATTTTAATCTCTTCATGCTCCTTGGCAGGCAGCCTCGGTCGCTATCTCGCTATTTAATAATGCAGCCCCGTGCAACGTGAGCCCCGGCTGGGCGCTCGTTTGTGCCACAGGCCGAGAACATCTGTGGCAGAGAGCTCTCTTTCATGTAGGTACCTCTGCAGCCAGAGCTTTGCCTTTTACAGACACCGGCCTCGGCCTCCCAGGCCACATCCTGGAGCGTTTCCAGTGCAGACGCCTGTCCTTCCTGGGAACACGGGCATGGAGGCCTGGGCAGTGCCCGCGCCCCTGCCCTGCCCCCCTGCGCTGTGGACACTGCAGCCCCCGCCAACGACCACGTGCCGTGTGGATTCTATTACTGACAGATTGTGCTGCAAATGGGGGCTGATGTAGTGAAAGAGAACAAAAGGAAAGAAACCAGCACTTGGTGTAGAACCACAGGAAATGCAGGCATTTCCTTGCTAACCACCCTGTTCCAAGCGTCAGTAAGGCCATGGCAACATTACCTCCATACCCCATCTAACTGAGACAGCTGTGGAGTTTGATACAGATGAGAAGCCCATTCCTTAAATGCTCGGCTTAGCCATCCTTTCTTAACCAGCAAAGCTGTCCCAAACGAGGGCCATCAGAGGCTCCGGAGCCAGCAAACCTTTTCTGTGAGGGGCCCGGTAAATATTTCCACACAAGCCATACGATTCCTTAGGTACCTACTTAATTCTGCCATTGCAGTGCAAAAGCAGCCACAGACAATATATAAATGAATGGGTGTGGCTGTGTTCCAATAAAACTTTATTAACAAAAACACGTAGCGGGCCTGTAGTTTAGTCAACCATTGGTCTAGGACAGTGATTTTCAACCTGTATGCCGCAAGAATTTTTAAAACATGCAGGCAGCCCTAACTGGTTTGGCTCAGTGGCTAGAGCGTCAGCCTGTGGACTGAAGAGTCCTGGGTTTGATTCCAGTCAAGGGCACGTGCCTGGGTTGTGGGCTTGATCCCCAGTGGGGGACGTGCAGGAGGCAGCCAATCAATGATTCTCTCTCATCATTGTTTCTATCTCTCTTTCCCTCTCCCTTCCTCTCTGAAATCAATAAAGATTTTTTAAAATAAATAAAATAAAACATGCAGGCATTGACCTCTTCTCCCTTAGATTGTCAAATAAAAGAATGACAATTGCCAACACAATAACTGTCCATTGTGAATGAATAAAAATTATACAAGCCCTCGCTGGTTTGGCTCAGTGGATAGAGCGTCGGCCTGCGGACTCAAGGATCCTGGGTTCAATTCTGGTCAAGGGCATGTACCTTGGTTGCGGGCACATTCCCAGTGGGGAGTGTGCAGGAGGCAGCTGATCGATGTTTCTCTCTCATCGATGTTTCTAACTCTCTCTCCCTCTCCCTTCCTCTCTGTAAAAAAAAATCAATAAAATATATATTTTTTTAATTATACATATTTTTTTGTCAGATCAGCAAAAAATATATATTTTTTGGTGTGCCATAGAATTTTAGTAATTAGTTCATGTGTGCCATGAGGTGAAAAGGGTAAAATCGCTGGTCTGGGAGATGAAAGTTTTGGCCCCGATTCTGTTAGTAATTAGCTGTGTGGACATGGACAAGTGTCTCACGTATAGTCCCCAGTCTTTCAGAGACCACAGAATTCCCTGGTGTGTCCGCATCCCAAATGCACCCGAGTATGGCTCCCTCCCGTCTACCCGCCTCGTTCTGTAGCTTGGAAAACTGAGGCCCAGAAAAGTGATTTGACTTGTACAGGATTGCACATGGTTTTTTGTATCTGTGCTCCAGCACTGTGGAAGAACTTTTTGTGTGTGTGGTAACATTGGTTAATAACTTTATATAAGTTTCAAGTGTACAACATGTTTTTATTATTAATTTTGTTAATCCTCACCCGAGGATATTTTTCCATTGAGTTTTAGAGAGAGTGGAAGGGAGAGGGAAAGACAGAGAGAAACATCAATGTGAGAGAGACACATCGATGGGTTGCCTCCTGCACATGCCCTGACCAGAGCCCGGGCAGGGGAGGAGCCTGCAACTGAGATATGTACACTTGACCGGAATTGAACCCGGGACCCTTCAGCCCGCAGGCCGACGCTCTATCCACTGAGCCAAACTGTACAACATTGTAATTTGATATCTGTGTACACTATAGGGTGCTCACTACCAATATTCTAGTTTCCATCCGTCACCACGCCCTCTCTCAACCTACTTCCCCTCTCGTAACCACCAATCTGTTGTCTGTATCTATGGGCTTGTTTTTCATTTTTGTTTGTTCATTTCTTTCTTGTTTTATATTTCATATATGAGTAAAACCATATGGCTTTTGTTCTTTTTTTGTCCGACTAATTTCACTTAGCATAATAAAACCTTAAGGTTTATCTATGTTGCTGCAAATGGCAATGTTTCATCATTTTTAGGGCTGAGTAGTATTCCATTGTGTGTGTGTATGTGTGTGTGTGTGTGTGTGTGTGTAGAAGGTGATATATATATATATATATATATGTAAAACCATCTTCTATATCCATTCATTAATCAATAGACACTTAGGTTGTTCCTATGTCTTGGCTATTGTAAATAATGCTGCAATGAAGATAGAGGTGCATGTATCTTTTGAAATTAGTGTTTTTATATTTTTTGGATAAATACCCAGAAGTGGAATAGCTAGATCATAAGGTAGTTCTATGCTTAATTTTATGAGGAACCTCTGTACTGATTTTCACAGTGGCTGCACCAATTTACAATATCACCAACAGCATACAAGGGTTCCCTTTTCTCCACATCCTTTCCAACACTTGTTTCTTGTCTTTTTGATGATAGCCATTCTAACAGGAATGAGGTGGTACATTATTGTGGGTTTGATTTTCATTTTTCTGATAATCAGTAATGTTAAACACCTCTACTGTCCTTGTGTGCTGTCTAAATGTCTTCCTTGGAAAAATACCTATTCAGATCCTCTGCCCTTTTTTTTAGTCAGGTTGTTTTGTTGTTTTCAATTTGGTTTCACATGGTCTTTATATAGACAGTCGGGCTGTTGGCTCCGTAGATTAACACATGATGTCAGCGAGTTCAAGGTTACAAGCCAGGTAGCTGAGCTGGGTTCTGCAGACACAGTCAACTCTTCTTACCACATCCTGGCCACTTTGTACACATGGGTCACCAATACAAGTTATTGAGGAGAAGAAGAAGAATTATAGTCTACATTTATCATGACAACTGACAGGGAGTGGCTACTGATTACAACCAGTGTTCTGGATGCTCCGTGTATTATCTCATTTAATCTCAGCAACAGCTCATTAGGTACTATTTTGATCCCCATTTTATGGATAAGAATACTGAGGCACAGAGAGATTAAATAACTTTCCCAACAGCAGATGGCTAGTGAGTGGCAAAGTCTGGACTCAAAACCCAGGCAGATTCCAGAGCCCCCTCCCTCAGCTACCTTCCAACGTGCCTCCTCTGAGGGTGACGATGACAGAGTCCTGCCGTCAATCATATCCCATGGAATCCCGCCAACAGGTCTGTGTTGCAAGGGTCATAATTCCCATTTTGAAAATGAGGAACCCAAAGCCAGAGCCCAAGTGACCCAGCCCTGGTCACATATTCACAAGGTGGGGGAGCCCCAACTGGAACCCAGGTCTTCCGGCTCATTCTACCATCACCCTGTTGGCACTGCCTCGTCGTCATGTCACCATGCCACACCTGACAACTTAAAGCGCATCTCTGGTCTAAAGGACAGAATATTCGAGCATTCAGAAGGATGACACGGCATCTAAAGAAAGCAGCAGGATGTCACCTCCAGGAGCCCTTCCCAGCCACTTCCTGAGCCTCCAGTTCATTGTGATCGACAGACCTGCAAGCTTTGACGACGGCAGAGTAGGGCTAAAGACAGACGGCCGAGCCACACATGCACATCTGCTTCTGCAGCTCGAACGAGCATTCCTCCTTCACATGCTGTGAGGTTAAAGACCTACCCTTAAAGGCCTCAGGCCCAAGGCAGTGCGTCCTCATGGGTCAAGCACAACCTTAAGGGTTCAGTTCCTGGTTCTGCCCTGGACACGTTGTATGAATTTTTGTGAGTGATCCGTGCTCTTATCTCCATTTCCTTATCCATGAATTGGAGGTGGTAATGCTACCTGCCTCAGGGAAATTTGAGAATCAAATGGGATGATGCCTGTGAAATGCCCAGCAAGGTGCCCGGCACATTGTAAGCTCTCGATAAATGATTGCCGTTAGTTTCACTGCTCTGAGAATTAACCGTTCGTTCACACATTCCTCAGACATGAGGTGTCTGCCAAACGCCACGCCTTCTGCTTGGGCTTCTAACGGTGAGCCAGGCTGCCGAAGTGCCTCCTATACTGGTGTAGTCTATCGGGAACCGCGTCTCTAGACCAGTTTCTCAAGCTCAGCACTACTCAGAGTTCAGGCTGCACAATTCTTCGCTGTGGGGACTGCCCATCGTGGGGATGTTTAGCACCATGGCCTCTACCGATTAGATGCCTGTGGTACACACACCATCACCAGCCCATTCGTGACGACCAAAAATAGCTCCAGGCTTTCCCCAGTGTCTCCTGGGAGGCAAAAATCACCCCTGCCCTAAAGACATTGGGTAGGCTGAAACCGGTTTGGCTCAGTGGATAGAGCATCGGTCTGCGGACTGAAAGGTCCCAGGTTCGATTCCGGTCAAGAGCATGTACATTGGTTGCGGGCACATCCCCAGTAGGGGGTGTGCAGGAGGCAGCTGGTCGATGTTTCTCTCTCATCGATGTTTCTAGTTCTCTATCCCTCTCCCTTCCTCTCTGTGGAAAATCAATAAAATATATTTTTTTAAAAAAAAGACATTGGGTAGGTAGTCAGTGCCCCACTCATAGGATTGTTGTGAGAATTAAATGAGTTAATACTTGTAACAACCTTAGGATTGTGTCTACAACTCCATTCACGTGCCAGTGATCTATAGTGTTACGAAGAAACACACAAAACCCAGGGGCCGAAACAGTGAGCGCTTATCTCGCGTACGAGAGTCACCGGCAAGGCTGAAAGGTTCTGGTCTCAGCGGGGCTTGCTTCTGAGGTCAGCTGGCTGGTTGATCTTGGCTGGCTCTGCTGATCCTGGCTGGACCCTGTTGCTGTCAGAGGTTTCAGCTGGGACAGCTGGGTTGACTCCACTCGGTCTCACGTGGTCCCTCACCTCCAGACCGGCTGGCTCAGGCTTGTTTTTGTGGCGGAGGCTGGGTCCTGAGAGAAAGAGCCCCCTGCCACGTGAATGTAGCTCAGAGCTGGTGACTCCCCCTTCTACCATGTTCTGTGGGCCTGAGCAGGTCACAAGCCCAAGAGACAGACTCCAGCCCTTCGATGAAGGAGCTTCAAAGTCATGCCCCAAGAGCGTGACCGCAGCCAAGGGTGGAGGAGCAGGGCCACTTTCCCAGTCAACCTACGGTGATAGGTGTCCGCCGTTATTCCCTAGGGAAGCCATCGGGTGCGTCTCAGAGCCATAACCATCTCCCGCTTCTTCTCCACTCCCCGCAGTTCCTCGGAGTCACCGAGCTCTCCGCGTATTGTGAAGGCTACTTTCTCAAAAACATGGTGGTCCTCATCGAGAACGAAGCGTTCAAGCAGCTCCTCTACGACAAGAACAGCGAAGGCACGGGCCAGGATGTGCTCCAGGACTTACAGAGGACGTTGGCCATCAGGATTCAGTCCATCCACTTGTCGTCTTCCAAAGGCTCCATCGTATGAAGCGTCCGGTGCAGGGACCGCTCCCCGGGACGTTCCAGTGCTCCTGCAGCGCTGGCTCCACACAAACACACATCTCACCCGGCGTCTGCTTTCGGCTGGGCCAGGGAGCTGCCTCCACTGCCTCGGGTCCCCTTGAATAAGCAAATTCAGCTCCACGGGTTCCTGTTGAACAGCAAAGGACATCCCGCTGGTCTGCAGAGCAGAGCGCAGCCGGGTCCAGAGCTTGAAGGCCAACCAGGGGCCGCCAAGCTAACCCCCACCCAAAGGCGCCGCTGGGTCGCTGAGCATCTATTGTGGGGACCACTGTCAGAAGGATGGACTGGGAACCACAGGTCGTCCGGGTTCCCGGTGGGCAGCTGGAGCACCTAACTGCGGAGAGTTGAGTTACACACCAAGGACCGTAGCAGCCACAGCTGAGCAAGAGTCAACCCCGATCGCCGATTGGTGAGACTGTTACCAACAACGAAGAAATCATTTGACAAATTTTTAGGGGTGGGAACTTTTTAAAATGTTCATTAAGACACACACACACACACACACACACACACACACACACACACAGGGCAGCCTGTAGTTTAAAATCTATTTCTAAAAGCATAACAGTTCGTTTTCAACTGAATTGTGTTTAGGGATCTGTGTTTTGAGATTTTTTTTTTCTTTAAAAAAAACAACAACAACAGTAAGACACAGGTCCACACTGTATAAACCTGCATCTGACAAGACATCGCTGATATTCTATCCAAGGTGACATCGTCCTCCTGCCTTAGCGATCACGGTTACACAAACGAGGTGCACTGCCAATAGTCCTCTCTCACTCCGTAGTCGAAAACAGCCTGCATGCTAGCTGTGGTTTCGGGGTGAGATTGAAATAGCCCCACATAAGAAAACATGCATTTGCATGGGCCGCACCTGTGAGATGTTATGTTTGTGCTTCATTTTTGCCAAGGTAAAAAAAAAAAAAACAAAAAACCACAACACACATATGCCATCACTTCCTGCTAAAAGTCCATTGGGTGAAACGAACGTATCCATTTCTTTTCCTAATTATGAATGATTCTGGGGATGCTTTTGCACATATGTGTTCATAGATGATGCTGAATGGGGGGGGGGCGGGGGGAGAGGAAAGCACGTCAGAGAATTTACTAGTAATTCCAGAGTTTTCTCTGTATTCTCAGAAGATGTTAATAGTTTGTTACTAGCCAGAGCCTATGACTATGTTAGATTATTTTTCAAGATGAGACCTATATGATAGGACGGCTTCTTTCTGTATTTGGAGAGTGTACAGTATAGGGTTATCTATAATGAAAGTTTATATCCACAGGGTTCCATTTGCTCTGCCATATATTATAAGCAACAGAGATGGGTGACTTATTTCACTTAGCATAGTATCTTCTAGGTCCACCCAGGTTGTTACCAATGGGTGAAGTGCCACAATATTCCAAATAATGTTTGAGTTGCTGCCTCTGTTCTTGTCCTTTCCTTTGAAACCTAGCTACATGTAGTGAAAACTAGGAGGAATGACTTATACCCCTGGGGATGGCCAGGTTTCGTCGATAAACCTATTTCCTAGCATGCCTTTGGGAAGCCGTGAGCAGATCCTGAATTTCAAAGGAGCCGCTGTTCGCCCATCGTACCTGCTCCCTGAGCCACTGTTCAGAGGACCAGCGTTGTGCTCTGTTTCATGGGGTGACCGTGGAGACCCCGGGCCACGTCTGTCTTCACTGCTGGTTCTTCTGTGATGCCCATACGCAAGGCCTCTCTTCCACCTGGTCATTTGCAAACCTCCTCAGGCCCTACGAGCATCCACGAGGAAGGAAAAGGTACTGCGGAGGGGTCCCGGTGACAAACACACAGCACCTGTATGACCCGTCGCCATCTCCTGCCTCCTGCGTGTGCTCAGAGATGCCGCGTGGATGTTCCCTTATCCGCGACGGACTTCCTGTGACTGCCTAATGCTATCGGGGCCTCTGGGCGTGGACTGGTACCGTGGCCACTCCTGACGGGCTTCTGTTCTAGTTCAGTGTGCTTTCTCTGTCATTAAAAGAAATGATTTTCCCAAACCGCGCATCCTTTGTATAGACACGTGAGCTCTTCTTTTTAAATTTTTTTTTAAGTATATAGTCGGCAAACATCCTTATATTGGTTATATTAGTTTCAGGTGTAAACATAGTGATTCAACATTTTTATACCTTACGATGTGATCACCCACTAATCCTAAAGATCATCTGTCACCGTGTAACTTATCACAATATTACTGACTACATTCCCCTTCACCTTTTTCACCCCCAAACCCCCCTTCTGGTCTCTGTTTCTATGAGTATTTTGTTTGTTTTGTTTGTTTAAGATTCCACATACAAGTGAAACCATCTGGTATTTGTCTTTGCCTGACTTATTTCACTTAGCATAGTATCTTCTAGGTCCACCCAGGTTGTTACCAGTGGCAAGATTTCATTCTTTTTTGCTTGCTGTGTGATGTTCCTGTGTGCGTGTGTGCGCGCTATCTTCCTAACCCATTTATCTGTTGCTTCCATATTTTGACTGTTACGAATAACGCTGCAATGAACATGGGGGTGCAAACGTCTTTCCCAATTCTTTGGATAAATACCCAGAAGTGGAATTGCTGGGTCAAATGGTTGATCTGTTTTTAGTTTTACGAGGAATGGCCACACTGCTTCCCATCTGCAGTCCCTCCCACGGGGCCCAGGGTTCTCTTTCTCCACATCCTCGCCGCCAACGTGTTATTTGTTGGCCTTTTTGTAATAGCCATTCTGGCTGGTTTGAGGTGGTAGCTCTTTAGGGTTTTAATTTGCATTTCCCTAATGTTTCCTAAATTAGAGTTGCAAGCAGTCGCTCTCCCAAACGCCTCATCGACTCAGGAATGTGAGACACGTTTGTGACGCTTATGACATGAGTCTGAAGCTCAAAGCCCCACAAATGACTGAGCAGGTCCCAGGCCCACTGCAGCCCCGACTTTCAGTCCAGGACTGGGGACCATGGCCCTTTGGAAAAGGACGGGGGGAGTCACAAATCCCCAAAGAAAACCAACTGCTAGATGTCAACTCCAGAGAAACCCAGGATCACTGTCCTCAGGTCCGCAGCCAGGCCCGTGACCTTCTCTGCCACTTGGGTGTGTGACACTCACTCCCCTCCCCTCCCCTGAGAGACCTCCCTGATGAAACTTCCCGTCACCTCTGGTCCCCTCCCCCCCAGCTGGCCAATGTCTGCGGAAGCCGATATCATGCCTATTTTTTCACCCTCTTTAAAAATAACCCAGCAGGGGGGAAAAAATAAAATAAAATAAATAACCCAGCAGATTTTAAACTTCCTCTTGGTAGGAAAAAATAGAACTGGCGCTCAGCAATCACATCGCACACAAGCTCCCCTTCCTGATGAGGCAGTCAGATAGCGAGGGCCCCGCAAAAGGACACATCTCCAAGTTTAGCTCTGAATATGAAAAGACAATCTGTCTGCGTGAATAGGCAATTAAAAGAGATGTCCTGGTATCATTGGTATGCTCTTCAGATGTTGTTTTTTAGACTTAACTTTCCTTAGGATGAGTGTAGAATCTTAATGCCGTCTCAAACCTCTGGGACGGAGGGCTACCCGGGGAGGAGGCGGGTGACGTCACAGAGGGGCTCTGGGCTGGGACCAGGTCTCACCCCTGGCCCTGTGGCTGCATCGGCTACTTGGGTGACCATGGCCAGGCCTCTCCTCCATTCTGGACCTGTTTTCCATTCAGAATGAGTGTTCTGGCTGATGTTCTGGGTACCTGGGCTACATTCATGATTTAGAACACTGTGCACGTGTGATAGGACATTCAGGAGGGCTTAGGAAAACGGACCTCTGTGTACAATGTTTTCAGTAAAACAGGCAGGCATTCAAATAAAAGCCTTAAAACAGGCTCCAAGGATATTTTTTTTATGAGGATGCATCTCACCAGACGATGGCCTCGTGACTACCATCTCCATTTTGTTTTGTTCTTTTGTTTTTAAATAACTGTAGATTCACAGGAAGCTGCAAAGATAGTATGAAGAGGTCTCATGTACTCTTCACCCAATTCCCCCAATGTCCAGTCCAGTGCAATATCAAAACCAGGAAAATGATGTTGGTGCGATGCATGCGTCTAGTTCTCCGCCGTTTGATGACATGTGGAGATGTGTTTAACCACCACAATCACTACCCCATCACAAAAATCTCCCTCATGCTGCCCCTTTATAGCCTCTCCTAACCCCTTCCACACACACCTTCCCTATCCCCTGGCATTTAGGCATTTTGAGAATCCTCTATAATAAAAGCCTAATATGCTAAGTGTCCAGTCGTCCAGTCATTCGTTCAACCAATCAAAGAGTGATATGCTAAGGCCACTCCACCACTCGCTATGACGTGCACTGACCACCAGGAGGCAGACACACTGACTGGTAGGTTAGCTTGCTGCTGGGGTCTGGTTGATGAGGACTGAGGGAGATGGGCCGGACATGCCCTGGAGCCCTTCCACAGTCCCTCCCCAGCTGGCCAACCTCCCGTGTCCATCCCCGGCCCTGATAGTGCACTGGTGGGGTCCCTCAGCCTGGCCTGCACCCTCTCGCAATCCAGGATCCCTTGGGGGATGTCGAAGAGCCAGTTTTTTACCTGATCCTGCAAGCCAGGCCAAGGGACCCCACTGGTGCATGAATTCATGCACTGGGCCTCTGGTGTTATATAAATGGAAGCATAGAGTAGATGGCCTTACTCAGCACAATGACCTTGAGACCCATCCACAGATGTTGCATGTATTAAGAATCTGTCCCTTTTTCGTTGCTGAGTAATATTCCCCAGGGTCCCATCTCCGTTGGACCTAATACGTGAACATGTCAGGAAGCTTGGCGGTGAGGCAGCTTGGTCCTGGCAGCTGACTTTCTGGTTGTAGCTCCAGAAAACAAGTGTGTCTCCTGAGAGCTGGACATGACTTCCTGGTCCTGTCCAGCACGGAGCTGAGACTGTCCCATGATGTTAAGCCCACAACTGGGTGTTCGTGATGGGTCCCTGAGGTCCACTGCTCCCACCTGGGCTAAATGGTCCTTATTTCTGCAACAGGGTCCTTCTGTGATTGACCGATTTCCAGACGTCTCACTGATGGTGTAGGGAAGTGCTCCTCAAACTCACTCTGGAGGCACAGCTCTGGGGATCTCCTTTTAAGGCAGGTCTGGCTCCATGGGGCTGGGTCAGGCTCGAGAGTCAGCATTTCTGACAAGCATCCAGGTGAGGATGATGCTGCTGGTCCAGGGACCACTCTTTGTGAAGTGAAGGTGTAGAGTATGGAGGTCGGATTCACCTCCAACCCCTTCTGCTGCCCGACCATCCTATGACTTTTCTCCCATCCCCTGGCCTGGCTGGGACCTCAACCTCGTAAGTGACTATGAGCTTTTCCTTCTGACCCAGCCCATGAAGACCTTTCAGCAATACATCTGAGGAAGTCATCTGAAATGGTATTGTTCTGGGTGGAGGGTTCAACCCGTCTGAAGGAAGCCTAAAGGGTTATTCACACACAACCCCATTCTACCCCCACTTTTCCCTGGGCTCCTTTGATCACATGTATGTATTTCACAGGCGTTCACTGATGCTAATATAAGTAAGGGGCCCGCCTCTCTGATATGGCATGGAGTACTCAACCTCTCCCCTTCTTATTGTCCAGGGTTGGCAGTAGAAGGAAAGCAGGGCGTTCTTGTTTATCTTAAGACTTTTATGAGGTGTCTTTCTGCATGCACAGAGCCCCCTGAGAGTGGGAGGGACACCCAGGAGGGAACCATCGAAGACAGCCGTTGCTTAATGTTCACCTCACAATACTCTGAGAGTGAAGAGGAATGGATGAAACATCTGGCCCACAATGGCTCCTGGGTGACCTTGAGACGTGTCAGCCCTGTGCCATGGGGACAGAGAAGGAGTGGCAGGATTGTATCTACAGTCCCTCATTATTTTCTTTCCTTGTCAAGGGAATGACTGCATGTTCGGCACTTCAAAGGCATCCCTCTCATACATTGGGGATGTCGGGGAAGTTCAGACATTGTTTTCTGTTGAACATGAAAGTACATGAAGTCTTGTTTTTCTAAAAATTTCCTGAGGCCAGGGAATGAATCCCTGCCCCTGCTATGGGAGGGTTTTAGTTTAATGTAAGCCAGCTGTGTGATGTGGTCGCTTAGAAGAGTGCATTTAGGTATGGGCTGCACTGATAGAAGCATGGTCGCTGGAATGAGGAGGTGATGGTTCTGTCTGCCCTGAGAGATCCCTGCTGAGTTGTGTCCGTATGAGTCCGAGCTCTTACCAGAGAGCACCTCTGGCTAATTTAAGAAGAAAGTGGAGCCCTAACCGGTTTGGCTCAGTGGATAGAGCGTCGGCCTGCGGATTGAAGGGTCCCAGGTTCGATTCCGGTCAAGGGCATGTACCTTGGTTGTGGGCACATCCCTAGTAGGAGGTGTGCAGGAGGCAGCTGATCGATGTTTCTCTCTCATCGATGTGTCTAACTCTCTATCCCTCTCCCTTCCTCTCTGTAAAAAAGCAAGAAAATATTTTTTTTTTAAAAAAGAAGAAAGTGGATATATTCAAAGAAAAGCCCTGATGAGGTCATTGCTGCCACCAAGTACTACAAAGGCAGAAATCGACAATGGCACGCCCACAGCTACCAGGAGCTCGATTTCCATGGCTGCTGCTGCTGCCAGAACTCTTGCATCCAGAACTCACGCTGCCCCCACAAAGCTCAATGCCTTTTTCTCTGCCTGCCCTATGAAGGGCCTGGGTCACATGACTGGTCCCAGCTGCAGGGGAGACTGGGGATTTCAGTTCTCACTACCTCACTAGGGAGTGGGGACATCAGGGATTTCTGCAAATACAGAAAGATGATGGGTGGCCATGAACATGACAGATGCCCCCTACACTTAGTGAAGGTCACAGGGAAATTGCAGCCTCATAGAAGGAAGTAGCCAGGTGAGAGAGCAGCTGAGGGAACCGGGATGTTTGGCCCATAAAAGAGAAGACTTGGGTGGCTATCATGGCTGCCTTCAAATAGCAGCAAAGGTGTCCGGGAGATGAGAGCAATTAGCCTCATTCAGGACAGCCCCAGGGATTAAAACTGTTCCAGTGATGGAGTCCGATTTCACCTAAGTATAAATAAGGAATGTTGCCCGGCCAGCATGGCTCAGTGGTTGAGTGTCAACCTACGAACCAGGAGGTCACGGTTCAATTCCTGGTCAGAGCACATGCCCGGGTTGTGGGCTCGATCCACAGTGTGGGGCGTACAGGACGCAGCCGATCAATGATTCTCTCTCATCACTGATGTTTCTATCTCTCCCTTCCTCTCTAAAATCAATAAAAATATTTTTTAAAAAAAATAAATGTTAAAAGTCAGAGCAGAGCCTTCTAAAGATAGAATGAGCTGTCTCGGGGGGTAGTGAGTTACCCGCCACAGGCAGCATTCAAGGAAAGCAACCACTTGAAGGAGATTCAAGCAATACAGGAAGGGAGGATTTCAAGGTTCCTTATAATTCAGGGATTTTGTCATGATTAGTTCTCTCCTTCTAATATTAATCATCTACTTAGCCTCAGAAAACAGATCAGTCTTGATATGTCCTATGCAGAATGTATAATGACCTCCCAGCCTTCATTTTTGCCAGTGCTGCATTTTATTAAAGCCTGGAACCCTATTTATCCTCATCACGTTAGTGAGGCGGCGCATCAATTCATGATTCTTACTTATCTAATACAGAAGGAAGAGAAATGGTCTACAAAACCTTGACAGCTGGGAAGAGAAAAAGTAGCCAGAAGCAATGCAGTCACTGAAAAATGAAATTCCTTTTTATAAAGGGAAAAAATGGATTTCAGTAAAGCAATCAAGTTAGGGAAGGGCCGTTTCTGAGAGTGGAATGAAATCCAGGTATGTGAAATTGCACGTGTCAACATCGCATCTCTTACGCATTTTTCAAACCAGACTCAACGGAGAAAATCCCTGAGTGGTGCATCAGTGTGGCCACAAGTGCCTGGTGCGTGAGTTCCCCCGTCAGCCTCAGTCTTCTCACCTAGAGAAGGGGACACAGCAGGTGAAGGAGAGGCACTCTTGCAGCCATGGTGGGAGGGGGTGCTCTGTCCAGATGCAGAACACCGTGCCCAGCAAGCAGGGAGGAAGAAGGGGGGACCAGGCTGCCAGTCTTATCGTTGATTGGTTGAATCCACCTCACCCACAGCCTCGGGTCCCCAGAGGCTCTGTCAGCCATCCAGCCCCGGGGACAGCCCAGCCTTCTACACTGTTGAGTGTGAGGCACCATCCACTGGGCTCCAGTGTGATTCAGGAGCCTCTCTTGGCAGTGTTGCTTCCTAGAGCTCCAGGGACCCCAGCATTTTGTTCATCTGCTCTGAGCTCCTAGGCAGGGAATTTTGCTAGGTGGCTGTCAGCTGATTGCCACATTTCGTCCAGGGCCTGACCAGCGTGCCTCTGTGAGGGGATAAGAGATAGTTCTACGGACTGAAGTATTTTCAGTGCATGGGACAGTGGTGTGTTTTCCGCCCCTTTTTTTGCTCCTCTTTTACATCTTTGCAGACAGAAGATGGCAGGGCCAAGTTTTAGAGAATGACTTGTTGTCAGATGAAGGACCCCCACAGCTCCATGCCATACGACCCACTCGCTGGAATGCGCACACATATGAAAACCGGGAAAACCCAACACCGCTCTGACTTGGCCATGACGGCGAGATCTAACGTCTATCCAGTGTTAACTATGTGGCAGACATCCTACCAAGTGCTTTACATGCATGGTCCCAGTCCTCACTGTGAATCCTACGTGATAAGGATTTGTATTCCCATTTTATGGACAGGAAAACCGAGGTACAGACAGTCAGGCTAACAGGTTAGTAAATGCAGACCCATTATACCCATTCGCCTATGGTGGAGTTGGTTTCACTATATGCCATTTCACCACAGTCCCAAGCACCTATTGATGCACAGCCTCTCTAAAGGAGAGAGGCAGGTTGGAGAAGAGGTGCAGAGCCGGAGAATGGCTTTAGAGAACATCTGAAGAGGCGGTCCAGTGCAGTGTCAGCAGGACAGGTGCCAGGCTCTGGGTCAGACAGAGCGGCATTCAAATCCTGGCCTGATCCTTACTAGGTGTGCGGTCTTGGGCTCCTTAAATCTAAAGCCCGTTTCCCCAGCTGTGCCATGGGCATGGTGGTCCCCAGGTGTCCCGTGAGGCTGTGTTGGGATCTGAGCATTCGCCTGGGGTACAAAGGATACACAGCAGCATGATGATACAACTCAAGCTCAGAGACAGCAACTGGGTTGCCCAAGGCCACACAGCATACACAGGTTTGTCTCTCCAGTGTTCTTTGCACGGCAGCTGCTCTAAGTTATTCCTATACAGTATTGGGCCCCTCTATCCCCTACCAGCTTCCTTCTCAAATTTCCCATTTCAGGGTTGCAGGTAGGTTTTACTCCCCTGCGGGGCTATGCTGCCATACTCAATGGTCCGTGAAGTGGGACCAAGCAGTTAGTGCAGCTACAGTTCAAAGCAAGTGATGGGGGAAGGAGGGAATGTTCAAGTTCCTGTAGTGTCCACTAGATGGAGCCACACCTCTGCATTCATCCGTTCCCTTTCTAGACAAGAACATGAGTTGGCTTATAAAGGAAGGATTGAGAAGATTCATGCATTCACTCACGCATTCATTCAATAAATACAGGGTGTCCCCCCAAAATATGTATACATACTTTAACAGCTGACAGCTCATATTTGAACATGAAATGTCCTATATAATAAAAGGCTAATATGCAAATGGACCAAACAGAGGAATGACTGGTCCCTATGATGCGCATTGACCACCAGGGGACACTCAACACAGGAGCTGCCCCCTGGTGGTCAGTCAGTGCACTCCCACAGGGGGAGCACCGTTCAGCCAGAAGCCAGGCTCATGGCTGGCAAGCACAGTGGCAGTGGCAGGAGTAGGCCTAAGCTGGCAGGCGGACATCCCCCGAGGAATCCCAGACTGCGAGAGGGCACAGGCTGGGCTGAGGGAGCACCCCTTCCCCAATGCATAAATGTGGTGCACCGGGCCTCTAGTATTTTAATAACCATTGCCTTTATTTTTTTTTAATTTAATAAATCTTTATTGTTCAGATTATTACAATTGTTCCTCTTCTTCCCCCACATAGCTCCCCTCCACCCGGTTCCCATTCCACCCTCTTCCTTTACTGCCCTCCCCACCCACTGTCCTCATCCATAGGTGTACTATTTTTGTCCAGTCTCTTCCCGCACCTCCCACACCCCTTTCCCCCCGAGAATTGTCAGTCCACTCTCTTTCTATGCCCCTGATTCTATTATATTCACCAGTTTATTCTGTTCATCAGATTTTTTATTCACTTGATTTTTAGATTCACTGGTTGATAGATATGTATTTGTTGTTCATAATTTTTATCTTTACCTTTTTTTTCTTCTTTTTCTTATTAAAGAATACCTTTCAGCATTTCATATAATACTGGTTTGGTGGTGATGAACTCCTTTAGCTTTTTCTTATCTGTGAAGCTCTTTAGCTGACCTTCAATTCTGAATGATAGCTTTGCTGGGTAGAGTAATCTTGGTTGTAGGTTCTTGCTATTCATCACTTTGAATATTTCTTGCCATTCCCATCTGGCCTGCATAGTTTCTGTTGAGAAATCAGCTGACAATTGTATGGGTGCTCCCTTGTAGTTAACTGTTTTTCTCTTGCTGCTTTTAATATTCTCTCTTTGTCTTTTGCTCTTGGCATTTTAATTATGATGTGTCTTGGTGTGGTCCTCTTTGGATTCCTTTTGTTTGGGGTTCTGTGCACTTCATGGACTTGTAGGTCTATTTCTTTTACCAGGTGGGGGGAGTTTTTGGTCATTATTTCTTCAATTAGGTTTTCAGTATCTTGCTCTCTCTCTTCTTCTGGCACCCCCATAATTCAGATGTTGGTTCACTTGAAGTTGTCCCAGAGGCTTCTTACACTATCTTCATATTTTTTGGATTCTTTTTGCTTTTTGCTTTTCCGGTTGGGTGTTTTTTGCTTCTTTGTATTTCAAATCTTTGACTTGATTCTTGTGATCCTCTAGTCTGCTCTTGGATCTCTGTATATTATTTTTTATTTCAGTCAGTGTATGCTTAATTTCTAGTTGGTCCTTTTTCATATCCTCAAGGGTCTCGCTAAATTTATCGGCCTTTTCTAGAAAATTCTTGAAAAACCTTATAACCGTGGTTTTGAACTCTATATCCAGTCGTTTGCTTTCCTCCATTTCTTTCATTTGTGACCTGTTTCTTTGTCTCCGCATTTTGGCTGCTTCCCTGAGTTGATAGAGTGGCTTTGTGTGCTAGGTGTCCTATAGGGCCCAGTGGCTCAGCCTCCCCAGTTACCTGAGGTGGTCACTCTTGGTGCACCCCTTTGAGGGCTGTGTGCACAGTCTTGTTGTAGTTAAGCCTTGATTGTTGTTGGTATCACTGGGAGGAATTGACCTCCAGGCCAATTGGCTGTGAGGTTCAGCTGTGTCTACACTGGGAGAACTTCTGTGCTGGCGACACCCTTATGAGACAAGACTTGCAAAGGCCTCTGCCTCCGCTTGGATGGGGTGGAGTCTGAGGGCAGAGGAAACATCAATGGCTTCCTGTCAGCCCTGCTCTAAGAGGCCCCTGTGTCCCACGATAATCACTGCAAGCACCTCTGAGAGAAAGCCGCCCTCAAGTTTTGCCCGCTGCCAGACAGTCCAGTTTCTCCCCGAATGAGTCTGGGTCCCCAGTCTTGCCCGGAACTGGAGTTCAGAGAAGTTGGGAGCTTTTGTCTCCCTCCTGATTGAGAAAGCCAGCCACATATTCAGTTGCCAGCCCTCTCTGTGCGCGCCTCTGTACCTCTGCCTTCCGCAGCTCCTGTGAGTCTCAGTGTGCTTTTCTCTTTCGTTCTAGTTGTAGAATTTCCACTCAGCCAGCTTCCTGTGGTTCTGGATGATGTCCATTTTGTCTTTTAGTTGTAGTTTTGAAATTGTTGTGCGAGGCAGCAGTTTAGGTGTTTACCTATGCCACCATCTGGGTTTCTCACCACTGCCTTTATAATTATTCAAAGTGTGTATACATTTTTTTGGTGCACCCTATATTTACTGAGCACATCCTCTAGGCTGACATGGTGATACCATTATAAACACTGTACTTAGGAATGCACTTAGAGTTAGACTTCTCTGCTTCTGTAATGGATCTCACAGCCATGCAACAACTGTATCATTCAGCCACTCCATCCTTTCCCCCTTTTTTTTTCTTTCCCCCTTTTTTTTCACTCCATCCTTAGCAAGGGTCTACTGACATCACTCTTCTGTTTCTTCCTCAAATATTGACTTGGCATGTGTTCTCCAAGCTCTGGGAATCCTAGGATGGATCAGACGGTCTCATGGAGGAGAAAAACATGGGATTAATGTGCATTCAGCCTGACCTGTGTGGTGACTGATGTTTGGCAAAGGCTGGTTGGAGGAACCCAAAGCTCATCGTTAGGGTCCTTTAAGATAAAGCCAAGTCACTTCTCCTTTGACATCCTGAAGAGGGTGCTCAAAACCTTTGCCCCACCCATCCTTTCTCTGCTTCTGGTGAATAAGGGTCCATTTACCTGTCCCTTCCGAGATCCTGGCACTGCCACCTTGGTGGGGCTTGAGATGGCAGGGAGGAGACTGCTTTTATCACAGCTGGGGCTTTGGCGAAAGCCTTCACTCTTCCCTGGGCACACGTTTCTGCCTTCCTTCCCAAGAGAGGCGTGTGGCTGCAGGGAGGACCACACAAGACTGATGTCAGAAGACCCGGGCTCTGGCCTCCTTCTTGACTCTTATATGATATGTGGTCATGGATTAGCCACTTCCTTTTTCTGGGCCTCAGTCTTCTCATCTGTGGCAGATTAAATATGGCCACAAATCCTTTATAGACCCTCCCACCAGAAGATGGCAACTTTCCCCACTTCCCTCGGTCCCACAGTCAGCCACCCTCTAGTCCAATTCCCCTCATCCTCCCCCTCAATTAGCCATGTAACTAACAGCCTCCAACTGGTTTCCCCCACATTCACTCTGCCCCCTTGCCCTCCCCCCCATGCATTCTACACCCAGGAGATCAACTGACATGAAAACACAAGTTGGGTCATATCACTTGTCTGCCATCTATCCCCTGGTGCATGGCAGCCTCCCTTCCATGACCTGCAGGACTGTGCACCACCTGGCTCCCCGTCTGCCTGTCCCCTCCTTGTTCACACTGCTCCGGCCTCAGGACTGGGATGGTGACCCTGGTACCACACAGCTGGTCATCAGGAGGGAGATTGGAGCAGGAAATCAAGGAAGAACTTGAGTTGGAAAGCTTATTGAAGTTCTACTGTAAGATAAACACCGAAGCGTTACCCAGAAGTGAGGGGGGACAGAAGACTACGCCTTGACCCTCGGGAAAGGAGTCTTCCTAAGAGGTGGTGATGGTGGTGGCATCAAGGAGAAGGGGGTTTGGGAAATGTAGTGTCTGGTGGAAGCTGAATGATCAGAAACCTCAGCTGTCACCCAGCAACTGGAAGGTGGACAGGGTGAGTGAGTCACCGATCAGGTTGCTGCATCCACATTTGTTTGCACATCTTCTTTTTCCCTTGACTACATAACCTTTGACCCTCCATTGCAGCATAAACTCTTTGGCTGGGAAGGACTATGCCATATTCATCTTTGTAGCTCTTTCCCAAACAGAACTCTGCACAAAGATGGCAGAGAAAATGTTTGATGAATGTTGTAACAGTTCTCACCAGCCCACTCCTGGTAGCGGCCCCCCATTCTCTTCTAGAGAGCCCTCCCATCCCTGTTCTCATTCATGTGCTCCATGTAAGAACTGACTCCCTCCCTGGCTCCAGACCTGACACGTGGCCCAGACCTAGCCAAGCAAAACATCCCTTTCTCCTGATCACAGTGACTGGCTCCGGAACAGGCAAGTGACCATCCCAAACGGAGGAAACAGATGAGACAGAGAAGTGAGGATAAAGGCAGATGCTTTCATTCTAGGCTGCAAGTGGTAAGGGAGAGGTCTAATCATGATGACATGGCTTAATTAAGCTCCTGGATCCAGCTGTGTCTGAAAGCCATTTATGTCACTGGAGTCTAGAGTCATCTAAGCATATTAATCCCATATCTTGCCTAAGGCAACTGGAGTTGGGTTATCCATCACTTGCATCCAAAAGAGCCCTGACAGACAAAGAAACAAATGAATGAATTTACCTGAAAACTGTACCACAGGGAAGGATTCTGCCCAAGGACTCGGGATCTTGCCATTCACTCTCTGACACAGAGCAAACTGCCTACTTTCTTTGGACTTCAGTTTAGAACTCTGATATCATTCACTTATACACACATTTATTGGCATTTATTGTGCTGTACACCACGCTAGGTGTTGGGTCTACTGTGGTAACAAAGCCCTCATGGTCCCTGTTCTCATGAAAATGGGAATGAAGTTCAATTCTAGAAAAGTAAAGTTCATTTGGGTGCACCTATTTTTATCACTGTAAAATCTGTGGTCCAAGTCTCTCGCTCTTGAAACAAGTAGCTGCTAGTATTCCTTCAACTCCTTATCTGCTAATATCATAGGACAACTGGTGGAGGGGAAATAAATAGGGCCTAGTATAATGAGGGGTGGGAGTATCACAGGCTTTGCTTCCTTCCCAGTGCTCAAGGCCAATCAGAAATAATGCTTATGAGCCTAATTACACACAGCACTGAGCTGGAGGATGAAACAACAGCCTGGCGTGGGCCTGGGTCCAGTCCTCCGGGACCTTTAGCTCTAAGAATAGCCAACATGCTACCAAGTACATTTTTTCTGGCCTCTGGCAAAGAGACTTTTCTGAGTCAAATATGCTCATCAGTGTTCCCAAGAATCAGGCTTAGAAATGGATTTTAAGCTGCATCTCTTTCAATTCTCGTTACAAGGAACTAAGAATGCCAACTGCAGTTGGGTTTTCACTTGTGAAGGGAATTCACAGCTTGGGTTGAAGTGGCAGAATGTCAGATACAAGCCCAGTAGGTAAATTTAGCAGGTCCTAAATAACCCGAGTCCTATTCCACCTTCTGTTATTTAATTTATTCATCCATGTAACAAATCTGTGTCAAGTGCCCACTCTGCACTGGGCACCATCATAGGACAGCCGCTGGCTCATAAGAGAGCAGCTCAAGAGGAAACAGATCCAGAGGCAAATTCTCAACACAACCCCCCTCCCGTATACCAGGCCCACACACCTGGCTAAGCCCAGCCAGATGTTACTAAACCGGCCGCCACTAATAAATCAGCTAATGTGCTCTATTCTAAATATAGCATGCGTTCTTGCCTGTTCCATTTATTATTACTGCATTTAAAAAATGACCTCAAAACTTAGCGGTTTGGTACTTAATGCCCTATACACTTAAAAATGATTAAAATGGTAAATGTTATGAGATATCCTACCTAATAAAACAGTAATATGCAAAGTGACCGTACCTTTGCCATGACAAAGCCACGCCCACCAGCCAATCAGGGTGAGTATGCAAATTACCCAACAAAGATGGCGGTTAATTTGCATATGCTGAGGGAGGGAGGAGTGAAGACTGAAGACAACTTAGAAGGAAGAGGGAGGAAAAGCGGAAAGCAAGGTGGCTGCCAGAGGGAAAGCCGGGGCAGGGCGGAGCGGGGCAGAGCAGGGCTGGTGGTAGCGGCGCGCAGGTGCAGGCACGGCAGCCGCAACAGTGGCAGCGGCAGCGCATGCGGCCACAGTGGCCGCTTGCAGGATTCTTACTGCAAATGGGCTACTAGTATATATATAACCATAATAAAACTAGCTTTCCCGTTGCAGGAAAAATCCTGCAATAGGATTTCCTGCTGCACTCTACCCCGCCTCCATTCCTCCCTTGTCGTCCGCCTCACCTTCTCCTCCAGCCCGCCCGCGTTTCCCTTCTCCCCTGGCCCCGCCTCCGCCCCGCCCTTGTCACCCGGCTCACCTTCTCCTCCAGCCCACCCGCGTTTCCCTTCGCCCCTGGCCCCGCCTCCGCCCCGCCCTTGTCACCCGGCTCACCTTCTCCTCCAGCCCACCCGCGTTTCCCTTCGCCCCCGCCCCCCCCTCCCCCCCCCCCCCCCCCGGCTTGCTTGTTTCTTCGAAGCTTTACTCCCTTCTGCAGCTCTTGGCTTCTTTGGATGCTGTCTTGATATGCAAATTAGCCGCCATCTTTGTTGGGGTAATTTGCATACTCATCCTGATTGGTTGGTGGGCGTGGCTTGGCTGGTGGGCGTGGCTTAGGTGTAGCGAAGGTGCGGTCAATTTGCATATTTGTCTATTATTAGATTAGATATATGGAAGGATTAAAAAAATGGTTCGAAACAACCACTTGACTGAACTCACAGATTCTGGGTGGGGGTCAGAACATTTGGGCAGGGCACAATGGGGTTGGTTCATTTCTGCTCCACAGTGTCTGGGCCTCAGGAAAACGCGAAGGCTGGTGTGAATTGGTGTCTGGGCACTGCAGTCATCTGAAAGCACATTCATTTACATGTCTGGGTTGACTCAACATCCAGGATTGTCTATTGGAGCACTCACATGTGGCCCCTCCACATGGCTTGGCTTCCTCACAGCATAGAGGCCTCACGGTAGTCAAACTTTTTATACCGCAGCTCAGAGCTCCAAATATGAGTGTGTGAGGAAAACAAAACAGGGGCCAGGGGAGCAAAACCTGCATCCCATTTATCACCTGACATTGGAAGTGTCACTTTTGTCCAACTCTATTGGTCAAATTAGTCATAAGCCTACCTAGATTCAAGGTCAGGGGGTGGGTCGAATTAGACTCTATATTTTGATGGGGAAGTATCAGGATCACATTGTGAAGATATTGTTGTAGCCTTTTCTGAAAAATGCAATCTGCCTACCACCTTTCTAAACGGGCCCAAAGCAAAGAAACCACAAAATCAGTGTAGAGAAACAGAACATGGGAAGAGGCCCTAATAAACATAACCTTCTTTACAGAGAATTAGCAATGCGCTCCTGAGATGATGGCTCCTCAGGCTGGCGGGGTACCAGGCGCATTAGACTGAGGGTGGAGTTGATGTTTAGTTGTAGTTCTCTCAGTTCCTGTGTGTGTGATCTCAGGCAGTCACCACAGGGACCTTTAACTTCCTCGTGTTAAAAGTGGAGGTGATTCTTTTTTTAATATATTTTTATTTATTTCTGAGAGGGAGAGGGAGAGACAGAAACATCAATGATGAGAACCATCGATGGGTTGCCTCCTACATTGGGGATCAAGCCACACCCCTGGCATGTTGCCCCGCCTGGAAATCAAATGGCGACCTCCTGGTTCATAGGTCAACCACGCTCAACCACTGAGCCACGCTGGCAGAGCAGCGGTAATTCTTGATCATGTTCCATCAGTGTTGTGAGAACCAAATAAAATACTGTATGTGAAGACAAATTTCTTGCAAAGATGTCCACACATTGACCACCCCCAGGTGGACAGCCCTCTTTGACAATACAACTGGGAAAGACCATATCCGGCCAGGTTGTTGTTGCCACCACGCTTCCCCCATAGTAACCCCTCTCCTGTTTTTGCTTGTCTGTCTCAGAGGTAGGAGAGACAGCTGGAGCCCAGAGAGGGCAAATGACCTGGACAGGGTTGCACAGACCAAGAGATCAAAACCCAGATCTTTCTGGGATGCTAAGACTTTCCATTCTACAGTCCTTGAGCCACTGACATTTTCAATAGATGACTCTGACTTCAGCTGAGAAGCATGACAGATTACAGCCAGCATCTGGAGTCACCGTACCTGGTTTAGATCCTAGCTACAACACGCATTAGCAATGAATGTGTCCCGTGTTAAAATGGGAGTAAGACTTCTCACACTGGAGTAAGAAGTAACCAAGTTAACATAAGGCACTTAGCCCCCGCCCGCGTGGCTCAGTTAGTTGGGAGTTGTGGGTTGGATCCGGTTGGGACAAGTCATATGGGAGGCCACCAATCGATGTTTCTCTCTCTCGTTGATATTTTTCTCTCTTCCTTCCTCTCTCTCTAAAAACAATGCATGTCCTCAGGTGAGGATTTAAAAAAATAATAGAATAAAAATTTTAAGTGAAAATAAACACATAAGGCACTTGAAACAGTGCCTCGCACATTACAAGCACTCTGCGTTTGCTGCTGCTAAAGCACTCCTGCACACTTACTATATATACTAGGTGCTAAAAGTTGTAAGGTGAAAACGTAGCATCCAAGAGTGAAATGAAATGTAACGACAAAAGTATCTCCTTGAAATGACAAGTTCATTTTGGATAGAGTTTTAAAAAAAGAAAAGAAAAGGACACTCCCACAAACCTCTACCATCTAAGTTTATGGAACTCCAGGCAAAATAAATGTTGGTGGGGAGGTGCCGCTGACTCCTAAAGTTCCAGTTTCACCGCTTGCCTCCCTGAAGCCTGCAGACGCAGCCACAGGCGGGACAGCGCTGCAAAGCCCGCTCACGCCGCCCCACAGCAGCAAGCCCACCCCACGTGGGACCCTCGCCCGGCCGCTTCCGCTTCCAGCCCAAGCCCCGCCCCTCTCCCATTCGGCGGCTCCCAATGACGTCATAAGCGGCCGCCGCCGGAAGCAGTTCTGCGCCTGCGCTCCTCGGGGGGCGGCTTCCCGGAGCTGGTCCCGGAGCGCGCGGCCCAGAGGGTGACGAGGGCCCCGGTCCCGCCGGCACCGCGTCTCCCCGTGAGGTGTCCTGAGCTGGGGACCATGAACCGCAGCCGCCAGGTGACGTGCGTGGCCTGGGTCCGCTGCGGCGTGGCCAAGGAGACGCCGGACAAGGTGAGGCCTCATTCAGGTAGGGGAGCTACCTCTGCGGCGTCCTCCTCGTGTCGCTGGGGAACCTGGACCGGGACGCGCGGCCCTGGTCTCGCTGTCGAGACGGGGCGGGGTGAGGTCGGTTTGGGCCTGGTGGTCGTGACTAGGGCTGCGGCTCCGAGGACCTGGGAGTCTGGGACTGCGGCTCCCCACGGTCTCCCCCCCCCCCCCAGGTAAGCCCTCCCCCCAGATTCGCGCACACCTGGGCCTTCTGGGCTGGAAGGGGCAGGAGGTTCCTCCGAGTCGGAAATCGCCCCTTCCCCAAAGCCTCGTTGACAGCACCACAGCTTCAGCCACACCCCAATTCGCGGTAACGGGGATGGGGCGCACATGGGGAACTCCACCTTCCACTCCTGTGCCCGCGTTCGGAGGAGTCCACGGGGGGAAGCTGTGGTCTGGAAAAGCTGGGGTGGAGGCTACAGTCCTGAGGCTGGGAGGTAAGTCAGGGATTTCTTGCAGAAATTCGAGTGAGATGAAGAGGCAGCGGGGATGAGAGGCAGACGTGGCACAGGAAGGGAAACGCTGCAGGAGTGAGAGACGGGTCTGCAGCAGGGGTGAAGATTGCTTACGTTATTAAACGGGTCATTACCAGGTGCTTTCTGCGTGCCAGGCGTTGCTCGGGGTCCTGGAATAGGCATGAACAAAACAAAAAAAGTCCTTGCTTGCACGGAGCTGACATGTGTGTGTATAATATGTAAATGGGAATAAGTGCAGTGAAAGAAAGGAGGCAAGGAAATGGGGGGAGGGAGTTGGTTTGAATGTAATTGGGCCAGTGATGACAGAAAAGTAATAGAAATGTAAATGGTCGGGACGTGAAATTAACAATAATGAGGGATTGTAATAGCCTCAATGGATGTAAATTCCTCAGGGCACAGACTGTTTTTTTATTCACCAGTTTCTCTGGTGTTTGGCTTACAGTAGGCAGTCAATGCATATATATAGAATAGGGACAGGAAATTATCTCATTAAAAATTATTGAGGGATCCCTGGCCAGATTGCTTAGCTGGCGATTGCAGGTTTGATCCCGGTCAGGAGACACACAAGAATCAACCAGTGAATGCACAAATAAGTGGAACAACAACAACAAATCAGTGTTTCTCTCTCCCTCCCTCTCTCTCTTTCTCTATTTCATAAATTTAAAAATAATTGAAGAAACTAACAGTAGTTATTAAAAGGGGACATAACCCTTTCAGATATTTAAAGTCAGTGATTTCCAAACATGTCTGCACATTCTAATCACTTGGGGAGCTTCAGAGAATACTGTGTCCTACTACCAAGTTTTGTGACTTAATTGGTCTGGAGGGTAGCCTGAATGTATTAAAAGATCCTCACCTGTTTCTAATGTGAAGGCAGGTTTGGGGATCTTGAAGAGTTTCTAGAAAGAAGAGATTGAATTTATTCTACAAAATACCAGGAAGGAAAACTCAGACCTTTCAGAGAAATTAGAAAAATAAGTATTGTTTCATTAAAGTTGAGAACCTTTCATTTCTGGAGCTATCCAGCAGTGGAGCGGCACCCCTCAGGAGGATTTCCATATTAGTAGAGGTGTTTTGGTATAAACTGGGTGATTCATTCATTCATCATCTGTCATCAAGCATCCCTGCAGGGGGCTGAGCACTGAACTGTGTGCTTAAGCGCACAGTGACAAGTCAGTGTCTGTGTTCCAGAAGCTTACAGTGGCAGTGATGGGGGTGCTGTAAAAGGTACTGGAGCATTGGAGGAATGGCAGTTTTGAAGTAGAGAATGACTTCTGTTTTGAACAGGATATCCAAGTGGAGAGTGTTACAGGCAATTGGGGAAGTGGAACTGACGTTTAGAGCTAGAGAAGGGAAAGTTTAGAGTAATCAGTTCATAGGTGGTAGTTTAGTCTTGCGAATTCATGAGCTTTGCAAGGAACTTACAGCATGATGAGTGAGTACGTGTGGGTGATAACAGTAAAGAGCAGAGGACCAAGGCAAGGGTGGTTTATGTAGGACTACCCACAGGGAAAATGGGGAGAAGTGGCCAAGGAGTCAGCGTAATGAGAAGAAAGTGAGGTGGGCTACCGTAGAATTCAGTTTATACAAGTCAGTCTTTTTTAGAAAGTCTGGAGCAGTGGTCGGCAAACTGCGGCTCTCTGGCTCCTTGAGTGTGGCTCTTCCACAAAATACCATGTGAGGGCGCGCACGTACAGTGCGATTGAAACTTCGTGGCCCATGCGCAGAAGTCAGTTTTCGGCTCTCAAAAGAAATTTCAATCGTTGTTCTGTTGATATTTGGCTCTGTTGACTGAGTTTGCCAACCACTGGTCTGGAGAGAGAGTAGACTGAATGTGGCTTTTAAGTTTCAGGTGGGAAGGGATCTTAATTTTAAGAACCTGTGAAAACTCCAGTTACGTTAATTTAGATTCTAGATTGATGTTTGATTCTTGATGTCTCTTAACCCTTTGCACTCGCTTGCTTTTTTCTCAATTCCTTTATTCTAATGCTTACCGTGTCGAGTCACACTCGACATCTGAGTGCAAAAGGTTAAAGTTATATTTTACATTAGTTTGCAAATTTCTTTTTAATTCAAAGACTTACAATGTTTCTTAACTATATCAAAATGAAATGTTTGCTCTCTTGTAGGTAGAGCTTAGTAAAGAAGAAGTAAAACGTCTTATTGCTGAAGCAAAGGAAAAGTTACAGTAAGTTTAGGCATGTTGGTGTTTGTAGTAAAGTCCAGATGAATGTAAATCTTAAGTAACGATGACAAGGTGGTCTTGTTATTGAAGGTGCCATTTGGGTGATTCCTTTTTTCACTGCCATAGAGAAGAAGGTGGCAGCGATGAAGAGGAGACGGGGGAGCCCTCAGAAGATGGCATGCAGAGTGCACGTACCCAGGCACGGCCCAGGGAGCCTCTGGAGGATGGCGACCCAGAGGATGATAGGGCGCTGGAGGATGACGAGCTGGCCGAGTATGAGCTAGATCGATATGACGAGGAAGGCGACCCAGGTTAGAATCCACTCGCTGATACTGGTATTTAATCGCAAACTCAATGCATTTGTTGCTGATCTGACAAAAATATAGGTGTAATTTTGATTTATTCACATCAGATGGCTATCATTGTGTTGGCTCTTGTCATTTTTTTATTTGACAATCTAAGGGAAAAGAGGTCAGTGCCCCTGACTAAATAGTCAGATATTGCGTGTTTTTTAAAAATTCTTGCAGCGTATCCATGTGCCGAGGCACACCAGTTGAAAATTACTGCATTTGATCATGCTTCTAGTGTTCCAGAGCTATACTCTGAGATTTTGTTGTTTTTTATGTCAGTCACATAATCTGGCTCAATACTTAGGAAGACAACATTTTTCCTAAATTAGTTTAGAAATTAAGCTCTAACTCACTAATCTTAGATCTAAAAAAAAAAAAAAAAATACTATTGTATATTTTATTTTATTGCAACTAGTGGGTATAATCACCTGTAACATATTTTTCTTTGTCTGCAATCAGAGAGGAATTATTAACTCCATTTTACAGAATAGAAAACTGAGGCTTACGAAGATGAAATAACTTTGCCAGTGTCACACAGCTGGTAGATATTAGTGCTATTATATATCTCTGAAGCCTTCATTCTTTTTAGTACAGATGCTCCTCAGCCTACCATAGGGCTATGTCCTGATAAAGCCATAAGTTGAAAATATTTTAATTTGAAAAGTCATTTAATACACCAACCAAACATTGCAGCTTAGCCTCGCTGGTTTCCAGTGAATGCTTTTGCACCATCAGAAAGTTGAAATATTGAGTCAAACCATCTGAAGTTGGGGACCAGCTGTTTACTTCAGTAGGTGCAGAGGGTCGTTTTTCCATTGGATCCTGGGTTGTTACTCTCCTGTGGGGACAGAGTGGGAATACAGAGAGGAAGAGAGCCCAAGCCGAGAAGACACATTCACAAATGCTCCTTACATTTCCACACCCTGCAGGTCATTGTCTCCGTCTTTCTCATTCAGTAGAAATTCCCGTGTCTGTTCCTATCAGAAGTTTAAGACTTATTAGTGCTACCTCCTTAAAGTAGTTTCCCCTGACAGTTAAGAGAATCTTCCTTGCCCTAACCGGTTTGGCTCAGTGGATATAGCGTCGGCCTGCGGACTCAAGGGTCCCAGGTTCGATTCCAGTCAAGGGCATGTACCTTGGTCGCAGGCACATACAGTAGCGGGTGTGCAGGAGGCAGCTGATTGATGTTTCTCTCTCATCAATGTTTCTAACTCTCTCTCTCTCTCCCTTCCTCTCTGTAAAAAATCAATAAAAATATATTTAAAAAAAATTTTTTTTAAAAAAGAGTATCTTCCTTGAGTTTTATGTTACTTGGGATCAATTCTATGTCACCCTTGCAGATATGCCATGAAAGAATTCCATTTTGAGGTAAGGCTTGTGAAAAAAGGCATATAATAACCCCTCTTTCTGATTCATAAGGCAAATTAGCATATCAGAAGATCTGAGAAATCTTGCAATAAAGAAACCCATTTAACTTTGGGAAACCCATCATTTTTCAATTCTGTTTGACCAGGAAACTTGCTTACTCTGTGTTGGTGCCAGTGTTTTAAGATAATTGCATTTCTAGGGCCTCAAGACCGCCTCTCTGCAACACTTTTGAATAATGATTACAAAGAGCAAGCTAGAGAATCTGAGCAGAATTCAGATCTCTCCTGAGGGAATTTCACATTTTGATGTAATTCTTTTATTCAAAGATTATGAATTCCAAGGTCAAATATAAATGGCTTTTAAATTCCTGTTTTTATTATCCGCTATTTCCTTTCCCATCTATGGATGATCCAGAGTTATTTATGAAACAGACAGTGGAATCTAAGTCTAAAGATAGGATGCCTTAGAAAAAATGCTTTTGTGACTGTTTTATTCATTTCAGTTTATGAATTCTTACAGATACTGAAACTCTTGGTGAATCTCTCTTGGGTCTTACAGTCTATGGGAGTAATGATCAAGATCCTTATGTTACTCTGAAAGATACGGTAAATATTTACATGGCTTTTCTAATTATTCTCCTTGAGGTTTGAAAAACCTCACTGAATATCTGCTTCTAGTCAATGACTTTTTTCTCCCCACTTAGGAGCAATATGAACGTGACGATTTCTTGATTAAGCCCAGTGACAATCTCATAGTTTGTGGCAGAGCTGAACAGGACCAGTGCAATTTAGAGGTACACGGTGAGTGAAATGCCGCCCTTACCAAATGGTTCTAGTCTATTTTAGGGATGTTAAAATAACCATAATACTTACTGTTATGAATGGTTGGGCGTCAGAGCCTGCCTTCTCTCATTAACGTTTATTACGTGGTTAAATCTACACAGTCCACAGATTTCCTGGTTGTTTGCCTGGGAACGTGTCGTCTATGTCACTTTGGTACGCGACTTTATTTAGGGAAATAGGTCTCCTGGAAGGTTCTAACAAGGGTTTTTAATCTTTCATTTAAACATTTTGGTTAGTTATCCCCCCATTGGAGAAAACCTGGATGTAAAACTACACTGAAACACAAGGGAAAATATAATCCCATCACTCACAGGGAACTTATTCCTGGCTGCTTTTTCTTTGTATGGCAAAGCGTATACTCAACAGACAGGTTTTTATCCTGCCTTTTTTCCCCCAGAGTCATTTCAAATAATGCCCATTTTGTGATACATTTTATTTTCTTCATAAAAATCCTGTACAGAAATCTCCATTTCCCTTTAGGAACCAGAACATCTTGGTCACATTCCCAGTTCAGGGAATGCTTGTGTCTAAGCCAGAGATGTCTCCTGTGACTCTGAAGTGGCCAGTGATTTGAATTTTTCTTTTTTATTTGAATTTTTAAATCACAAATTCTAATGTTGATGTTTATTAATCAACAGACACTAATTGAGTGTTTCCTTGCCCTTTTGTTTCTCTGCACACACCCTCAGACAGGTCCATCCCTGCCCAGATACTCGCCTTCCCCACTGTGTTCGAGTCATCTGTCTTAGATTTTGAAGCTTCAATGAAATTGTTAGGCTAAGCACTGTTGCACAGTTTGAAAATTAAGACCTTTAAATTTAATATTTATTGGCATCTTCCAGGTTACTTTGTCATTTATTCTATCTATTATGTTGAATTTCTGTAACACTTCACAATCTTTAAGGCTGCCTACAGGAAGTTATTGAATAGGCTATTTTTATCCCATGGCCCATTGCGATCTATCTATATATGTAAAAGCCTAAGCAACTGAACAAACGGTTGACCGGTTGCTATGACATGCACTGACCACCAGGAGACAGATGCTCAACACACAGGATCAGGCTCCCTCCTGTCTGGATCAGGCCTGCAAGGGATCAGACTCCCTCCTATCGGGATCGGGCTCCCTCCTGTCTGGATTGGGCCTGTGGGGATCGGGCCTGCAGGGATCAGGCCAAAACTGGCTATCTGACATCCCCTGAGGGGTCCTGGATTGTGAGAAGGTGCAGGCCAGGCAGAGGGACCCTACTGGTGCACAAATCCGTGCACCAGGCCTCTAGTTTATAAAATAAAAAGAGCTTTAAATTGCAGATATTTCAATATAAAGTTATTCTAATTACCTCCCAAGTTCTTAATGTATTTCATGCGAAAACCACATTGGTGACATTTTTAATTTTAAACAATTAAAACTTGCAGTTTGTCTTCACTGATTTTTATACATTCTCATGTGAACTTATTGTGGTCATTCCTTTTTATTTAGTGAGTATCAGAGAGGAGTTGAGAACTTAAAGCAGTTGTATTCCTACTTCCTTCGATATTTTATTTGGATTTAGTGTGAAGCCCCAAATTATCCAGCAATCTCTATTCAAGAATATTTGCAAAATTGCATTCTAAAGCCTATCTGAATGTTGATCTGATATGATTAAAATTAGGAGATCGTTTTAAAGCATCGTCATCTTTTTATTTAAAATGTAGGCTGAATACATTGACCAAAGCTGAGGTTCTCATAGGTCTACAAGCTAGTCGTTTGAACATGCGTTCTCATCCTGAGTGATAAGCTAGAGCAGTACGTGGAATCGGCTGATCCAGACCTGTCCCAGAAGCAGAGGTCTGAGGAATTAAAATCTTAGGTTACAGTGTTAACAACTTTTCTAACAACAACAAAAAAGCATGTTTGGGGGAAATTTTTGACTATTTGGGCTCTAGTTTATCAGTGTTTTCAAAAGACTTCTTAGTCATTGAGTTTAACAGTGTTTTTTTCTCTTAATGAAGGAGTTAAGTCTTATAGTTGCCATATTCCCAAAAAGTGTTCTCAGGAGTTTTATTTACATTGTTGGTCATCATAAACTTTTTTCAATATTAATGAAGTAATTTTGCCAAGCATTTAGATTTCTAAATGAGTTATTTCTCTTCAGTCCTGTTTTTTATTTGTTCTTCTCGACTTACAACCCGATAGACCTTTAAAAGATAAAATAATAATTACAGTCATACTCTGCTTAATGAGGGGATAAAGTCTGAGAAATACATAACTAGGCAATTTTGTCCTTGTGCAAACATTACAGAGTGCACTTCACAAACATATATGTTATAGCCTACCACACACCTGGGCTACCTGGGATAGCCTATTGCTCCTACGCTGCAGGTAACATGTACAACATATTACTGAACAAAACAACATGAAATTAAGTCAAGCACAGGAGGAAATGATGCAGTTGAGCTATATGAGGCTGCTGCCAGATTCACCAGCATACTGTGGATGTTTTTAATAAGTAGAGAGAGTACACGCTGACCTAGTAAGTATAGTAAGTATAGTAACCAATAATGTAATTGTTTATTATCATTATCAAGTACTATGTATTGTACATAATGCACGTGTTGTACTTTCATATGACTCACAGTGCAGATTTGTTTACACCAGCATGACCACAGACATGTAACACATTGCACTGCAATGTTATGACAGCTACGATGTCACTAGGCATAGGAATTTCTCAGTTTCATCATCATCTTAGGGGACTGCTGTCAAGTATGTGGTTTATTGTTGGCTGAAACGTTGTTCTGCGGTGCATGACTGTGCTCCTTATGGAGACCTCATGAGTGATTATTTTCTGTAATGGGTGAAACAGAAGATAGGACCATTTCAGCCGTGAGCATGCAGACGGTATATTCAGGCAGATGTCAATTCTCTGTCAGTGTTCTTGGCCCCAGCTGGGGCACACCGGGTGATGGCAGTCTATTAGACATGCGGATATTTTACCTAGCAGTAACAACTTGGGCATCTCCTTTAATGTCCAATATGTCTCCTTTTATGCATGTGGCACCTGCAGGTTTAATAGGGAGAGTCTGTTCTTTTGAGTGGGATGTGATTTCTTATTCTGATACAATAAAGTCTCTTTTCCAATCTTTGCAGTTTATAATCAAGAAGAAGATTCTTTTTATGTACACCATGATATACTGCTGTCTGCATACCCTCTGAGTGTGGAATGGCTGAATTTTGATCCTAGCCCAGACGATTCTACTGGTAATTAGAAAACTTACGATTGCACAGTGGTTCCTAGTCCTGTGTGTTTTTCCTAGCCACGTAAGTTAGGTATTCTGTATGAATGTTTGCAGAATTAATTGATGTTTTATGAAGTTAACATTATTTTATGAAGTTGTAGTTATATAATTCTTAAACCACAATCATGTAATTGTTTTGGGTCTGTATGTCTCTACACTTCAGATAGGCAGAAGAGCAGGGCCTGAAAGCATTTTGGGCTGCAGAACTGTATGATGGTCTCATAAAACCCAGGATAGCCCTAGCCGGTTTGGCTCAGTAGATAGAGCCTTGGCCTGTGGACCAAAGGCTCCCGGGTTCGATTCCGGTCAAGGGCATGTACCTTGGTTGCAAGCTCCTCCCCAGTCTGGGCCTGGTCAGGGCTCATGCAGGAGGCAACCAATCGATGAGTTTCTTTCACATCGATGTTTCTCTCTGTCTTTTGCTCTCTCTCCCACTCCCTAAAAAGCAATGGAAAAGTATCTTCGAGTGAGGATTAACAACAACAAAAAAACGCAGTATAAAATGGCATATGTGTCTGATGTTATCAGCTAGAGTTCAGGGGCAAGGCCCTTTTCAGAAAACATCAACTAAGACCAAAGTAAAGAGACTAAGGTTCTCATGTTAGTCTTTTTAGCCAAAGCTTCACACTACTGGTTGCCCTGTCCTATTTGTTCTTAACCAGGTAAAGTCTGATTCTCATAACCGTACATCTCATTTACAAAGCTGTTCACATTCCTGATCTGGTCAGATCCTTATCCTCACAACATCCCGTGAAGGTTGGAAGGGGTTTTATTGTTATGAGCTAAGTGAGGACCTGGAGCTAAGAGACGGAGACCTTGTTGCTGAGCCCTTTTGACCCAAGAACCTAGCGGCACAGCATTGGCATCGTCCGCGAGCTGGTTAGAAATGCAGGGGTGGGGCCCCACCCAAGACCTCCTGAATAGAATCTGCATTTTACTACATGCAGGTGATGTATATGCAAATAAAGTTAGAGCAACTGCTCTCAGCCATTGCTCAATTACTCTATGTTGTGTATTTTGTTAGGAGTAATTTTCTTTTCCTGTCTTTGACTTGTCCTTAACCAAATACCTACTGATCACATACTACCTACAAGGCTCTGGTGCCAGAAAGAACTCACTTTTAAGTCATAATTAATTTCCTCCTGTAGGAAATTATATTGCTGTGGGAAACATGACCCCCGTTATTGAAGTGTGGGACCTGGATATAGTGGACTCTTTAGAGCCAGTCTTCACACTTGGAAGTAAGCTGTCAAAAAAGAAGAAAAAGAAAGGAAAGAAGGTAAGCAAGTTAACATATTTAAACTAATGACAAACTTAAGTTTACTGGGGCTAGGGCAAGGAGGGACAAGATCCTACTCTTTTTTTAATTAGACACTCTTGGTGAAACAGGCCAGGTAGTTACAAAGTTACAGTAGTTTCTAGTTTCAAAAAGCTCATCAAAGGAAAAATTGATATCTACATAAAACCTGTTAACACCTTCTTCATGATTTCCTTTATAGTAATGATTCACACTAATATGCTAGTTTTGAACTTTAAAAAATTTCCATTTAGCCTTCAGTATGTTGAATTCCAAATATCCATGTATTCATTCCTGTAGCTTTTACTCTGTTAAGTTTTGGGGAGAGGAGCTGGTATTTGTAGAATTACATCATGTATATTAAGAACTACTGTAGTTTCTCCTCTAAAGATTCTTTATCATGGCCCTATAAAGTAACAGGGAGACAAGGTGCTTCCTTTTCTTAGTCTTCAGGTTTCCTTAAGATCAGGACAATAATCTTAAGATTTAAAGAATTTTTCAAATTAGTTTTATTTGGGGGAGACTTTGATACAAAAAGTAATTAATAATTACAGAGTTCCTCCGCAGAGGGGCATACTGATGCTGTCCTGGACCTTTCTTGGAATAAGCTGATCAGGTAAACAGACTTACCATTCTGAGGGTTGTCTTTTCACTTTCTAGATGATGTCATTTACAGCACAAAGTTTTGCATGTTCATGATGTCCAATTTATTTCTTTTGGTGTTTACACTTTTGGTGTCATATCTAAGAAACCATTGTTTAACCCCAGGTCACGAAGATTTATACCTATATGTGTTTTTTTTTAGAGCTTTATAGTTTTGGCTATTGATTTAGGTCTGTGATCTGTTTTCAATTACTTTTTGTGTATAGTATGAGATAGGGGTCTAATGTCATTTAAAAATATATATATATACATATATATAATAAAGCGGTAATATGCAAATTGACCATCACTCCAACACACAAGATGGCTGTCTCCATCTGGTCACAAGATGGCCATCACAAGATGGCCAGCAGGGGATGGCAGTTGGGAGGGACCAGGCCTGCTAGGGAGGGCAGTTGGAGGAAACCAGGCCTGCAGGGGAGGGCAGTTGGGAGGTACAAGCCTGCAGGGGAGAGCAGTTTGGGGGAACCAGGCCTGCAAGGGAGGCAGTTGAGGGCAACCAGACCTGCAGGGGAGGGCAGTTAGGGGCAATCAGTCTGGCAGGGTAGCAGTGAGTCATTGATCAGGCTGGCAGGGGAGTGGCTAGGGGGTGATCAGGCTGGCAGGCAGAGCAGGTTAGGGGCAATCAGGTAGGCAGGCAGGCAAGTGGTTGGGAGCCAGCAGTCCTGGATTGTGAGAGGGCAGTCAGACATCCCTTGAGGGGTCCGAGATTCAAGAGGGTGCAGGCTGGGCTGAGGGACACCGCCCCATGCATGAATTTTCTGCACCTGGCCTCTAGTATATATATATAAAAGCCCAAGCGACCATTTGACCGGTAGCTATGACATGCACTGACCACCAGGGGGCAGACTCTCTGGTAGGTTAGCTTGCTGCTGGGGTCTGGGTGAGACTGGCTGGACACACCCTGGAGCCCTCCTGCGGGCCCTCCCTGGCCCCGATTGTGCACCGGTGGAGTCCCGGATTGTGAGAGGACACAGGCCAGGCCGAGGGACCCACAATGCATGATCGGGGCCTCGTGTGTGTGTGTGTGTGTGTGTGTGTGTGTGTGTATGTATTTTTTTATTGATTTCAGAGAGGAAGGGAGAGGGAAGAGAGAGAAACATCAATGATGAGAATCATTGATTGGCTGCCTCCTGCACGCACCCAACTGGGGATTGAGCCCACAACTTGGGCATGTGCCCTTGACTGGAATCGAACCCAGAACCCTTCAGTCCACAGGCCGACGCCCTATCCACTGAGCCAAACCAGCTAGCCCCTAATGTCTTTTTTTTTTCAATTGATCTTGGAGGGAGAAAGGAAGGGAGAGAGAGAAACATCAATTTGTTGTTCCACTTATGCATTCATTGGCTGATTTCTTGTATGTGCCTTGACTGGGTATCAAACCTGCATCATTGACATATCAGGATGCTCTAGCCAACTGAGCTACTGGACCAGAGCTCTAGCATCGTTCTTTTGCAAGCGACTATCCCTTTGTTGAAAATACTGTTCTTTTCCCCATTGAACAGTGGATAACGTTAGCACCCTTGACCATAAATTATGGTTTATTTCTAGACACTTCATTCTACTGTTAATCTGATGCCAGCACCACATTGTTGTGATTAATGTAGCTTTTCAGTCAGTTTTGAAATCAGAATCTGATTTTATTCAACTTTGCTCTTCCTTTTTAAGATTATTTTGGATCCCTAGTATTTCCAAATAAAGTTTAAATCCAGCTTTTGTCAGTTTTCTGCAAAAATGGCCCTAACCGGTTTGGCTCAGTGGATAGAGCATCGGCCTGCAGACTGGAGGGTCCCAGGTTCGAATCCGGTCAAGGGCATGTACCTTGGTTGTGGGCACATCCCCAGTAGGGAGTGTGTAGGAGGCAGTTGAATCGATGTTTCTCTCTCATTGATGTTCTAACTCTCTATCCCTCTCCCTCTCCATTCCTCTCTGTAAAAAATCAATAAAATATATTTTTTTAAAAAATTCAGCTGGGATTTTTAAAGGGATTGGTTTAATCTGTAGGTCAATCTGTAGATGGCAGACAGTATTTCTGTTTTAACAACATTGTCTTCCAATCCATGAACATGAAATATCTTTCTGTTAATTTAGATATTCTTTCTTAGAATTATCTTTTATAGTTTTCAATACGTATGTCTTGAATTTCTTTTATTAAATTTATTCCTAATTATTTTCTTCTTTTTGATGCTATTGTAAATGAAATCCTTACACTTAATGCTCTTGATCTTTAAAAGATTACATGACTTGTTTCCTCCCTTTCTCAGAAACGTGCTGGCAAGTGGGTCAGCTGACAACACTGTGATTCTGTGGGATATGTCCTTGGGGAAACCAGCAGCTAGCCTTGCTGTGCACACAGACAAGGTATGATGATTTAGTGGGTCAAAGGGATTCCTAAAAATCTGAGACAAATATTGGCTACAAATAATCCAAATATTTATAAGTGGCTTTTTGTGAATCAGAGTGCTTTGACATGCTCTCTCAGTGGATCTTCCCAAAGGCCTGTGTGATAGTTATAGTTTCCCATCTCAGATGCAACAATGGATGCCGGAAGGTGAAGTGACTAGGAACATTCATGCTTTGTAACATGTTGGCAGAGACTCCTAAAATGCACACTGGGGGGCCCCCACAGCATGTAGAGTTGCCCAGACGTTTGACCACACTCCTTTTTCTCCTGAATATATGTTAACACTTGAAGGACATATATATTAAGCCAAACGCAAGTTGGGGAATGCTGTATTATGTCTTAAGTGTCAACCTTTATTTGGAAAGTGTTTTGTCCTTTTGATCTTGCAGTACATTTATGTTCCTTTAAATAGGGCTAAATTTCAGGAGAAATTTATAAAAACACTGCCAAATTGATTCTCACCAAGTATTAGGCAGTTTTACCAAAACCAAACAAGCAGATTTATTCATTTATGCTTTTTCCCATGTAGGTCCAGACACTACAGTTTCACCCATTTGAAGCACAGACTCTGATTTCTGGATCATATGATAAGTAAGAAAGCATTGCATTTCAGGAGTTATCACTACTGTTTTTATCCCCATGACCTAACTCAGAAAGCATCACTGATGCTCAGAGAGAAAGCCCTGCTGAGGCACCTGTGTGTTTAAATTATTAGTAATACTTATCTGTCCTTTTCAATTTTAGTAATTTCAGTCTGCAAGGGGATGTGGTGTGTCATGATAATGTAGTTCCTAACTAGCAACTACTTTGATTTTTAGAGGGTTTATGAGTTAGCCATTGCTGTGAAACCCGCCATCCCAAAATTCAGTGACGTGAAACAATAACCATTTATTTCATATGCCTCTGCAAGACTGAGCTAATCTATTCTGTATTCAGTGGTAGCTCTGCTCATCGTTGTTTATTTATGGGCCATGGAGACTTGGCTCTCCCCGTGTTTCATCTCCTGGGACCAGCAGGCTAGGTTATGGTGAGCTCAAAAGCTCAAGCAGAAATGTCAAGGCCTCTTGAGACTTAGGCTCACAACTAGTACACTTATGTCTTAGTCTCTTGGCCAAAACAGATCACGTGGAGAAATGAACTCTGCCTTTATGGAAAGAATTCTCACGTCACTGACAGAGGGCACGGCTATAGGGAGAGGTGAAGAATTGGGCCCACTAGTCTACTGCAGGGTCTGGAGATGGGGAGGATAGCTCGTAGAAACAAACTCAGTCTTCATTTTCATTCCGTGTCCTTTTGAAGAGTGATATGTTTACATTTTTTAGTTGGGATTCATGCAAAGTTAGAAAAGTATCCATAGGTTCCCCCAACAAAGGAACCTTCTTGTACAGAGTAAGTGCGACTAGAACGGGTGATCTGGCTCTGAGCATGACTGGGGAAGGGAAATTAGAAACTGCCCTGGTCTTTCAGAAATACAGATAATTCATCTTGTAAGCAGAGGATTTGACCTGGAAAAGGTCATGGTCACTGACATCCAGAGCCACCAGTCCCTTCAAGTGACAGAGTCCACCAATCAGTGAAAATCATCTTTTCTACTTTATTTTGGAACCTCAAAGCAGGCTTTAAATAATTGGATCCTGACTTCACAGTGTTTAATTACCATGTCATTAATAAAACGTATAGAACTGGAACTCTGAAAGCCCTACCTTTGCCTTTATGTGTGCAGGTCAGTGGCTTTGTATGATTGCCGAAGTCCAGATGAAAGCCATCGAATGTGGCGATTCAGCGGGCAGATTGAGAGAGTGACTTGGAATCATTTTTCACCTTGTCATTTCTTGGTAAGATTTTGCATATTACTGTTTTGCTTACCCTGGTTACTAATACTTATTTCTGTAATTCTATTATAGAGAGACTCTCTGAAAAGCTTTTCTGTATTAATGTGATTTGGAGAGAGAATAATGAACCAGCCACAGAAAAATTGTAAATGTAAATAATTTTGCTAATTTCCAACCATTCCAAAGTATGCCAATTTTTATTTTGATCATTTTATTGTATTTTTAAAAAATATTTAACATGGTTAATAGTCTTTTAATGACTATAGCACTGTCTCCCAGATAGGAAAAAGTATGTTTCTGTAAATACCCTCAATGTCTGTAGGATGACAGTTTTCTATGTAGCATCCAAAGATGCCATTGACACTTCAATCCATGGGAAGATGAAATCCCAGCTTTCATCCAGAAGGGAAGAGTAATTAAAGAATTCTACACCCATATATTTCCTAATTTTCCTAACGTAAATATGTAGGGCTTTGTAAATGAGGGAAAGAGTTCTTTATAAAAGTGTTCTTAAAATATGTGGACAGTTTTTAATAAGGTTCCTGAAATAATAGAGCTCCCAGCTGAGCTACCCTAAGCTGGATCAGGAGTGAAGTCCCAGTTGTATTTGAGTTGTATATTAGTTGTCAACAGTCAAGCACACGCATTCCTTAGGTTATTTGCTAGCAAATGGTCATCGGTCCTCAAATCACAAACATTTAAGGAAATGGGAAGTGATCAGAATCAAATGGGTTAGTCTCAAAGGATGAGACCTTCTTCCCTTGTTTTTATCCCCATCCACAGCCCAGTCTTTGAGACTACATCAGTTATCCTTTCTCTCTTTTTCTCTACTGGCTGTTGGTCTTGGCTCAAGTCTCTCTCTCTCCCATCCTTGACTAGGTCTGTTTCTGAATTCCTTTGTTTCTTCTCCCTAACATGAAAGTGTAACAACCCACTGTAATCTGCCTTTTATTTTTAATAATATTTTTATTGATTTCAGAGAGGAAGGGAGAAAGAGAGAAACATCAATGAGAGAATCATTGACTGGCTGCCTCTTGCACATTCCCCACTGGGGATCGAGCACACAAGCCGGGCATGTGCCCTTGACCGTAATCGAACCTGAGACCCTTCAGTCTGTAGGCCGATGCTCTATCCACTGAGCCACACCAGCTAGGGCTGTAATCTGCCTTTCAGTCCTTATATGATTGACTCTCCCCACCAAAATATTGACAGCATTCATCATGCCTTTCTTCAGAAGCCCTATTTCCTTGGCTTTCCTGACATTCTTTGTTATTCCCTCTTCCCTCTTGCTTCTTCTATGAGCTCCTCCCCACCCTGTACTTTAAGTGACCATACTTCCCATGTCTCTGCCCTCAACAAACTGATCTTTATTATCATTTTCCATCATCATTTATCCCCTCGATGCCCTCTTCCACCTCCTTCCCCTCCCCCGACACACTGGTCTTTTAATTCTACATTCCAAGGGCGTGTCCCGTTCTCATGAATTTGACTACCACCTCTGTGCTTTCACCTTTCTAACCCTAGTCCATACCACTCCCATAGGTTCCCACTTATACCCAACTGCATAATGAACGTATCAGCTGAATTAGTCCATATACGAGCAAACTCATCTTACCTACAAGTAAATTCTTTCTGTCCAAGTTAATTTTTAATAAGCCCGTCAGGTATGTGGCTGACTTGCACTATAATTTACACTGTTGACCCATTGTTAAATTTTGTCATATAGCATGGTCTTGCCCATCTTTTACTCTTTCCAGGCCAGTACAGATGACGGCTTTGTATATAATTTGGATGCACGTTCAGATAAGCCAATTTTTACACTTAATGCACACAATGATGAAATCTCTGGTGAGCAAAAATAGTTATTTACTTTCTATTAAATTATGAAGTAAATCTGTACCTCAACGTCATTAGAGTCTGTGAACTAATCTTCCTTTAGGTCTTGATCTCAGCAGTCAAATCAAGGGTTGTCTTGTGACTGCATCAGCAGACAAATATGTGAAGATCTGGGACGTATTAGGAGACAGGCCAAGTCTGGTTCACTCCAGGGACATGAAAATGGTAAGGCTGTTTTCTGTTTCTGACCTGAATTGTTTGTCATTCTCCAGGAACCATTGCATTAAATATGGATTTATTGGGGAAGTTGATTTTGAGCTTAGCCAAATTTGGTGAGATTTATGATGTAGGATAGTTTAAGGTGAAATCAATGACTATTTCTTTTTCTTTTTTTTCTTTTTTTTTTTCTGATTCAAAAATTGTTGTTTTTTTTATTTTATTATTTTTTTTTCAATGACTATTTCTTACCCTAAAATAAATACTGTCCCAGGAAATCTTGAACCTTTATGGCACCATAGTGATCAGTTTATCACTTCTTTGCATAACTAGTCTGACTACACTAAAATTGATTACTATGTAGTGGCAAAAGAATTAGAAATAATGAATTCATTCATTCAGCAAATATTTATTGCATACTTACTGTGTGCCATGCACTGAGTTATATAAATTAAGTTGCAGACACAGAACACTGTAACTGTTTAAAAGTGAATATATGTGTGTGTAAATATTTGTGGAAAGGCAGATAACAGAAGCAATTTTTATAGTACCATCCATGCTTATATTTAAATGTTTTAAGTGCTTGAATGAGTATTTTTAAATCTAGAAGACCCTATCCCAAAACATGAACAGTGATTATCTTACTGAGTGGTTTTTATACTTTTTGTTGTTTGTTTCCTATGATACACGTGTTATCAGTAACAAAAAAATGTAACAAATGAAAACATTAAAAAATTAGAAAATGATTTAGTAGTGACCTCTGGTATCACCATCATTCCTTAAAAAAGAATTAAAAGTGCTTAGCAGATTAGATTTAATAGGAAATAGGTAATAGACAGAAAGATAATGGAGGTGAGAGACCTGCGTGGTCATACCCAGCACACACATCCTCACAGAATGTCCATCATGCTGAACTTGTCTGGCTTCCTAGTACAATCTTCTTTCCAACTTGACTGACTCACTCTCTTCTCCCCAGGGAGTTCTCTTCTGTTCTGCCTGTTGCCCTGATTTGCCATTTATTTATGCCTTTGGAGGTCAGAAAGAAGGGCTTCGGGTCTGGGATATAAGCACAGTGTCTTCAGGTAAGAATCTTAATTTCCTGCCTTTTCTGAATGAGTTCTGTAAATAAGTAGCAAAGTTATATCCTGTGGTCACCCTGCAGTACAGTCTTCTTAGAAATAGGATTAAATGTAATTGAGAAATGTTTATGTTCACAAATAATTTCGTCTTTAGACTTTGAAATGTAGGCCATTTAAAAATATCTATTATCTTTAATCTATTATCTTTATACGCCAAAACTTAAATTTTAAATTTGAAAGATCTCAATGGGAAAACTGGAAGGAAATGTAGCATGGCCTCAAAGAATGACCCTCCCAGGATGAATAAATCTGCTCTGCTCAAGGGGCCCCTCCCTTCCTGGGGGCCTGGCTGCTTACTTACTACTTTGAGGTAGTCTGGTTTGTCCTATAACATGGAGCCCCACTATCTAACTCCTGAATCTTCCCTCCATAGAGAAAAAGGGTCCTATGTATAAATGATACAGGGATAGATGAAGGAAGAAAAATAGGAAACTCTCAGAAGTAGAACGATGGAAGGATAGAGTCACTGTTATAAGCGTGGGACATTTGTTATCACAGTGGATTAGATAAATCCAGGGCAAGGCAAAGACAACATTTTTTTTAAGTAGTCATTTAAAACATGATTACCCTCCTTCAGAGCATTAAGTTGAATTTCTGAGTTGGTTACTTACTTTCCCATTTACTAAGTAGTAAATATATTTTCATAAACAAAATTTCTGCCTTAGGTAGAAAAACTTATTGCTCATAATTGCTTAACTCTTTGTGTTCTAGTCAATGAAGCATTTGGAAGGCGAGAGAGGCTTGCTCTTGGCAATACAAGAAATTCGTCCATTAATGGTCCTTTTGGAAGCAGGAGCTCAGACACACCAATGGAGTCTTAATGAGGATCGTGCAATTTCCTGTTTTGTTTACCTTAACTCAGTCTTAGAAGCTGACCTAGAAACGTTCCATGTGTAGTGACAGAAGCAAAATTGATTTCCAACTACCTGACATTCCTCTAGTGGTAGCTAAACAAGGCTGCTCTGTGTGCTTGCCGTTCCAATCCGCAGTGTATAAAAGATTTCCTTAGGAAGGGTAATAAAAAAGGTTTTAAAAAAAATGATTCCTTAAATATGCCATCTGTCACAGGTAATCTAAGTTTGTAAAGTAGCTAGTAATTTACAGTATTTTGCTCTTTTTAAAAATTATATGATCTTAATAGATGGGTAACCCAGGCCAGGAAGAGTTGTGGTTTGGCCAACATTGCACAGTAGGCCACGAACCGAGGAGTAGTGCACTTTCCAAACTGACTGTTAATGCTCATGACTTAGAAGTGTTCTCAAAGAAGAGAGACATCATATAATGATAAAGGTTCAATCCAGCAAGAGGATATAACATTTATAAATTTTATGCACCCCAACATAGGAGCAGAGAAATACAGTAATAGTAAGGGCCTTTAATATTCCACTTTCACCAATGGCTAGAACCTTCCGACAGAAAAATCAATACACAATGTCCTTAACTTGTTAGACCAAGTAGACTTGACATTACAGAACATTCCATCCAAAAAATAGATATACAGATTCTTAAGCACACATGGAATACAGATTCTTAAGCACACATGGAACATTCTACAGGTCAGATCATGTTACATCACAAAATGTGTCTCAATAAATTTTTATTTACTTTAGTTTTTCTTTTCCCCCTCCAATAATCACTGTTGCCTATCTATGAGGGTTTTTTGTTTTTTTTTAATACCTTCACCTTTTTCACCCGGCCCCCCACCCCAGCTATCTCCCCTCTAACACTTGTCACTCTTAATAAAGATTGAAATCATCCTATCTAATAATAGACAAATATGCAAATTGACCATACCTCCGACACACCCACAAGCCACGCCCATCATCCAATCAGAGCAAGTATGCAAATTAACCCAAACCAAGATGGCTACAGCCACAGAAAGCAAGGTTTCCTAGGTAACAGAGGAAGCCAAGGTTTCCGCCTGCCCTTGCCAGCCCTAAGCCTCCACTCAAGCTACAAAGTTTCAATTATAGAAGGTAAATTCAAACAAATGGTGGCAGAATGGAGCTTGAGAGAACAGGCCAGGGTTGCCTCCGGCAACAGGGGAAGCAAAGCTTTCCGCACACCCTGGCCTGGCCCACCCGCTTAAGGCAACAAAGTTTCAATTATAACCCCAACACAAATGGCTGCCGGCCTTGGAGGGAGCCCCAGGCTTGGCTCTGCTCCAGGCTACAAAGTTTCAATTGTAGAAGGAAAATAAATTCCAGATACCAGGGCCTCCGCTTGGGTTGCCAGGGGGCGTGGCCTGCAAACCACCACAGGCCTCTCGCTCAGGCCGCCCCACACCCCAAGGGAACCCCCACCTGATCCGGGACACCCTTCAGGGCAAACCAGCTGGCCCCCACCCCTGTACCAGGCCTCTCTCCTATCTAATAAAAGAGTACTATGCAGATTGATCATCACTGCAACACACAATATAGCTGCCCCCATGTGGACACAAGATGGCCAGCAGGAGAGGGCAGTTGGGAGGCACCTGGCCTGCAAGGGAGGGCTGTTGGAGGTGATTAACCCTGCAGGAGAGGGCAGTTAGGGATAACCAGGCTGGCAGAGGAGGGAAGTTGGGGGCAAACAGGCTGGCAGCAGAGTGGTTAGGGGGTGATCAGGCTGGCAGGCAGAAGCGGTTAGGGGCAATCAGGAAGGCAGGCAGGCAAGCAGTTGGGAGCCAGCAGTCCTGGATTGTGAGAGGGATGTCCGACTGCCCGTTTAGGCCCGATCCCAGGGATTGGGCCTAAACGGGCAGTCGGACATCCCTTGAGGGGTCCCAGATTGGAGAGGGTACAGGCTGGGCTGAGGGACAACCCCCCTCCGTGCACGAATTTCATGCACCGGACCTCTAGTATCAAAATATTTTCCAACCACAATAGCATGAAACTAGAAAATTACAAGAAAACTGAAAAATTCACAACTATATGGAGATTAAACATGTACCAAACAACCATTGGGTCAAAGAAAGAAAAGAAAAATAGAGACTAAAAAGACAATAAAAAAGACCAGTGAAACCAAGAGCTGGGTTTTTGAAAATATAACATTGACCCATCTTTAGACCCAGAAGACTCAAAAATAGAAAAGTGATACCACAGAAATACAAAAGATCATAAAAGACTATGAACAAATTATATCCCAAAAAGTTGGGACAACCTAGAAAAAATTTTCAATAGATTGATTACTACTAAAAATCTCCCAACAAAAGTGTAGGACCATATGTCTTCACTGGTTAATTCTACCAAACATTTAAATAAGAACCAACACCAATCCTCAAACACTTTTGAAAAAAATAGAAGAGGTGGGAATACTTGCAAACTCATGAGGCCAGCATTATTACCCCAAATTGTGGCAAAATCAGAAAAGGACACCACAAGAAAATTAAGGCCAATATACCTAATGAACGTAAATGTATAAATCCTCAATGAATTATTAGCAATCAAAAATATGTTTAAAGGGATCATAAACTATGATCAAGTGGGATTTATTCCAGGGATGCAAAGATGGTTCAACATCTTAAAGACTCCACCAAAAACCTGTTAGGACTAAAACAAATTTACTAGTTGCAGGATACAAAGTCATATAGAAATCTATTGCATTTCTATACAATAATGAATTACCAGAGAAATTTAAAACAATCCCATTTATAATTGCACCAAATAAAATACCTAAGAATAAAGTTAACCAATGAGGTGAAAGACCTGTACAATGAAAACTATTAGACATTGATTTAAAAAGACAAAAACAAAGATTACATACTCATGGGTTGGAAGAATTAATATTGTTAAATGTCATAATTCATCTCACTAGCAGTAGCTAGATTCTCATTACCTTGAAACCCAGCCAGGGTAAGGTAACTAACTGAGATAACTAGATCAAATGACAGAATTTCAAGCTAGTTTAAGCAAAAGGAATTTATAAAGCAGTGTAGACAGTTCATAGAATCACTAAAAAAGGCTTGAAATGGAATCCAGGCTGAATTCTAGGAATGACTCCCAATCGTATACCACAGAAGTGAGCTTGCAATGTATAGCTGCTGCTATGATCAGGAAGCTACCTGCCACATCAGAAAACATCAGCCACAGCCATCAGCTCCAAAATGACACCCTTATATCCAAGCCTGCATAATAAATGGAAGCCCCAGGCCCTGTTTGTCTCCCCACATAACTCATTTCTGAATCAAACTCTCACCCAGGGACATCAGAGCAGAGGAACGTTGGTTTTGTTTGGAATCTTAGCTCTAAAGGAGTCTGGGAAGTGGTTTTTAACTTTCCAGACTCTACAGCACAGGAAAGCATGATTAAAAGGGACTGCAATCTCGAGTAGCTTCTTTGTACAATTCCTGTTAATATATACATATAGACAAGACCAGACAACAGGCTTTTTCACTAGACAAGATGTTTTAGAGATATTTCCATGTAGCATAGATTACCTTGTCCTTTTTGACAGCACTGTATTTTTTAATATAGATGTGCCGTAAGTCACCATTTTCTTTTTTTTTCTTTTTTCTTTTTTTTTTAATATTTTATTGATTTTTTACAGAGGAGGAGAGAGGGATAGAGAGTTAGAAACATTGAGAGAGAGAAACATCGATCAGCTGCCTCTTGCACACCCCCTCTGGGGATGTGCCCGCAACCAAGATACATGCCCTTGACCGGAATCGACCTGGGACCCTTGAGTCCGCAGGCCAACGCTCTACCACTGAGCCAAACCGGTTTCGGCAAGACCATTTTCTTCTGGAGGACACTTAGGTTTTTTCCATCTTCAGGTTAAAACCACATCCTTACCACACCTGCAAGAAAGGAGTACTCTCTCCCCTTTTCTTTAATATTTCTGGACTTGAAATTAGATTTCCTCGTCACAAACCATTGTTTTTCTTTATGTGTGTCCCTACTCCACCCCCTTAAAATCTAACGTCTTTGTTTCCAGAGACAGTATATGCTCAATGAATGGATCATCCTGCTTTTGGGAAACACTATTTGCGTTTTGGGAATTTCAGATGCTAAGGAGCCTGGTACACTTTCTTCCAGTTACTGCATTATCTGGTTCAGGCATCCTGAAAAAGTACCTAACAGAATATTATGTCATCTCACACTTTTGAATAATGCTTTTTTCATAGACAAGTGCCAGTTGTCCAATTAAGAACAAGAGCCCCCATAAAGGGGTTTTCTGCTTATAAAAGTGCATTTCACAACCTCAGTGCAAATGTGCAACTACTATAGGTAGCAGTGTGGTACACCTGAAATGAGGTGTCAAAACAGCACATTGTAGATTAGCATGGAAGAGAACGCTGGAGGAGAAATACACTGAGTGGCCAGATTATTATGATCTCTGAACCATAATAATCTGGTGTGTGTGTGTGTGTGATCTCTGAACCATAATAATCTGGTGTGTGTGTGTGTGTGTGTGTGTGTGTGTTTTTAGAGGCCCGGTGCATGAATTCGTGCATGGGTGGGGTCCGGCCAGCCTGGCCAGGGGGAGGGGACATGGGCGGTTGGCCGGCCCGCCTGCTGGTCGAACTCCTGGTAGAGGGGACACTTTGCATATTAGCCTTTTATTATATAGGACATACACTGAGTGGCCAGATTATTATGCGTTCAGAGATCATAATAATCTGGCCACTCAGTGTACATACGTTTTAACAAGTACTCCAAGGCAGCAAATCACTGAACACGAAAGGGAGGAAATCTTAAATTTCTGAACTTCATTTCAACATCTATAAAAAGAGGATAAAATCTACTATTATAATATTCTGTGAGGACTAAATAAATGTTAAGCTAAAAGACACTAGTGCTGGTACAGATATAAATGTCACACATGCCCTCAGATCATGTTAGCTAAGAAGGGCAGGAAGTTATCTATTAACCAATGGTAGATCATTCAAGAAGCAAACTTGCCCTGGCTGGTTTGGTTCAGTGGACAGAGCGTCGGCCTGCGGACTGAAGGGTCCCAGGTTCAATTCCGATCAAGGGCACATGCCAGGGTTGCGGGCTCGATCCCCAATGGGGGGTGTGCAGGAGGTACCCGATCAATGATTCTCTCTCATTATTGATGTTTCTATCTCTCCCTCTCCCTCTCTGAAATCAATAAAAATATATTAAAAAAAAAAAAAAAAAGTAAATGTTCCCAAAGCCAGTACCTTTCTCTTCAAGTGGTTTAGGCTCAATTCTGGCCATAACGAATCTTGATTTTAATCCTATCCCAAAGCTCATCTCCAGCCTGTGCCTCAGCAAATCTGTAGCAGCACAAAAGGTGTGTATTGGGGGGAGGAGGAGGGAGGATGGGACAGGTACAGCAGAGCAGAAAACAAAGATCAAGGCATGCTTTCCATGAGCTCCCTAGACCATGTATATAATAAATAAATACGTTGTCTAAAGGGAATAGATTTTCTGTGTGATCTTTAAAAGACTTGCAGCCCTGGTGAGATCCCAATTTTAGCCAAGCCCCCTTTAAAGAACCAATAAAGCCTGGTGGGGTAGGCACAGACTGTATTACTAGCTGTGCAACTGAGTGCCGATTACAGGAACTGGCTCACAATTCCAGAGACCAGAGGTCCAAGGAGATCCAAGTGTCAGCAGAGCCATCTCTCCTCGGCTTGTAGATAGCGATCTTCTCCGTGTCTTCACTTGGCCTCCCCTCTGCGCTTTGTCTGCAAACTTCCTCTTAGTAGGACATCAGTCATTACTGGATTAAGGCACATCCTAAGAAACTCATCTCTACCTTAATCACTTCTCTGAAGACCTTACCTACAAATATGGTCACATTCTCAGGAACTGGGGGGTTGAACTTCAAAATATGAAGGGGGGTGGGGGACCCTCCAACCCATAACAGGCAATAACCACTTGTATTCCTGAAGATATGTCGTTTTTGAGTGACTAAGATGTAGCTGGGTGACCAGACGGATATAAGTTGACACTGATGATGGGCTGACAGTTAAACGTGTTAACGAGGAAGTGTGTGTTCAAGTCAACAGGCTGGAACAGCTGAAGGAGACTAGTTCCTGCCACCCCTTTGCCCTCTGATGTGCCGAGGACCTCAGCTCAGCACACCGCAAGGTTCTCAGCAGCTCCCCTTCAAGGAAGGAAGGAACGCACACACACACTGACCTACAAGAACAGCAAACTATTTCTAGGCTTTGGCCTTGAAAACTCAAATTATGCTCAGTTTTACTTTGTATTAATAAAATCTAGGGCTTCTTAGGCCATCTAGAGCCATTTATTTTAGGATAGAAATCTGTGCTAACCTAAAACTGGACTAATGTTTACTGTACATCAACACTGTGACTGCCCTTTACGCATGTTAACACCAAACAGTATTATGAAACGGGAAACCTTATTCTCTACTTACAGTAAACAGAGGCATGGAGAGGTCACATAACTTGGCTAAGGTTACAGACCATCATGCAGCAAAGCCCAGGCTGGAGAATGTTCGGTCCGCTCTAGCGCTCTCATATCCTGCTTCTCGACATGACCACGTCCCCAGCACAGCAGCAGAGAGGCCACCTGCAACAGGCAGAGAAGGCTCAGAGCAAAAGGCCAGTTACTGGTGTATTCACCTCATGAGAAGAACTCTGAATGTACATTTCAAGTCTAAGAGATAAAAAAATAAAAGCAGTAAATAAGCGGTAGAAGTTACATTCACACTTAAAACTGCTTTCCTCTATTGTTTTGGGGTTTTTTTTTGTTTTTACATTAGGCTTAACCATCTTGGGCAGCATTTCAACCAGCATTAGGCAGTGAAGGAATTGAACCCAGCATGAGCTACTGAGATAAAGGGAGAAAGGAAGCTTACAGTTCCAGCCCCCATGGTTTCCTGGGAACACGGGTGGCCTGGGAACACCAGGATGCCTTTGGCAAAGGGCTGAACTTGGAACTGCCCCAGTTGCACCAGAGCTGACCTGACCTGATGGAGGCACCCCTGCCTACCAACACCTCCCCCCCTCCCTCACCTGTAGACTAGCCACAGCTCTGCAAGGAGGCAGCAGAGTGAAGGCACTACGTCAGGGAGCAGCAGGACACGAGCTGGAAACACAGGCGGCAGTGTGAGCACTGTTATGCAGACACACATTTCAACACAGTCCCTAAGCTACAGGACTTAGGAAGTCCTCTCTCCATTTCTAACCTTTAAAAAACTCAAGTTACACCTGATTTTCTTCTGAAGACTCATTCTCCTCCTTCTTCCCCAAAATGAGATAACAAGAAAATCCTGTATTTTTAAAAAAGTTTTATTTTAATCCTTCCTAGAGGAATACAGATTTGAATGCAATACATTCATTCTATAAATACATTAGCAGCAAAACCTTCCCACCAGAGTCCTTGCTACTCCAACCCAGCGGTTGTGCCTCAGCGCAGGAGAGCGAATTCTATCAACCGTCAACTTAGGATGTCTGCTTTTTACTGAAAGCAGGACACACATGTGAAACCGGGTGAAAGACCAGACGGATGGAAGAACTAAGCTGGGACCCTGAAAACACACCCACATGGGTGTTTCTGCCTTCCAAATCCTTTGGTATCCACCGTGCTTAACCAGTGAAGTTCTTCACGAGAAAACTGGGCAGGCCTAGCCTTGCAAACGCCCCAATGTATTTGGAGTCATTTGTCTTTGAGTTGGCAACAGTTTAATGATGTCTTGATCCTTTTCAGAGGGTAAGCCAGATATAAAGGAACATTTCCTCCTTCCTTCCCTGGGCCGAGGTGCCACTTTGCCCACTGAGTCTACATGTGCTTATGGTTGGGAGTTAATCCAGCAGGCATGACTCAGCTCTACAGCCCAGGTCCCCTTTGGCTAGGGGCTGGAAGTTTTATTGGAGACAGAGACAGGTCTATACCTACACAGATATCTACAGAACAATAACCAGGTGCCTGACCCATTAAAGCTAGTTTCTTGGACAGTGGCCCCGGCATATCTCCATCATGGCCTATTGCATGGCTGCTCCTTTCTTATCTGCCCTCCAGGCACCTGCTGAAACTTTGGGAAGCCAGATCTACTCTAAACTCCCAAGTAGAGATTAAGGCGGGTGGGGCTTTAAACTTGTTGGCTGCAAAGGAGCTTACAAGTTTTCAGCTTACTGCTGTATTCGTCTGTTCTGGGACAAATACGTCACAATAGTCCATATGAAATACAACACTAGAACCACAGTCAGCAATTGGGATGACTATGAGGCAGGGACCAAGTTTAGAGTACTACGACATCCGAGGACTGGGAAGAAAAGTGAACAACGAAATAATTTAAAATAAATCTCATTTGTTTGGGCAGAAGGCAGCTTGACAAGGGCATAAATATGACCAGATTATCATGTAAATACAGACCTCAAAAGTTGACTTTCCTTCCCACACATCACTTAAAAATAGGACACATGCTCTCTCTTCCCAACCTGTTTTAGTGTTTGCATTAGGCTATGCCCCTAAGTGCTTTATCCATTCCCATTCAGTCTGTTTTGACTGTTCGCTGGAAGGAAATCAGAAACCTTTTTATATAAAAACCGTTGTAGTGAATAACTGGTGATGTTTGTCCCTCTGCGTTTTCCATCCTAAACATTTGGCATCTCCTTTACTTATGAGCTGAGAGAGACTCATCTGCTGAATACACAGCACTGTTCATCCGACAGTCTTCTGTCCCCACCGCGTCAGCCAGCTCTTCCTCCTCGGAGTCATCCTCTTCCTCCTCCTCTTGCGCTGAAGAACTGGAGGTGGGCCCTTTGCAGGTTTTCAGGTGACGGGTGAGATGATATTTGGTTAAATAAGCTTTTGTACATTTTTCACAGACATAATCCCGCTTTCCTTCGTGTGAATTGAGATGTTTCTTTAAATGATTTGTTCTCAAGAACGGCTTGTCACACTTGGGACACTTGATCTGGCGTTCTCTAAGAGGAACACGAGAAAAACATTGGTTGGATTACAAGTGACGACGGAGGCCCACACTTACCCTTCACACCTCAGGCCCTTGTCAGAGCAGCTCTGCCGTCTAGAATCAGACTTCTACAGGAGATGTAGCACACAGACGAGTCATAAAACATGTATCGTTTAAACAGCTTCGACTGACCTTGCCTATTTTGGCATCCTATGTAAATGGGATCATTCTGGATGTAACTTTTTTGTCTGCTTCTTGCACTCAATATGGTATTTGTGAAATTCATTCAAGTTGCTGCGGGTATCAGTAGTCTGCTCCTTTACATTGTGGTACACTACTTACAAATACATAACTTATCTTTTGTTAAGGATATTTTGGTGGTTTCCAGTTTTTTATTATCACAGGCAAGACTGCTACCAACATTTCTATACCTGTATGTTGGCTTGCACATATACATACTCAGGAGCAGTGTAGCTGGATCAAAACATATGCACATCTTCAACTCTACTAGATGAAGCTAAACTGTTTTACAATTTTGTTTTATCTACATACATGTCCGTCAACAGCCATTTCAGAGTTCCTGTTGCCTACGTTCTCACCAACAAGTGGAAGACTCAAATTTGAAAACGTTTGCCAACTGGCCAGTCCATAGCTATCTCTCACTGTGGTGTCAATGGTAACCCCTACAACAAAAATTACCCAGCTCACAATGTCAGTGCCAACGTTTGAGTAACCCTGACCTAGACATTTGAGAGCTGAAAAGAACCATGGAGATCATACAGACCAGAAATTTTTAAACTTTTTGGAGCAGTGGAAAGCCCAGTATGTGAAACAGATAAAAGGGTTACAATCCTTGAAGGAGCGGTAAGGTGCAGTGGGAAGCTCTGAAGCCTGGCCACTCTTAGCGTTTCTACCGCCTTCTCCCTCCCAGCAGGAGACGGCACTGGAGGACCCTCGAAGGCACAGAATGTGGCAAACTAAGCCCTTGCCTTTATGGAGCTTACGTTCTAGTGGAAGAGTTACACCATAGACAAATAAAAACATATAGCATGAGAGCAGCTAGTACTGAGTCCTGTGAGAAAAATGAAGCCAGGTAAATGGAACGCTATTTAGGTAAGATGGTCACGGAGGGCCATTCTAAGATGACGTTTGCTCAGAGACCTGAATGCAATGAGGGAGGCGGGGAGAGGTTTCTGGGCAGAGGCTGCACAGTACATAGTCCCTGAGACTGCAGTGTGCTTAGGAAGTGGAAGTGGTAGCAAGGAGAGGGCCGATGTGGCTACAGCAGAATGTGAGGATAAAGTATTAAATGATGAATTGGGAGAGTAGCCAAGTACCTCTACCACATCATGAAGGGTTTCCAGGCTCCGATAAAGACCTTTTAACCCAGTAGGTGAAAAGATAAAGGCAACGATGGGAAGCCCCTGGCGAATGCTGAATAGAGATGGGCACCATCTGACTTGTTGTACATGGATTGCTCTGGCCACTATGGACAGCGTGCGGGTTTTGTGTGTGCACCTGTGCAGCTGTGCGGGGGATGGATGAGAGGGAAGAGCAGAAGCAGGAAGGTCAGCTTCTGCTGAGGGCCCTCTTCCTGGCTTGTCCTCACAGTGGACAGAGTGAGCCCACTCTAGTCTCTCTTCCTCTTAGAAGGACACTAATTCTATCAATGGGGGTCCCACCTCACGACCTCATATAAACCTAATTACCTGAGGAGCACCTGGGCTGTGGGGTAACTTACTGTGTGTGGATGAGCACATGCTGCTTGAGGTCCTGCCTCCGCATAAACAACTTGTCACAGTAATCACACTTGAGATTCTTCTCGCCCGTATGGATCACCATGTGCGACTCCAGGTGAGCCTTCTGGGTGAAAGACTTGTCACACAAAGTACACCTGTAGTTCTTCTGACCTGCACATCGGCCCAAAGGATCACACTGTGACTGAAACCACCAGCAGACTCTCAAGAAGAACAGACCCCGTATGAGTGTGTGGCAGAGGCAGGAGTAAACACAACTGTCTGGTAGCTGGAACTTCACTTTCTAGGGCCTCTTCCTAGAACCACTCAGAGCCACTGAGTTTACATTCAGCAGCTAGCGCTAGTGAAGCTAACACGTCTGACCTCCATCTGGGACTGCTTACATGTATATATATTTTTAATGTTTACAGCAGACATAAAATCTGAAAAAAAATCACTTGTCATCCTAGGGCCAGCTCTATAGGTAAATATATTTTAGCAACCTATATGTATAGTTTTCTCTCTCTTTTTAAACATATAATATGACTTCATAAACCCAGGGATGGAATAAAATTCTGCTAAGAATGCAGAAATCAGATTACACTAGGTCAGGGGTTGGCAAACCTTTCTCAAACTCGTCAGTATTTTAAGTCTGTGGGCCATGCAGTCTCCGTTGTGACTACTCAGTCTTAATGCAAAAAGATGAGGAAGAATTTTACGTTCAAAGATTTGGAGAACAAATGACCCAGCCAAAAAAATGAAAACCTCATCAGTTATTTTATAGTATGTATGAAAAATATAAGTGTTCAATGAAAGGGGTTGGTTTGCAAGGAGTTTAGAAAATAGAAACTCAAAAAAAACAAAGTTTTAACAATGTTTACTGAGCAATATTCAAAGGAGAAGGCTGGCTCCGGCTGGTGACCCGGAGTGAGCTCTAATAGGCTCAGGTTATTTTCACAGAATTCCTTTTGCTTTAAGTTCAAACAAATGAAACAACTTCCCGATTATTAACTGCATTTTCCCAGTCAGGGCGCCTAGAAAGTGGAGCATCTTAATTGCTGGAAGTAACTCCCTCTGAGGAAGTATAGTTATCCCACCAAGATTTACCATCCAATGAAGTCCTGCAGACTGCCAGTGAGATTCATTCTCTAACACCTTACCTCAACTCTACCTATAAGACTACCTCACTGCAAAGCCTTTACTACCGCAATTTCTAATTGTTGCAAAATTCCACGCTGATGGTCCAATACAACTTACCTGTATGGATCTTGAGGTGGGTCCGCAGGTTGCTGGGATCACTAAAAGCCTTGCTACAGAAATCACACTTGTGGGGCTTCATACCTATGTGACCCATAAAGTGGACATGAAGTTTGGAAGGAGAGATAAAAGCTTGGGGGCACATTGAGCACTTCCACTTCCTTTCTTTGCTGTGGCCGGGCCTGTGGCTGCTGCTGTGGCCCTGGCCAGGAAGATGGCTATGGATGTGGCTGGTCAGGTGGGCTTTGAATTCTGTATAGGAATTGCACTCCTTGCCACAGTTACAGAGGTGCACATCTGGATGTTCGGGAACACCTTTAAAAAAATTAATATCTCCTGATACTTCCATTTTAAAGCTTAATTCTTGATATTAATAGTTTTTGCTTACAATTTTTCCCTTTTACCAAAATTTCCATCTTGCTATTACCTATAAAAATACAATGTCTTATTCAATGCTCTATTCACAGCCTCTCAAAGTGCCAGAATCACAGGAAGCACTTAATAAATACTGCACTGTAAAGTACATTTCCAAGGGGAAAAAGTAAGATTCTGCAGCACACACAAACTCAGACATCACTTGCCATCGTGTATCATCATGACACAGTGCCAAGAAAAAGCCCAGGAAGGCTAGATCACACAAGGAGTTCTGCCGTCCTTTATGAACTTCAATTGCAATGGTACTGGCTCAAAAAGCAGCCTGGGGAACTTCAAATTCCCCAAATCAAAGTGCTAACACAAAAGTTCATTTCCTATGAACACTGCTGGTCAATAACATTCAGTTTGTGAAGAACCTCAGAGAGTTTCACCTTTCAACAGAAGGGTAATAGCCTGCTTTTATATACACAAAGGTTATCTGATGTGTTTCAGCTGATATTTAAATCAGTACCAAACCTTTACTTTTGGTCCTTGGTGTTCTTACGATGCTAGATTCATAACAAACAAGACTTACATTAACTTACCAATCTGCTGAGCATAATCCCGGCTGTAATAAAAAAGCAGTTCGTTTTCAGGAGGAATATCTTGTGAAGTGTAGAAATAAATTTTTCCATCATGGGGATAAGCCACCAAATTCTGCTCTTCCCGGTTTCTAAATTATCACATTTAATAGATCAAGCATATTAGTTTTCAAATATGTACTAAACACATCATATCCCTATAGCAAAATCTTCTATGAAAACTAGGATATAATTTTTCTGGGTCACTTTTCTAATTCCATATCCTATCTAGTATGAGGGGTGTGTACAGAAACAGAATTCTTACTTCAGTACATCAGTTTATTGCCCTTTATAGTTAGAAACACTACAGTCTGTTACTGAAAGCAAATAAATTAATCTTTTACATAAACAATATGACAAAGACACATAGATAGCTGAACAAGAATTAACCACAACTAATAGTCAATATAAAGAGAAGGTACTCACTAGAAAAATCTAATGGCAACAGTATGATCCCTTATTGCACTGGTAACTTGAGTAAAATGTTCATTAAAAGAAGGATAGTTTCTTATGTTTTCAATTTATAATTACCATTAGTCAACAACTTTTGGAGTGAAGAAGGGGGAAAGCCTTAGGGCCTTAAAGTTCGTGCAGACATCAGTGTAATTTGCATTTTCCAGATCTTCCACATTTTACACAAAGCTTCCTATTGAAAACCATCTAAATCATAATTCCTCTCACTGAGCCAAGACTACGCTTACCTGGCTTTGCGCACAAACATCATCCAATTACATTCATTTTCGTCAGTTGTAACAATGCAGAATTCTAGGACACCGTTGTGGTATATCTGCCGAGAAGGCAACCATACACGTCAAATGAGCTGACAAGCAATACAAAATGCTGCTTAATTAAGGCTAGCTATCTCATTTAGTTTGCAGCTTTCCTAGTCAATGTGAAAAATACATAGTTGCCTTCTCACATGCTTGCCATTTCACCAGTCCCTCTATTTCCAGCAACCAAATAAAGACCATCAGAGACCTACAGTTGGTGTTCAGTGTATAGAATGGCAGTGTTCTGATTATTCACATTTTGGCTGGACTGGAAAAGACACACACAAAAATCAAACGTCTACTTGTTTTCATCACCTACCACATGGCACAGAACAACTGAATGGACATTAAGGTCAGAGAACCATCTCTTCTCATTCTTTTCCCAGTGGACCTCGCATTCTTCTATGTTCCCTTTTGGATACCAAAATTAAAGTCCCCAATGCCAGTGGTACCTTACTTTCCAATTGTCCCAAGACTCACTTTCCCCTCACTTCAATTTTAAAGCATCATTTCCCATCTACTGAGACTCAATATAAACATGTTATAGGACATGTTGTTAAAACCTTGTGTTTTCAGTCCTCCCTTTGGAAAACTACAGAAGCGATCTTACCTTCAAATTCTAGAACTGTTTCCCATGCTAAATATTTGAGTGTTTTAGCTTATTATAAAATAAGACTTTCATCATATAAACAAAGCTCATAGCCTCAGCTGTCACAAGTAATTCAAAAGGAGAATCATTTGACTATCTAACAAAATGGAGACTAAAATAGTTTGCTGTCTATATTCAATAGCTGTTGTTTTGCTATGTAATATATAGAACTTGGCTACCAAGAACAGAAAGGATGGAATATTAAATAAAAAACTGACAGGCGAATGGCACTGTATCATCATGGCTAATTTTGACTTTTAGCTACCTTATAAAATAAAAACATCCAAAAGTTACACAAAAGTTTCATAAACACTGACCTTCCAGATATGGTTGACTGCCTTGTCTGTCCATTCTGCTACTTCCATGGAGTGACTTTGCTGGCCAATGAGAGGCCCAAAGCAAGTCCGCACAGGAATGGTTTCTCCCGTCCATACACCTGTCAGTGGAAGGACACCGACTACACAATCAGTAATTTAAAGATTTCAGGACACAGAGAGAGTAGCTTAACCCAAGCAAAGAATCTGATTTTCAGTGAACCTGAGAACTACTGGTATTCTAGAACCCCTGAGAGGTAGCTAAGTCATATGAGTATATCCTATAATGTGGAAAATGTAATGAACAGATAAAATGGGCTCAGAAGAAATATGCAGAGTAAGAAGTAATATCAGACATTTCTAAACCCAGTCTTATACACAACGAACCAAACCATGTCCCTCCAAATACGTTATTTTGGAGTTATCACATTAAAAGAAAAGAGAATATTATTCTATTATAAAAATATATTGCCGAAACCGGTTTGGCTCAGTGGATAGAGCGTTGGCCTGAGGACTCAAGGGTCCCAGGTTCGATTCCGGTCAAGGGCATGTACCTTGGTTGCGGGCACATCCCCAGTGGGGGGTGTGCAAAAGGCAGCTGATCGATGTTTCTCTCCCATCGATGTTTCTAACTCTCTATCCCTCTCTCTTCCTCTCTGTAAAAAATAAAAATCAATAAAATATATATTTTTAAAAAGTAAATAAAAAAATAAAAATAAATAAAAATATAAAGCAACTGCTAAACTTCTCAAATTGTTTGTGCTTAAAGCACTGCTCTGTATTATCTAAGCTGTTTCATGCTTTCAATCGACATCAAGCTACAGCTGAAAGAATAATGAACTTTGATTCATATTTTCAAAGAAATGGCACAGTACTGCAGAAACCATGTTAAAGTAAAATATGGGTAAGCACACTCTGGCAGTATTCTTTACTCCTTTTCCCTAGAGAGTATTAGACAACTTACAAACACTCGATCTCAATATCTTTTCTAATAAATGGTTATCAGTGGCGAATTTTACATGTTTCTATAAAAGAAAGAAGTTTCAAGGAGTGTTCTGTCAGGTCATTCTTAGTGTTCTGTCATGGTAATTCTTAGAGAATAAAAGGGAAATCTTCAAAGACTCAGGCCAGGATTCTCTCTTCTATTCAATTCTGACTCTAAGTAAGGAGACCATTTCCATTAAAGTTTCCAACTTGATTTATTCCTATCACCACTGGACAAGACAAATATTCCCTAAAAGGATAAACCCTAAGCCATAAACTGACTTTTGGTCACTAAATTATACATGCCCACTTTTACAACTCTACCTCACAAAGAAAGAAGACATCTGAAGGGGTTTTATGGTCCTTACCAACTTCTGCTCCCACAATTGACTGGCGGAGAACAAGCTGCTTCGGGAGAGAAAGCCTGGCTCTGCTCTCTATGGGAGTGTCAGGGACAAAAGTCACTGGTCCGTGATCGGGGCAGTCTGAGGGGTAGGCTCGGTCACAGAGTGTGCACCCTGCAGGTGGAAAGTTTGAGAAACACAAATGAGTTCACCTCAAGCAGGCTCAATTACCACCTGCTCTTCTAGTTAAACACTAATTACTAAGCTGTAACCAGTAAGAAGCAAGGTTCTAGCAGAAATACCTTAATCAAAGAACTACTCTTATACCTAAATATATACCAACTCATCTCCCTCTTCAGCAAGATGTGCTTTTTCCTTTTGATCCAACAGGACAAGTTTCCTATTCAGTGCCTAAGATCAAGATTGATTAAAAAATAAATAAATAAATAACACATTTACTTCAAGAATCAAGTTTTTAAAAAAAAAAATCAAGTTCAGTCGTCCCTGGACACATCCTCTCATATGCTTTAAATTATCTCTAGGTTACTTATAATACCTAATACAAGGTAAATACTTGTTATACTGGATTAAGGATCAACTTTCTGTGATTTTTTTTCTCAATCTGCAGATGCAGATCCTGTGGATACAGAGGGCCGACTGTACATTACTCCTCACATTAAGTAGATAAATAATATGATGTTCTGAAGCCTGAAATTGGATTCCAATTCTACCAAACTATAAGAGGAAACTGAGCTGAAATGCTGTTAGTCATGAGATGACGGAGCCAGCGGCACCGCTGTTCTCTTTTGCTTCACCATAAACAAACTGGTCAACCAGATTTTGATGGCAGATTTTTAAGCCAAAAAAATATCTACAACCTGTTCTTTGGGCCAGCAGGCAGAATACATTCTTGCAGACACATCTGCTTAAAATTCTTCATTTCTAACTGTTCACATGACCTTTCTTTCTGCATTGTCAGGGGGTGCTTCCTTCGTACACTGCTGTCCATGCTTACTGCAACTTCACTTCCACAAGCTCGTGAGGGTCCTCCTCCTCCATAACCTTCTGCTCTATTCTTTTACTTTCCTTTCTCTCTGTTAAGGAAATAAACTCATGCCTCTATTAGCCAATGACTGAGTTCAAACTTTCCCAATTTGTTCACAAAATAAGTGGAATCCATAAACCCTAGAACCACAGCCATCCAAGTGTCTTTTTCTCTTAAGTAATCCATTAGAAATTCTACTTAAATCGCATACGGTATCAGAAAGTTTTCATATTTAGCCAAAGAGTAATAACATATCACTTCAACTACTGCTTGGTTAAAAATTCTCTGAATATCCGATTAGAGATCTCCCATCCTTCATGAGAACAGATTCTCAACGAGAAGGGAATCCCCTCCAAACAAAGGCGTTTCAGATCTCATACAACAGAAAATGCTTAGATGTTTCTCCAAAGATATACAAATGGCCAGTAAGTACATGTAAAGGGACTTAACTTCATTAGTCATTAGGGACAGGCAAGTCCAACAACTAGACGTCACTTCACACCCAAAAGGATGGTTAGAATAAAACAGAAAGAAAGCAAGTGCTGGCAAAGATGTGGAAAAACTGGAACCCTGATATACTGATGCTGGAAATATAAATTGTTGCAGCCACTTTGGCAATTTCCCCAAAAAATTAAACATAAAGCAATTTTCCATTTATACAATGGAGCAAAAGTAGGTTTACAGTTGTGAGTACATGAAAGTTTCTTCTTGTATCATTTATTATTGTATTATTTTCCATACCAACTGTAAAGCTACTTTTGTCTCATCCTGTATATCCAAGAAAATTTAAAACATGTTCATTCAAAAAACTTGTACAGGATGGGCCAAAGTAGGTTTACAGTTGTAAGTATGCGAAGCAGTTAGCTTATTCTTGTATTATTATTTATTCATTATTGTATTATTCTCCATACAAACAACTTCAAACCTACTTTTGCTCCCCCCCTTTATATAAATGTTCATAGCAGCATTATTCATAATAGCCAGAAAGGAGAAACAACACAAATGTCCGTAAATGATAAATAAGATGTGGAATACGCACACAATGGAATATTACTCACTCGTGAACAAAAGAATGAAGTACTGATGCCTGCCAAAATACAGATGAGCCATGACAACATTATGCGAAGGGGGAGAAGCCAGACACAGAAAGCCACATATTGTATGACTCCATTTACGTGAAATGTCAAGAATAGGCAAATCCACGGAGATAGCAAGTAGATTAGTGGTCACCTGACCATGGGATGGGGCTATGATGAGTGACTGCTGATGGGGTTTCTTTATGGGGTGATAAAAATGTTTTGGAATTAGACAGCAGTAATGGTTACACAACCTTGTCAATATACTAAAAATCACTGAATTGTACACTTTAAAATGTGAATTATATCTTTTTAAAAACACATTTAGAAGAGGATCCCACTTAAAAAAGGATCAACAGGCTAAATTAATGAGCCTACATTACAGTCCCAGATAAAATACTTAAAATTGGCACTAGCTGGTTTGGTTCAGTGGATAGAGTGTTGGCCTGGGGACCAAAGGGTCCAGGGTTCGATTCCCACCAAGGGCACATACCTTGATTACAAGCTCCTCCCTGGCCCAGGCCCTGGTCAGGGCTTATGCAGGAGGCAACCAATCGATGTTTCTCTCATATCGATATTTCTGTCTTTCCCTCTCTCTTTCACTCTAAAAATCAATGGAAAAAATACCCTCCGGTGAGGATTAAAAAAAAATAAATTTTTTTTTAATTGTAAATTTGAGACTGAAAAGGTTAATAGGAAATGTCTCCCCATTGCTTGGCTTCTGCAACACCAGAAGATTCATTCTACTTTTCTCACTCTCCTGGTCAGTCTACTCTGGAAGCTCTTCGTCTGCTGCTGTATCTTAATATCCCAGCCCTTTTGACATTCCACTCTTACTAGATGATTTCACCCCACTTCCATGGCCATGATTAACACCTAATGCTGAAGATCCCTACATATTTCCAGACAGATCTCTGAGCTCCAGATTCGACTTCTCATTAGACATTTATTTCTACTACGTATCTTATGGACACTAAAATCAGCATGTCTAAAATTCGCTTCACCATCACTCCTCAAAAAAATTCATCTACTCCTCCTCCACCAATCATTATCCTAAGAAAGCGTTACTACTATCCACCAGTTTTCCTTGCCAAAAACCAGGGTTTTTTCCCTTAACCCTTCCTTCCCCTAACTTCATCCACTCAACAAGTTCTACTTAGTTCTTGTAAATATCCTACACTTTTCCTCAACCTTATTACTTCTACTCTGTTAGAAAGTCACCTTTATGGCATCATCTTCTTTACCTACCTGCCTCTAACTACCCTCCCCTGGTAAGTTTTCCCTGCCTCTTCCTTGCCCTGGTTAGGAGCTCCCCTCTTAGGCCCCTTTAGCACCTTGCACTTAATCCCATCTTCGCACTCACCACACTGTACTGCGATAGCCTGTTCACTTGCCTATGTCTCCCATTGGACTACAAGCTCCTTAAAGGCATGTGCTGGCTCTTATCAACCGTTTTCTCCCCAGCATCTAGCAGAGGCTGGCATATAATAAGCAATCAACATGTTTCCTGCATGAATGAAGTATGTAGTGACACCAACTAATTGTTTTTATACTTTATACTTTTTTTTTGTTGCCCTATAAAAAGAACTTTTACATGAGCAACTATGGTAATTTATATACATTCTGAGCAAAAACAAAATTGTATTGTATCCACCTATACTTCTCCATTGGGATAAAAAAATGCATAATTTAATAAATGTTATGTTGAAAGAGCATAAGGCATGTCACACAGAATACCTTACTAAAGTTTATTCCTATAATTAACTATTTGTGAAATCTTGGGAAATACCTTATGTATTTTAGGGCTAAGCGTATCTGTAAATTTCAGAAATGACTCTGTTTCCTTACTTCAGGAGGATGTTGTAAGAACCAATGAAATGTCTATGTATCATTTGACTTACTTGAGGAAAAGGCACCACATTTATATAAAGGACACTACAAAGCAAAGAAAAATTACAAAGCCCAGTTACTTTCTATACTTCTTTAACACCTGACTTTGTCTGAGCCTGTTAGGAATGACGGCCCTTTCCACCAATATTTCCAAAACAAAAAAAGGCTAAGCACACTCACAAATTGTAAACAAGGTTGCCATATTTTCTTTGTTTGAATTGGAATCTTCCATTTGCAGTGAAGGTGGTACAAAAGCAAGACTGTCTGAAGATACATCTACATGGCCTGTCCCCATAGCAACCTCCTGGGTGATGGAGGAGACAGCCACAGGTTCTAGGCTTAGGCCAACTTCATGGAGGGAAACAGATTCTAGGGAGGCGAGGTTGTGTGAGGTAGAGAGTGCCACGCTTACAGAGTTGGTGCTCATGGCCACGGTGTGAATCGAGTCACTGAGGGCACTGTCAGACATCCCGCTGACCCGACTTGCAATGTGGTCAGTCTCCATGACCACAGGGAGCTCCAGGCCATTCCCATGAATGGGTATCACACCACCATGCCCTACAGTGTCTGCCGCAAGGTTGTTGCTCACAGAATCCACAGACAGAGGTTCATGACTTCTGGAGCCATTTGGGATTTGAGAATGCTCGCCTGCAACACCATCCATTGTAAGCTCTTCTGCCATTCCATCTGTAGAGATGGGGCTAGTTACCCTAGAGACGTTCTCCATAGTGATTGTTGTGTCCAAGGCCACCTCATGGCCATCGCTGGGATGAAGACTTTGGGCACCATGTGTGTTCACAGAGCGAGAGTCTATTGAAACAATGCCTTGTTCTAATCCAACATTTCCATTGGACTGGTAGGGATCTAGTGCTGAAGGGTTGTTGGCGATAGATAATGCTGTATTACCATCAACATTTATGGAGTTGGGGTGGATATACTGAGGAGGTGGTCTGTCAGCTAAATAAGATAAAATGCCTGAGAAAAGGAAAAGATGAGATAACAGAGATTTTTTTTTAGTACATTGTTAAAATAAAAAATTCCAAATGGTAGAAGCTACAGATATAACTAAATTAAAATAATCTCCTATCTACTTCTTTGGTTTAATCCATATATATACTTTATAATTAGCAACATACATATAATTCATTTTTCCTGCAAAACTCAGAAATCATAAAAAATTAACTATGTTCCTTTGACATCAATAGAAGTTAATCATTTAAATGTTGCCTTTAATATATACATGGTGGGAATTCCTGTGTCCTAAGATGCTGAAATTTGCTCTATAAGAATTAAAAGGTAAAATGATTTAAAACCAGATCGTCCGTGTGAAAAATAAAATTTAATTAAATATAACTTAACTTATTGAACTATCATAATTCAGTAGGCTCTATTCAAAACAAGTCATAATTGTACCTGCTTTATTGAAACAGAAAAAAATATTTAAACACTCGTGCTTATGAAGATGTAGTGAAATGGTACTTGCTGCATTGCCAGTAGGAGTGTAATTACCAAAACCTCTTTGGAAAGGATACATATTAAGAATCTCAAAAACATTCATACCCTCTTGCGTAAGAAATTTTCTAAATGCATTTTGTAAACATTATACACAAAGATGTCCATATAATGGTAATTAAAAAATGGAAAAACAAAACTGTCAAAAAAGAAAGACTGATATAATAAACCATTCAGTAGTATGTAATGCATCATTAAAAAGGATATTATGGCCCTGACCGGTTTGGCTCAGTGGCTAGAGTGTTGGCCTGTGGACTGAAAGGTCCTGGGTTCGATTCCGGTGAAGGGCATGTACCTTGTTTGCAGGCACATTCCCAGTAGGGGGTGTGCAGGAGGCAGCTGATTGATGTTTCTCCCTCATCAAAACTTCTAAACTCTCTATCCCTCTCTCTGTAAAAAATCAATAAAATATATATATATTTTAAAAAGGATATTATGAGCCCTAGCTGGTTTAGCTCAGTGGCTAGAGCATCCACCCACAGACTGAGGGTCCCAGGTTCAATTCCAGTTAAGGACAAGTGCCTTGACTGCAGGCTCGATCCCCGGCCCTGATTGGGGCACATGTGGGAGGCAACCAATTGATGTGTCTCTCTCACATCGATGTTTCTCTCTCTGTCTCTCCCCTCTCTAAAAATCAATGGAAAAATATTATTGGGTGAGGATTAACAACAACAACAACAAAAAATAACAAACAAAGGATATTATGAAAACCAGGTAGTAGTCAAGGAAAATAACTATGTAAAAATAGAGAAAAATATTAAGTGAAAAAAGTAAGGATACACAATTGTATAAAAAATATAGTCTTAATTACTAAAAAACAATAAAATCTATACACCAAAATAAAAGACAGGAAGGATGATGGGACTATGAATGGTTCCCCTATTTGGTAAATTATCTAAAATAAGCATTTAATAACTTTTGTAACAGAATGAAAGTTCAATAAAGCCCTGGCAGGTTTGGCTCGCTCATCGGCCTGCGGACTGAAGGGTCCTGGGTTTGATTGCAGTCGAGGGCACATGCCTGTGTTGCAGGCTTGATCCCCAGTAGGGGGCGTGCAGGGGGCTGCCAATCAATGATTCTCTCTCATCATTGATATTTCTATCTCTCTTCTTCTCCCTTCCTCTCTGAAATTAATAAAATTATATTTAAATTTTAAAAAAGGTCAATAAACTTTATAATAAACAATGACACTGAAGCAGAACATGTGGTTGGCAGGAATTACAATTGCAGAATTATAAAAACTGAACCAAAGAGATGCTGGAGAAGGAGAAAAACTGCTATATGCCATTAGGAAATTAAGCTTAGTCAAACTATAATTATTAATAACTAGAGGCCCAGTGCATGGATTCATGCACTGGTGGGGTCCCTCGGCCTGGCCTGCAGGGATCGGGCCAATGCTGGCTCTCCAACACCCCCCAAGGGGTCCCGGATTGCGAGAGGGTGCAGGCCAGGCTGAGGGATCCCACTGGTGCACAACTGGGGTCGGGGAGGGACCATAGGAGGGCTCCAGAGCGTGTCTGGCCCATCTCACCCAGTCTCGGCCATACCCTAGCAGCAAGCTAACCTACTGGTTGGAGCATATGCCCTCTGGTGGTCAGTGCACGTCATAGTGACTGGTCAAATGGTCGGACACTTAGTGTATTAGGCTTTTATTATATAGGATAGGATATGTTATCTGTACATTCTAAAAGGAAAAGTACATAACTACAAACAGATAGTTTTCCTGACCTAGATATTAATATCTCATTGTGACAAACAAAAAAGCATTATTCAGTTCTTCATGCACTGAGGTCGAGTCAGCCCTATTCTTTCTTCTAACCTCCCAAAGAACTATCATACTTACCAGGTAAAATGGTCCTGAAGTAACTGCTCTCCAGGTGGGGGTAAGGTGGTGGAGGTAGGGTGTAGTTTCTTTCGGGTAACCCACACATCACCCCTCGATCGCCAATACCCATTGGCAGCATCAGAGATAAAGCAGATGGCAGAGAGCTCAGGGAGGGACCCAGGTTTGGAATTGCCACTGGCAGACCTACAAAATAAGAAAAAAAAATGTTTTTCTCAATTAAAAGGAAATAAGTACTTTAACCACTTTGTTGTACACCTGAGAGTAATACAAAATAATATTGAATGTAAACTATAATTGAAAAATAAAAGTACTTAAAAATCCTCTGTACAATCACTAACTAAACTCTTAGGAAGGTTGTTGCATGTGAGCAAAATCTCACTGAGGAGCCCTTTACATCCCAGAGAGGTACATCCACAAAATGTCATAAACTTGGTTCTCAAGTGAGTTTTAAAACACCAAACTGATCCTCCAGTTGTCTATATTGCTCTTAGTACCAAACATTTCATTACAACTAAAAACCTAGTTTAAATAGGATTTAAGAAATCAAATTATATAGAGATACAAAAATGGGAAGAAACATACCAGAGTTCATAGGAGTGATCTCTGAATAGTGATATTACAGGGTTGTTGTTTTTTTAAACCTATTTTTACTTTATTATAGTTTCCATTTCACACAATGAGAATATTTCACTTCTGAAAGTTCACAGATATGCTTCTACTTAGAAAATCTAGTTTAAAGTTAGACACAAAATTATATATAAATACTTTCATACAGTCTTTTGTATATATGCTACACTTCATGATTAAAAGAATATAACCCTTAGAATGTCTCTACCTTGAAGTATACCTATCTGCAAAGTGTTGAAGTGACTCTTACTGTGCCTAAGTATCATAATGAATACTCACCAACTCAGCCAATGCTGATTTGCACTATGTTTTGCCAGTGGCAATTATTTTTTAACTAGAGGCCCAGTGCACGAAATTCGTGCACTTGGGGGTGCTGGGTGGGGGGGTCCCTCAGCCCAGCCTGCGCCCTCTCACAGTCTGGGAGCCCTCGGTGGATGTCCCGCTTCCCGCGGGCCTAAGCCAGCAGTTGGACATCCTTAGCACTGCCACGGAGGCAGGAGAGGCTCCAGCCACCACCACTGCACTTGCCAGCCATGAGCCTGGCTTCTGGCTGAGCGGTGCTCCCCCTATAGTAGCACACTGACCACCGGGGGCAGCTCCTGTGTTGAGCGTCTGCCTCCTGGTGGTCAGTGCGTGTCATAGTGACCAGTTGTTCCCCTGTTTGGTCACTTTGCATATTAGCCTTTTATTATATAGGATAGGCTTTTCCTCAACAAGTGTACTCTAAAAGGAATGCCTAAGAGATAATCAAATGGATTAACAACAATTTTTTAAAAAATTTTTTGGATACTTAAAGGAATGTAAAGAGCCCTAGTTATGATGAAACTTATTTAACTCTGCATTTTAGTGATGAAGCAGTAACTGATTTAAACAACTTATATAAGGTGTCCCCAAAAATCGTATACATACTTTAACAGCTCATAGCTCAATTTTGAAAATGAAAAGTATTTTAATAAACACTGCCTTTATAATTATTCAAAGTGTATATATACATTTTTGGGGACACCCTACAGATTCAAATACTCTTTTTTGTTGTTGTTAATGCTCACCCGAGGACATTTTTTCCAATGATTTTTAGAGAGAGTGGAAGCGAGGAAGAGAGATAGAGAAACATTGACTGGTTGCCTCCTGCACACTCCACGACCTGGGCCAGGGACATGGTACGTGCCCTTGGCCAGAAATGAATCCATGACCCTGCAATCTAGAGTGTCGATGCTCTAACCACTGAGCAAAGCAGGGCAGATTCAAATACTCTTAAAACATTAACTCCTATTTTGATCAAGAAGGTTCAATACATTACAATGCTGTAGATCCTTAGGAATCACTTGCTTACTTGTTTCAAGAGAAAAAGAAAATTGAACTAGGCAGATAAAAAGGTCTTAAAAGAATAATGCTGGGGGAAAATGAGCTTCTCCTGTACTCTTATTCTCTCCGAATATTGAGCTCCATCTCTGGTGCCTCCTCTTTCCCCATAGTTCTAGGCCTGGCATATTTGCAGTTGCCAATTTCAGATGTAGAAAGTAAAGCTCAATTTCTCATGCTCTTTAAGAACATTTATTAGAGTAACTTTAATTCTCCTCTATCAAGCAGAAACAGAATGCCAAGATAAATCGGTAATCCTATATAATAAAAGCCTAATATGCTAATCAACCGAACTGCAGAACAATCGGTGGAACGATTCATCACTATGACGTGCACTGACCACCAGGGGGCAGACGCTCAACACAGGAGCTGCCCCCAGCCCACAGGCCCCAGGCCAGCCAAGGTGGGTGCCAGCGGGCCCCTCCCGCCCAACCGCCCCACTGAGGGAGGCAACCTGCGGTGGCAGCAAGGGGCGGGGCTGGCGAGCGGGCAGCGCCAGGCCAGCCAAAGCAGGTGCCAGCGGGGGCCCCCAGATCACCCCACCGGTCACCCCATAAATCGGCCCTGATCACTGGCCAGGCCTAGAGTCTCTACCCATGCACAAATTTTGTGCATCAGGCCTCTAGTCATATCGTATATAATAAAAGACTAATATGCAAATCGACCGAACAGTCGAACGACCGGTTGCTATGATGCACACTGACCACCAGGGGGCAGACGCTCAAAGCAGAAGCTGCCCCCTGGTGGTCAGTGCGCTCCCACAGGGGGAGTGCTGCTCAGCCAGAAGCCGGGCTCACAGGCTGGGGAGCACAGCGGCAGTGGCGGGAGCCACTCCTGAGGGTTCCCGGACTGCGAGAGGGCGTAGGCTGGGCTGAGGGACACCCCCACCAAGTGCACAAATTTCATACACTGGGCTTCCAGTCTTAGATAAAATGTCAAGTCAATTACAGCTCTAGACAAAAGGTCACCAACTGAAGAAGAGGACTGTCAGAAAAAACTGCTACTCCTATCCACCAGAACTCCAACACTCCACAAAAGTGTTTTCTTTCACTGTGCAACTGCATGTGGAACTGCCACTCAGACCTACTTGGCTTCTCTCGTCCACTCTTAAAGGGGCTCTGACCCCATCTGGGCTCTATTTAGAACTGATAATGCAGTAAGTGTTGATATGCAGTTGCTGTCCCTTACCACTCACCTGGGGCAGGGATGGCATTGTGAGTGGGTGAGGCAGCCAACCCCAGGTGACTCCCTGAGACCGGCAAGGCATTGCTCACAGAGGATGAAGTCAGCTGCTCCATCCCCACTGGGCTCAGGTTCATTTCATTCATCCTAAGAAAGAGCACAGTAACCAGTTATGCAAATAATTATGTCAGTGACTCTGCTTAAGAAACTCAAGAACCTAAAACAATGGGGGTGGGGAGATGGGACTTGACCAACTATTATTTCATTTTTATGCTCACGTCTTAAACAGGATTGTACCTTGTTTCAATCAGGCGTGCCTTGTTCCAAACCCTATTCACACTACCTAAAACAAAGTCTGCAATCCTTAGAGCACAATGGCAATGAGGGTTGGGTTGTTTTTTTAAACCACCCAAGTTTTTCTTTCACAGGATGTTTTCTTCAGTTGGCTTATTACTTTAAACCAAGACTTTTACAGGCTGTTTGTTACAACCTGCACAAAGAATATTTGCTAATTCTTTTAACCAGGAGTTAAAATGATACTGGATCTGAGTTAGATTTTTAATGGTGTGAAAAAGCACCATATATTCTCATGGATCAGCCTTTTATTAAAATTCTGTATCAACATTTTAATTAACTATCTTAATGACATCCTCCACATATTGAGGTTTGTTATGTAACCTTTACCAGATACTTTTTGAAAAATTACTTCATATCTCTCACTTCTTCAAAATAAGGTAAAGAAACTGAGTCTCAAAGAGGGCATGTCATAATCCCCAAATCACACAGTAATTAAGCGGAAGAGCACAGATCATGCTACAAAATAATGCCGAAAAGTTTTTCAATACACCAACTTTTATCTACAGCACATTTCTGGCAGCAGAAGAATGTGAGAATCACATTTTCTATGCAATCCATGTTGTATTGCCTTTAATAACATCATTAGAATAAGAGTAATACTGATTAGAACAAGACACTATTCGATAAGTATTAGTTCCTATGTCAGTCTGCCATATTAAAAATATTGTATTTCAAGAAGCTAGCCAACAGGTTGTCCAAAGGGAAACAATGACCTCCAAGCCTTAAAGGGTCACAGTAATTCAGGTTCTTCTGCGTGTGCCTTTGTACATGGGAGGAGTGAAGGGGAAGAGCAATCAAATGTGTCTACATATTCCTTAGCCGTGAAAACAAACCTAACAGGCTTTTAATTCTGAACAATGGCAAGATCAGCTATCAACCAACCTGAAAATAATTAAAAGCTAACACTTATTACTCTTGTTCTATATGCGTTAGGCACAGGGCTAAGTGATTTACATGTAATTATCTCACCTAATCCTTGTAACTACGGTGAGGTAAGTATTATTCTTAACCCCATTTTAGAAATGAGGAAACAGACTCAGAGACACTAAGAAACTTAACCACAGATTACATAACAAGTGGCAAACTTGGGATTTAAATCCAGGTCTGCCTAATTTAATAAAACCTCTTAACTAAAATTGAAAAAGGCAGTTACAATAAAAGAACCACTTTGCCTCTTACACCAGTCCCAATACTACACTGGGATCTGTGTATTTACATGGTGGGGTATGCTTCAAGTCCTGCACAGACCTGTTCCTGCACTATTCTATACTCACAGGCTTCAACCTTACCCCTGGCCAGGTATCTCATAAAACTAAGCTCCCAGACATTAATAAAGTATGTTAGGTTAGGCCAGTGGTCGGCAAACTCATTACCAACAGAGCCAAATATCAACAGTACGACGATTGAAATTTCTTTTGAGAGCCAAAAACCGACTTCTGCGCATGGGCCACGAAGTTTCAATCGCACTGTACGTGCGCGCCCGCACGTGGTATTTTGTGGAAGAGCCACACTCAAGGGGCCAAAGAGCCGCATGTGGCTCGCGAGCCGCAGTTTGCCGACCACTGGTAGGCCAACAAGTATACTACCTTGTATAGAGGGCGAACTCTGAAATACTGGAGACTGGATGGAGCTGTGTAAGCTCATCCAACTAGGAAGACAACTAGAAGCACGTGACAAATGAGGCACATGATAAAGGAAAGCGCCTTTATAATTATGCTATAAAAAGGGTAAAGAAAATTCCTCATAGACTAAAGAAACCACAGCAACCTTCATTTTGAAAGTTTCTGGGCTTGGGTTACTTTAAAACACGTTTCCTGGAAATTTTTATACCTAGAGTTTTTACTCAAAACTCAATCACTGGAGCAGCAATGACCTACAACAAATTGGTTACAATAATTTTTTAAAGTACTATTAAAACTCTGAAGCTTCGAATTCCATTCTGAAAGTTCCTGAACACTAATCTGTGTGATAATCTTGAGATAAAAAGCAAAATGGTGTTTCTAGGTTGACTTCTAAAACCAGTTGAAACCAGAGTTGAATGTGAGAGGCTCAGCAGATTTCTGCTGTTGTGAGTCACTAAAATGTGATGACCTCAGCAGCCATGAGCCAAAGGTAGCTGGTATCCCACAGAGAGAAAGCCGATGAAGGGAATTGACAATATGACCCTCATCCGACTCTCATTCTAAAACGCAATTCTATTCTAACCACCTTTCTCCAAAGGGATTCCAGGAAGCAGCCTTGGGAAAAGGGCCAGAATGGAGACACCAAGCCCTCTCTTCTTCCCTCCTCGGCTCCTTTTAAAATCATTTCCTGCCGAACCCGATTTGGCTCAGTGGATAGAGCGTCGGTCTGCGGACTGAGGTGTCCCAGGTTCGATTCTGGTCAAGGGCATGTACATTGGTTGCGGGCACATCCCCAGTGGGGGGTGTGCAGGAGGCGGCTGGTTGATGTTTCTCTCTCATCGATGTTTCTGGCTCTCTATCCCTCTCCCTTCCTCTCTGTAAAAAATTAATAAAAAATATTTTTAAAAATATAAAAAATAAAATCATTTCCTTCACACTTCTACCGCTGTGTGTTTCACTCTGACCTAGGTATGAACCACGTGCCAGCTGCTGATCTTATAACTTTACTTAGAATGACATATAAGCAACTAACACTAACGAAAATGCAGTCATTTTGCAAAATGCAATAAATAGTCATTTCAATGACTTTATTTTCTGTATCCTAAGCAGAAGGCCTATGAAAAGCCTCTAAAAGCCCAGCCATATATCACTATTTCTGTACTGTACCGACAAGGTACCAAAAAGTACCTAACTTTAAACATCTGCGTAAAGGTTTTAGAGTTCAGAACTTAATTTCTCCACTCTACCAGCCAGATGGTAACCGAGGGAAATTCAAAGTGAGGCATGGTGATGAGCTAAAAACACACTCTGGAACCCAGACGAAAATATTATTAAACGCTCAAATAAGGCAAAGGCACACAGGATAAAGGCGTCAACGGGCCAGCAATGACATATGGCTATATTCACATGTGAAGTTGAATGAAAGTCTTTTCAACCCTAGTTTCTGGGGTTCTGGTTGCTTTGGGACACGGATCCGTATTTGCAAATCGCACTTGTAACCTTCCCAGTGGCACCCAAAAGGCAGGCACTCAAAACGCTCACGGGCCTCGTGTTTCCCGAAGACGTCACCAGCTCCGAGCCCACCTCCCGACTCACCTGTGATGCATCTGCTGGGGGCCAAGGATCAAAGAGCACACGGGTGGCGGGGCGCCTGCATCAGGGTTCGCGTTCCAGGGTCACGTGCTACCGCATCTTGCTTACAACCTCGGCACCGACGCGGCCCCACGTCGCCAGGGCCGCCCCGGGCCGCCCCACTTGTCCCCAGGGCCGGCGGCCGCGCACCCCGTCGCGAGCTGGGACATGCCGGGGGACACTCGGGACTTTTCCCCCCCGAAGCTTCGGGAGGGGGGGCTGCCCAACCTGCGGGAGAGGACAGGGCGGTCACCAAAACACGGCAAGAATGCAGTCTCCTCCCTTCGCCGCCCGAGAGCCCGGGCCTGGGGACACCGCCTCCCAAAGGCGGCGAACCCGCCCGCCCTCGGGCAAGAGGCCCCGCAGGCCGCCCTCGCCCCTCCCGGCCGGGCCCGCGCGCTGCCCACCTGCCGGCCGCGCGGGGGGCACGCACCTGCCCGCCGCTTTGTTCCTCATCCGGGCCGGGCTCGCCTCGGGACCCTCCCCGCCCGCTCGACCCCCGCGCCCCAGGGGCCGCTCGCCTAACGTTTCCCGCCCGGCCCGGCCCGGCCCAGCCCGCAGTCTCCCCGGGGCCGCACCCTCCGCGCGTTTCCGGATCCTCAGCCACTCCCGGCGCCCGCCGCCCCGCCCCTCGTGCAGGCGCCCCTCCCCGTCGGGGCCCGCGAGCGGCGACCACGCTCCGGCTCGCCCCTCCCCCAGCTGAGCCCCTTCCGCGCGTGCGCACCGCGAGTCGCAGGCCGGCCGGGGTCGAGGTGCGGGCCGGGGCGGGGCGGGGCGGGGCGGGGCGGGGCGCGTTTCAGTCTGGCCGGATCGAGTCGAGCGCCGAGCGATCGACCCAGTTGCTAGGCAACCAGGGCTGAGGTCTATGGAGGGGCAGGTGAACGGAGCCCCTTAAGTAGCCCAGACTCCGGATTTCAAGGCATTTGTCCTACTAGGGAAGCGTGGGCCCACGAAATACGGGACCTAGCCCAGAGATGGCAGTGTTAGCCAGGAGAAATTAGAATTGCATCCCCAATATTTTTCACCATATGTTACCCCTGAGGGTTGTCCAGGTACCCTGCTTCAAGTCATAAATGTTGGTATTTGGGATTCTGTACAAATGTCCTCCCCCTTCTCTCTTTGTCCTTCGCTCCCTATTGCGTGCCAGGCACTGCGCTAAGCCCTGGGGACACCGTGATGGCTGAGGAAGATGGTCCCTGGTTCATGAGGATTGGACATGGAACCACAACACAATGCCTGGTCGCTTCCATACACCAGCAGACGAGCAGCGACCTAGGAATTCTTCTTTTCACTCAGAAAACATCGACTGAATTACATCTCATACATAGGGATACAAAATAAGACACACATCTTGACCTTCAACAGCTCGCAGTCTAGTGGAGACTGGTGAGTTTTGAAAATTAAGTCTCCTGTAAAAGGACAGAGGCACCAGCCTTTTGGTCTAGAGCTGAGAATGGTGTCAACTTACATAATGTTTTCCTCCCTTTACTTCTCATAAAGAGAAAGCACATTCCACATGAGGGAGCTAATCGCTGAACCTTAGCAGGTCACATTGGTTTTGCTTTCTTGTTGACAACACATAGAAATCTAAATCAAGGAAGTCAACATATCATAAGTGAAAGTATTCCCTAAAATGCCACTTCAAACCTAGAGCCAAAGGGATGATGATGATGCGTCTCATAAGAGGCTGAATGACTTCATTCTGGCTTTCCATCACTATTCCTTTTGAACAATTTTAATATCAGAGGTGTATATAAAAATAAGGTCGGATAAATCTAAGAGCTAAAAACTACAATACTTATAGACAAAAATATAGAAGAAAATCTGTATAACCTTGATAGGACACAAAAATCAGGAACCAAAAAAAAAAAAAATTAACAAATGGAGCTTCATTAAAATTAACACTTTTGGTCTTGAAAAGACATCGTCAACAAAATAAAAAATCAAGTCAGAGACAGGGAGAAAATATTTGCAAAACAAATACATGACAAAGGACTTTTGTCTGGAATCTATAAAGAATCCTTTAAACTCAAAAAATAAGAAGGCAACCCAGGGGTATGGCGTGGGGCGGTGGACGCGGGCGGAAAAAAAAAAGAAGGCAACCCAATTTTTAAATGGACCAAATATTTTTGAAAATCTACTTCACCAAATAAGATGTGTAGATGGCAATTAAGCACACAAAAAGATGAGGAACATCATTAGTTATTAGGGAAATGCAAATCAAAACACAATGAGGGAACATTACATACCTATTAGAATGTCCAAAATTAAAAAGACTAATAAGTGTTGGTGCAGATACAAAGCAACTGGAACTTTCATACTTCGCTGGTGGGAACACAAAATGCTCCAGCCATTTTAGAAAATAACTTAGCAATTTCTTATACCCTACAATTCAGTAATTACACTCCTAGGTAGTCACCCAAGAGAAAATAAAAATATATGTACAGACAAAGACTTATAAACAAACAAATGTTTATAAAGCTTTATTTGTAATACCCACAAATGGGAAACAATCCAAATGTCCATACTGGTGAATGAATAAATAAATTAGAGAATATCTACATTTTGGAATAGTACTCAGCAATAAAAAGGAACAAGCTATTGATGCATGAATGAATCTCAAAAGCATTAAGCTAAATGAAAGAAGCCATACACAAAAGATTACATAATACGTGTGTCATGTATATGAAATTGTAGAAAATTCTAGTAATAGAAAGCAGATAAGTGATTATCAGGAATTGGAAATGATTGGGAGGGGGTGAGACTGCCTACAAAAGGGCTGAGGGAACTTAGGAATGATTGAAAATATCTTGATTGTGGTAGTGGTTACATGACTGTAGATATTTGTCAAAATACATAGTGCACTTAAAATGCGTGAGTTTTAGCACATGTAAAAATACCTCGAAAAGGCAATTTTTTTTAAATGATGTCAGGACCCCGAAAATTGAAGCATCCTAACCCTATCCCTCAGATTAGATTAGGTCCACCGTATGCTTTCTCATCGTTCTTGTCTTTGTTGTAAGTAATTGTTTAATTTTTTGGCTCGCCAAGTAGATTTTCAGTTTTGGAGACAAGACCCATGTCCATCTTATGTAATGCTATATGGCATAGCACAATACCTAGCACAAGTGAGGTGCTCAATAAATGCAAGCCAAACTGGCATAGGTCTACGCTATGCTTATTGACTCATATATGTATTTATTTGGAGATGTACAGCAAATGGATGCCCAAAGGTTGCCTGAGGAGCTCATTTAGGGTGACTTGCCACTTTAAAAAGATATCAAGTTGCTCTGGCTTCGTAGCTCAGTTCGAGTGTCCTCCCGATATGCCACTGTGGTTCAATCCCCGGTCAGAGCACATGTAGGAATCAACTAATGAATGCATGAATGTGGAACAAAAAAATCTCTCTCTCTCTCTCTCTCTCTCTCTCTCTCTCTCTCTCTCTCTCTCTCAAATTGATAAATAAATAAAATTTTTTAAAGACACCAGTTGCCAGTTAAGACAACAAAAACAATGGGAGAATTACCAATCAATCACATAAGTAGAAATTAAGTGTTGCTGCTCTTTTAGTATTAGTGACCCAAGTATCAGAAAGGCTGTGAGCCGAAACCGGTTTGGCTCAGTGGATAGAGCGTCGGCCTGCGGACTCAAGGGTCCCAGGTTTGATTCCGGTCAAGGGCATGTACCTTGGTTGCGGGCACATCATCGGTGTTTCTAACTCTCTATCTCTCTCTCTTCCTCCCTGTAAAAAATCAATAAAATATATTTAAAACAAAAAAAGACTGTGAAACATATATGTAGGGTAGACCTTAGAGATAACTGTATATAAGATAAACCAGATAACAACCATTAACATTTTTGCTGGGTGGAGAACAAATTACCTTTAAACAGTATCTTCTAGCCCTAAGACAAGGACAGTAATGGGTAAGTTTGGGCCTGGATTGGGCTACTCAGGATATCTTTCTTTCAGTTGACTCTGAGTATGGTTTCTAATCCTGCTTCCAATTGCTCATGTTAAGGAGGGTCTGGAAATAGGACTTTTCATGCAGGTAAAGCTGTTCTTTGACATTCTTGGGATTCTCCTCCGTGAGCCTGATACAGTTATAATTTATTGTATCAGATTCTAACAGACTCATTTCTTTAATATTTGCGGAAAACAAGGAAAGAGTAGAGTTTATTCAACAAATATTTGTTGAGTGCCTACTATGTGCCAGGCATTGCTCTAGGCAATGGGCACAGCAGTGAACTAAACAGGCAAAAAACACCAGCCCTTGTGGAGCTTACATTATAGTAGAAGATGACAGATAATAAACAAATAATTAAAATATACCAGATAGCAATAAATAACCATGAAAAAAAACGTGGCAGGGAGGATAGCTAGAAAGTGCTCAGAGATGCGGGTGGGGGGGCGGGTTCCATTTTAAGTAGGGTAGACAGAGATGTCGCCATTGAAAGGTGGCATTTGAACTAAAGGAGGTGCGGGAGTCACCCCCGTGGACATCTAGAAGAAGAGCATTTTGGCAGAGGGAAAGACAAGTGAAAAGGCGCCAGGGAGGGAGGATGGCTGGCAGGTTTGAGGAATTGAAGGAGGCCAGGAACACTAAACTGTACTATCCAATATGGCAGCCTCAAGCCACTAGCCACATGTGGTTCCTGAGCCCTGAAATGTGCCTGGTTCAAATAGTGTGATTATCTTAGGGTGAGAGAGGACAATAGAGGGACTGTGTTCATGGCCCCAGTTCTTTACTCTTCCCGGTAACCATGCCCTTTGCTAGTACAGGTGACTTTACAAGTTATCCGAGGAAGAAGTGGAACTTTTTTCCCGCCCTTTGATTCTGAGTTTGCCCTATCAGACATGCCAGAACTCAGCCGAACTCAGCCTACGTCCTTGCCCCTCAGGCTCATGCACTAAATAAATGCTTGTTGTCTTAAGCTAGTGAGTCTGGAGGTGGTTTGTTTGGTGGCCATTCTGAAGAGGCAGCCTTCCTTTTCTTGGCTAGGCTCTGGCTCTCTGCTCTGACCTTGGGAAGCTGTCACGTGGGCATCAAAGATTAAGCATTGGTATTTGGAACGTTATTTCTTTGGGGCTGATGTTCTAAGTGCCTGGTATAGCTAGCTCCTCTAATGGCTGCAAAATGGCTTGTTTTTTCAATGGAGTGGATGTGGGGCTGGAACGGGGATAATCTTGTGTGTTCTGTTACCTCTTTGGACTTAAAAAGTGGAGCACGGCCTGGTGCTGCACTTGATTTCTCAGATCTGAAGGAACTAGAATCATTTCAGCAGAGGACGGCCCAGGCTGTAACGGCTGACGGAGCCCCGACTGCTCAGGCTTTGGAGTGCCCCACTCATTGAGACTGAGAAGAATTAGAAATCGAGGGAACAATCTGTGGAGTTTAACCAAAGAAATTTTTATGTTGGTATCTTTCATTTGTAACCCATAAGGGTAAGGTTATTTAAACGTTAGGTTTTAATTTATCCCTAGCAATTCGATTATGGGGGGGTATAATTTTAAATTTAGAGTATTATTGTATTGATAAATTATTTGATTGCATAACCTCTGGCCAGCTACATTGGAACGTTCTTCATTAGAAATAGGGAAAGAATCGAGAATGAGTTTTTGGCCTCGGGACCACCAGGCTTTGGGGTTAATTTAACATATTGTTCTGATCTATTTTAGGGTTTTAAGGCATAAAAATTAAATTGCCCATCTGTGATTCTAGGACTATCACAAAGGAGTAGTAGTGGCCAATGAAGGAGGATGACAACTCAGGAGGGAAAGATAAGAGCATTACCAGCGGCCTCCTAAAATTCCAACAGTAAGGATAAAAGAAATTAAAAAGTAACTGAAAATGTAGCACTTAAGAACTTCCATGTAGTTATTAGGATGTGGTTTACCAAGTCTTCAAGGACTAGATCATTTCCACCTTTTACAAATGCTTCCACAGCATAGAAATAGATGGAAAGCTACTCACTTTTTTTTAAAGTTTAAATTAATGCTGAAACTTAAAAAAAGGAGAGCACGAGAATATAAAACTATGAACCAATATAATGTGGGACTGTGGGAACAAAGTCTCAATAAAATATTAACAAATTGAACCCAGCCGAGTATTAAAAGAATTATGACTCCACAAGATTTAATCCCAGGAATGCAAAAAGCTTCAACATTAGCAAACCTATTATTGTAGTTTACTGCACTAATAAAGAAGAAAATATGCATGGTTATCTTTATATATGCATTAGATAAAATCTAATAGCCATTCCTAATAATACTCTTAGCAAACTAAGAGTAGAAGAAAATTTCCTTAATTTGATAAAGAATATCTTCGATATGGTGGAACATTAGAAGCTTTCCTGTAAAAAATATAAGGATGCTAGCTAGCTATTCCTACTACAATTAGCATTGGATTGAAGATCTTAGGCAATGAAATTCAATAAGAAAAATAAATGAGTTATTACAAGGAAGAAACAAAACTATGATTACTAAAACTATGGTATTAGTAGACAATATGATTATAGTTAAAATCCTACAAAATCATCTTTTGAAAATAATGATTAGAACTACCATGAGTGGGATGTTGCTTTACAACTGTATACGTTTAGCAAAACTTGTGTATTTAATAATGTGCATTTAACTGTATGAAGATTTTTACCTCAAAAACCATTATAAAAAAAAAACCATTATAACTAATAAGAGAGATCTCTGCAATGTCTGGATTAAAGATTAACATGAAAAAAAATCAGTAGCTTTGAAGAATAGAAAAATATTCTATTCACACCAGCAACCAAACCTAGAAATATGTAAAATCTACATGAAGAAACCTGTGGACCTTTATTAAAGGACAAAAAAGAAACCCTGAATTAATGAGTTCTATGTTCCTATAAGAGAGCTTCAATCTACACTAATAAAAGAAAGATGCAAATTGACCATACCTCGTGATGCCCACCAGCCAATCAGGAGTGAGTATGCAAATCAACCCAACAAAGATGGCTGGTTAATTTGCATACACAGGTGCTGAGCGGCCAGGGGCGGGGCGGAATGCTTGCACCATCTCCATGGTGAAGACGCAGGCGTTCCTCACCACCCAAGCCGATCTAGGCCTCTGTGCAGCGTGGGAAGGCGGAAAGTCGGCACCTGGCCAGAGAGAAGGCAATGCAGGCAGCCAGGGGAAGGAAGGCCCATTCTTGCACAAATCTTTGTGCATCAGGCCTCTAGTATTTTATAAAAAGTCCATTCTTTCTCTGGCTGGTTTTCTCAGTGGTTAGAGCACCAGCCCTCAGACCGAAGGGTTGTGAGTTCGATTCCCAGGCAAGGGGTACCTCAATTGTAGGTTCAATCCCTGGCCCCGTTTGGGGTGAGTATGGGAGGCAACCAATTGATGGGTCTCCCTTGCATCGATGTTTCTCTCCCCCCTCTTCTTCCCTCCCTCCCTTCCACTCTCTCTAAAACTCAAAGGAAAATAATATCCTCAGGTGAGGATTAAAAAAAAAAGAAGCCAATTCTCCCTCAATCTGTATATTTAACACAATCTCAATTAGAATCCCAAAATTTGTTTGTTTATTTGTTTCTCCTGGATACAAAAGAGCATGTCACCTTTCTTGCTCTTCTTTTCCAACTTTGGGCATCCTTGCTCAATAGTTATTCCAGATGAACTGTAGTCAGCCACCCATTCTCCAAGCCTTGAGTTTGGTGCCTTTTTCTGATTCACACCAAGGTGCCACATAGACAAGGAAAGGCCTTGTAAAACGTGTGGTTGGAGAGGTAGCCTAAATAAGAAAGAAAAGACAAAAACCGTAAGGAAAGAATTCATGTATTTGACTACATCAAAATTTTACATTTCTATATGATAAAAAAAACAGCAGAGACAAGATTAAAATGCATTTGAGATGAGACCAAAAAAAAAAAAAAAGTACTAGATGGTACCTAAATATTTGTGGTTCTTTAAATCTGGCTGTAAGTTATATTATCTTTAAAAGAGAATATAGTGATGTGGGTAAAGGATTAATAAAGCTTTTACCCTTCTGCATGACAGTTGGACCTTCAGTTAACTTTCTGTTATCTGTTCCTCTAAAACCTGATAAAATAGACTTGTCAACTATGTCGTTAGCCGACATTACTTATATTAGAGCAATTACTTGATTGGTAAATTGCATTTGGTCTGGCAAAACTGTAATTACCTGATGGGAGAGCATAGCTTTGGGCTTTCCTGAGTGTGAAAACTCTTTAATTGGCCCTGGTGGGTCCCTGGAAGCTCTGTCTGTGAGGTGGGTACAAGAAAGACTGGCTCCTGAGGGCTATGAGTCTTCTAAGTCAGGGCAGCTGCCCCAGGAACCTGGCGTAAGTCTTCTTTCCTTGCACCTGAGCTGTCACGTGGTGGCAGGCAGTTTGGAGAGAGCAGCTGTGTGATCGCTTTGTAGATTATTACCCGCTCTCCCAGGCAGGTGGAACACCTAATTCTGCTGTGCTCCAAGCAGTCGTTCCCTCCAAATGAATCTGATGCTCATTGTGGCCCATGGTGGTCTTAGCGAATCTCGATGTTGAGTTGTACCTGAGAAGACCCATGGTGGATGCTGCATGTGGTGATATCGTTTATTATATAGAAAAAGGCTGATTGGATAGAATCATGTTGGATAATCAATCTGAGTGTGAACTACACCTGTGAGGAATCTGATTGCTATCATGAGTTCATAATACTGTATGTTTCCCTGTTCCCTCTTGTGATAGTTGCAAATACGGGGCCAGAAGAGTATGTACACCTCTGTGTCATGAGCCTAGGAAGCCCAAATCTATAATATGATATCAGGCATTTCACAGTGGAGCAAAGTCTCTTCACCTCCCATGTTTCAAGCAAGTGACGAAGGACCTGTCTGAGTTTTAGGGATGGAAGTTTTCCTTGACCTTAGAGATGCCTTTAAATCTACTGAACCTGGCCTTTTTTTTTTTTTTTTTTTTTTTTTTTTTTTTGAGAGAGAGAGAGAGAGAGAGGGGGGGAGGAAAGAGAGAGAGAGAGAGAGAGAGAGAGAGAGAGAGAGAGAGAGAGAGAGAGAGAGAGATCAATTTGTTGTTTCACTTTTTTATGCATTCATTGGCTGTTTCTTGTATGTGCCCTGACCAGAGAGCGAAACCTGAAACCTTGGCGTATTGGCCGACACTCTAACCAACTGAACTACCCAGCCAGGGCTTTGAACCTGATTTTTAGTGACCTGCATTCCCCCTTTATAAGTAGATCCACATAGGGCTACACAAGCCTCGTCCCAGTGTCATTGGAGGTTTAGCATCCTTGTTACTCAGTCTAGTCAGTCTTGTGGGAGACATCTTTAAAGTTGCAGAGAGCACTTATCCGGGTCAAAACTGACTGGAGATTGATTGGGAGTCAGAACCTCCTCTTTTTGTCTCTTTTGTCTTGAAGAAGGAGGCCTCCCCTACTCCCCACCTTCACATCTTGTGAGTAAAACAATGCTTCTCACTGGAAAATACATTATTTCCAATGCATTTATGCCTTCAAAAAGCATAAGAAAAACTCTCATCGGCGTTCTTTGTGACCGTGTAGATGCATCATACATCACTTGGACCCTACAAAAGACCACTGCAGGATCAGGATCCGGCGGTTTTAGATTATAGTATTAGTGGGGTGGTGGGGGAGAGGTGGGCCTTAGTCCTATAGGTATTTATTCTTCAGAAACAAATTTACAGAGCCGGGAAACCTGGTCCACGGGCTGCAAATTGTCATAATAAACCTGGTGGTTTGGGTCAGATTAGGGTGTCCTTTAAGTTTTCTTTACATTCTCTTATTATTTTAAACTTCATTAGATTAAAAAATACAGAAGTAATGTGTTCTTTGGTGATGAGTTCAACAGCAGAGAGATTCATGAAGAAAAATAAACATCCTATCCCCAATGCCACCCTTTTAAAAGTTCAGTGTTTGTCTTTCCACTTCATTTTCTGTGCTCACACAAATACATATAAAGACATATGTGTCATGAAGAATACTTTGTTCTGACTTCAAGCTGGATATGTTACTCTGCAATTTCTCCTTTTCACTTAACACATTATGAACACATCTACAAGTTCTCCCATACAGATCTAATTCATTACCTTTAATAATAGCATAATATTCTAAAACGATTAGCTCTTTTTCTATTGGCGGACATTCAGGCTGTTTCCTTTTTTCTTTTTTAAAATCCACTACAAACAATGTTGCAATAGATATTAATGTACGTAGAAATCCATATTGGTGCATTTATTTTTGGACAAATTGTAGGGATCTCTGGGTCAAAGGATATGTGATGCGCACTATTAATTTCAATACTTATTTTCCCAAAAGCTTGTCGCAGTGTATGCTTCTGCCCCTCCCCCAAATCTTTGCCTGTCCTGGATGTTAGTAACCTTTTTCATTCCTGCGAATCTGAGGATGAAAAATACCTTTTAACTGTTCTCTCCTTTGCTCCCCACCCTCCAAATCTATCCTCCACTCTGCAGATAGTGATCGGTTTGAAAAACAAATTTTACTCCATCACCTCCCTGCTCAAAATACTCCACTTATTTTCTGTCATTCTTAGAATAAAGGCCAATATCTTTAACATGACAAAAAAAAAAAAGAAAAAGAAAAAGAAAGAGAAAGAAAAAGAAAAGAAAAGAAAAGAAAAGGAAAGAAAAGAAAAGAAAATCATCTAGGTGATCTAATCACCTAGGTGGGCCTCTCAGGTGGGCTTTTCTCCCAACAGGAAGGGCCTTCTCCAGGTCTAACTCTACTGAGAAATTAAGATGACATATTAGCTTGTTTGCCGGAACAAGCCTCATAGGGAGTTACACTTTTTCAAATGTGACTAACTTATGCCTGAAAGGAATAATTATTTCTATATTATGTGCCTTGATGGAAGTGTTTTTCCAGTTGCTTGGGGCAGATCATTTAGAGTAAACAGGGAAACGAAGGACTTGTCAAAAAAAAAACAACAACACACACACAAAAAAAACATGTTAGGGCGACACCTTGGCTCCCAAGGAATAGGCAGAAAGTCTGATCGTAAAAGTAGGGGGTTTTTGCCTCTCTTGTTTTTAAGTTGGACTTTTAAAGCTGAAGCTGCCTTTAATGTGCTGGTTTGCAGAACAGGAAATCTGATTTTTCGGTGTGATAACACATTCTTTGACATTAACCCGTACAGTTGGATTTTTAATGACACTTTCATCTTCAAAGCCCTTCACCATCACGGGTGGATTAATTATTCGCTTTTTTTTTGGTTGTGTGTTAAAAAGTCTTCAAAGCCTTCATCCTTTCCTCCTTGGAATTGGGGCTCTTCACCTTTCAAATGTTGCTTTCCTGCCCCCAAGGGGGACAATAAATTGCCTCTCTCTCTCTCTCTCTCTTTTTTTTAAGACAAAAAGAATACAATAGAAATATACTCTTTACACTATGGAAAGCTGATGTCCTTATATCCTGGGTGGGATTAGAAGAGGTCGGAAAGCAGTGTTTAAACTGTGTTTACAGTAAGCACGGTGAGATGGAACTCTGGCGAAGAGTGTTTGTTACCGCTCGGGCTTTTGATGTGCCCCTGAAAAGCACCAGCTACACAGAGCACCCTGCGTTCGCCATCGGGGAGCCTAATAGGTTAGTGTAGCTAAAGTATTATTTCCATTCCTGTCCCCTTCAAACACTGTCTGGTTGGGTATTTTAAAGACTCGGTTTTGGAGAAGAAAACCCTCAAGCCTTCCCCGCTGGGGTCCTCCTGGATTTGACACGTGTTATAACCACAAGGGAGCAGTCTTTCTTTTGATGAGGTCTTCTCTCCACCTCCCCCCAAAATGAAAGAGCAAGTGCAAGTTTGCAAACAGCCTAAAAGCCCTTTCCATTAGCCCTGGACGCCGGAAACCACAAAGGGCAGTTCAAGTTTTGATTTCCAAGGCGAAAGCCTCCGGTGGAGTTTCGCTCCGCCGCCAGGAGGCCTGTTGGTTCCTGGGAGGAGCCCGCGTGAATCCTCGAGGATTCCTAGGCTCTTGAAGACCCAGCTCAGTGGATTACAGTAATTGCAAACCTCAGGTGGCTTCGGAAGATTACTCTGTTTGGTGTGCGCTCACATTTCCAGGCTGGGGGGGACCGAGCAGAGGAACCCCTTTTGTTATCTTTTTGAAAGAAGAAGATCAGAGAGGAAGACGAGGTTTGAAGTGTGGATTAGGGGTCCTAAATCTTTGCCTGGCACCTCCGTCTGGAACTTTTATAAAGAGATCGAGGAGTGCACCGACTCGACGGGAACCATGCGAAGTTTCCCTGCAGCGCGTCCTGGAACTGAGCTTCGGGACTCAGAAACTTCCCCCCACGCAGACCTTCTGGGCCAGGCGGTCTGAATGGACCATCCTCTCCGCTTTGAAGATCTGCAGCCTCGTTTCCTGCCGAGACATTAACTTCTCGGTGGATCTGTGTGTTGGCTTTTTTTTTGGCGAGGGATGGAGAAACGTAAATCGGCCGGACTGCTGACCTTGCCGTACCCCCTCCACCCGGGGCCCCTGGGCCTGCCCGAGACCCTGCCCCGCCTCGCTCTGAGGGACCCCTTCAGGGTCTCCTGGCATCTGGACGCCGCGTGCTGCGCCCCGAGACGGCCCTACCTGCCCCTGCCGCTGGACGGCGCCTTCGAGCCCGCCTTCCTCCGCAAGCGCAACGAGCGCGAGCGGCAGCGGGTGCGCTGCGTGAACGAGGGCTACGCGCGCCTCCGAGACCACCTGCCCCGGGAGCTGGCGGGCAAGCGCCTGAGCAAGGTGGAGACGCTCCGCGCCGCCATCGGCTACATCAAGCACCTGCAGGAGCTGCTGGAGCGCCACGCGCGGGGCCAGGAGGGCCCGGCCGGCCCCCCGCGCAGGTCTGAGTGCAACAGCGACGGCGAGTCCAAGGCCTCGTCCGCGCCTTCGCCCTGCAGCGAGCCCGAGGAGGGGGGCAGCTAGCGAGCCCGGGACCCCCGCCCGGACCCCGGCGCCCGCGGCACCGCGCGCCTTTGCCGCCTGGTCTAAGGTTTATCTCCGAAGGTGGTTGCGTTTTTAATCTGGTTTCTCCTCCAGGAAAAAAAAAAAAAAAATCTTAGAAAAAAAGAAATGAGTGCTTTAAAGGGAAAAAGATATTCTGACATTCTGGTTGGATGCCCTCCTCCCCCTTTTACTGGCTTTGTGCCTCCCACGTCAAGGTGCTTGCTGAAGGAAACTTCTGTACTTCTCACGTGCAGACGGTACCAGATTCGGAGCCCCTCATTCTGGAAACCCAGAGGGCAGTAACAGTGGGGGTTTCCCTCCGACATTGGTGTGGGGCAATCATGTACGTAGATATTGCAACAAATCCAACCTTAACCAAGGAAGAACTTTCCAAAAGTAAATAAATAAAGGACCGTTCTTAAGACGAGAGGGGTTTTTTCCTGCATTCCTTCCCTTAGGAATTACATTCGGCGGCACCGGCACTTGCTTGGGCGGAGGTGAGGGGGAGCGGACACCCGAGAACGCGGGGGCCAGGGCGCTGCGGGCCAGTCTGTGCTGTTGGCTGAATGGGTGAACCGCGGCGCTGGAGAAGGCGGTGTCGACTTGATGCTTCCTGCTTCATCAAAAAAGTGGCTTTTTTGGAAACCCCATAGGATTCAGCAGATCACATGTTAGTGTCAATGATCTTTTTGGAAGAGAACTCAGATCTGTGTGAAAACTTACTTTTCCTCTCAGTTATTATTTTTTCCCCCTTTTCTTTGCATCGCTCTTGTCGTTCTTAGTCAACTGTTGGTTAAATTGAAGTGACACTGACTTTGTTTGTTTGTTTGTTTAAAGTAAAATGCTTAGATGGTTGAACGGGATGGACTGGGGTGGGTCCATTCTCACACTTGCATCACAACGAGGGCTCCCAATTATCGAGTGCCTCCGGCTTGTTCCTAGTCTCTTAAAAATACTTAATTCTGGTCATTTATTTTTTTTTTTTCCTCTGAGAAACAATTACAAAACCAAAGATAAGTTTAAAAAAAAACTGACATAAGATGAACTTCCTCTCTCAGTTCTTGTCTAATATGCTGAATTGCCCTTTCCTCATATATAGCTTTGGTGTGGGGGTGGGGAACGGGGCTAGGAAATATACAAGGAGAGGAAACTGACAAGGGTGAGCCCTTCAGGGAATTGTTTCACTTGACCCCCACACTGGCTTCATTAGGGAGGTTGTATTACTCCCCCCCCCCCCCATTCTACAGATGTGTCAACTGAGGGAAGCTAATAGCCAGTGAACATCTTTCACATGCCAGGAATTAGGCTGTGTGCTTTTTTTTTTTTTTTTACATTTGGTTGTATTTAATTTTCATACATCTCTGAGGTGGGTATTACTCCTATTTTGTGGTTAAAAAAAGCAGCTCAAGGAGATTGCCTGCCTGGCCCAGACCCGTGTTGCTGCCATTAGTGGAGCTGAGGTCCAGTCCTACCTCCGTCTGACCCCAACGCCCAACTTGCTGTCTCCCTTATCATGCCTTCCCTTGCTCTCAGCGAATGTTACGTGGCCCGTGGAATGCTGAATCCATGTTAGAAAGTATAATTACGAATATTTATAACGATGAGTATAATGGTATTCTGTTGTTTTCGGCTGCACAGATAGATAAATGCTGTGCAATGATTCACAACCAAGCTTTCTTTTTTCCTAAGAACAGGGGCGGAGCTCTTGAGTTTGAATGAGCAGGATATAAGAGCTGTTTTCTCTAATCTCACACACTCCCATAACATATCCACTTTAGCCTTTAGGCAGGTTGTTATTCTACACTAGAGGCCCGGTGCACGAAATTCGTGCACTGGGCAGGGGTTGTGTCCCTCAGCTCAGCCTGCACCCTTTCGCAATCCAGGACCCCTTGGGGGATGTCTGCCTGCCATGAGCCCGGCTTCTGGCTGAGTAGGGGTGGGGGGTGAGGCAGGGGGAGGTGAGCGCATTCAACCAGAAACTAGCTTGCTGCTCCTTAGGAGCTGGCCCTGCCACCCCCCTCCCCCCCCCCCCCCCCCGCCACCGCCCTCCCCCCATTGATCATTCAGGAAGGTCATTCTTGCTTCAGCCCTCACAGCCCCCCCCCCCCCCCCCCCCTCTGTCTGGATATTCAGCTGTTAAGTCTAATTAGCATATTAGCTCTTTAATATATAGGATGGGGGCTTCAGTGAAGCAAGCCTAACTGAGATATATTTACTAATTAGGAAAAAAGAAAAGGGAAAACATTCATGCTGCCTTCCTAGGTGAGTTGGAGGAAATTAACCAAGTTGTTAAAAACCTTGAGAGACTTTTTTAGGTGTCTTAGTGGGACAGTAATCACAATGTCCATTCCTTTATTCTACTCTCTTTTCTAAAGTAGGAATAATAACCTGGTCGGGAGCTCAGTTGGTTAGAGCATGTCCTGATATGCCAAGTTTGCAGGTTTGATTCCCAGTCAGGGCACAGACAAGGATCAACCAATGAATGCCTAAATAAGTGGAAAAACAAATCAATGCTTCTCTCTCAAATCAATAAATAAAAAATTTGAAAGTAGGAATAATAATAAGAAAACAGTATATTTCGTTTAATCTACACAGACTATGTGATTGTTTTTTAACTGCAGGGAAAAAGAAATACTTTTTCTTTACTTTGTTAAAATAGTTGTATAAAGTCTGTGAATAAATATCCTTTGCTGAGATAAATGACTTATAAAGAGAAGGAAGGTCAATTTTAAAGGGAACTTTATTTTGGATAAAATGCCTTGAGAGACTTTTAATGAGGTTTTGTTTGAAGCCTACTGAGAATAAGGCAATAATTTTGAGAAACCTTTTGAAAAAATAAAATCCCAGCTCAATTATATACCTATTTTTAGAGAAAAAACAAAATCAGGCAGTTTTTCTGGAACCTTCCTGATGGCTTACAGGAGGAGCACCATTCCAGGAATGAGACCTTTTAAAATGTTCAGTCTCCCCTTTTCCTGTGAATGAATGCTTCATTAACCATAGAACCATTTGATTCTCAAAAGGAAGAAAATGGGTTCTAGGTACTTTCACCATAGTATCCCTGGCACAATCATTTTTGCTGCAAACATTTTCGCCCACATCACTAGTTGACCATAAGGCGATCTTGCTGCATAAAAGATAAAGTAACTGGTTGACCGTTGGGGTTTTTGTTTGTTTGGTTTCATTTCCGCATTGACGAATCAACTGTGTTCGGTGGACTTAATGTACTTAAGCTAGCTGTCAGTTTGGTTTCATTTCTTCATTGACAAGTTTCCCCAGTTACTCCCATTTTTATATTGCATATAAATCTTGTCCTGGCCAGCGTGCCCAGTGGGTAGAGCATCTGCTCACCCACCAAAGGGTCTCGGGTTTGATTCCCAGTCAAGGGCCCTGGTCGTGGTACGTGCAGGAAGCAACCAGAGGATGAAGATGTGTCTCTCTCACATCGATGTTTCCCGCCCCCCGCCCCCTCTCTTTCTCACTCCTTCCTACTCTCTCTGAAAAGTAATGGAGAATATATCCTCTGGTGAGGATGAACAAAAAACAAACAGATCTTAGCTAGGCCTCATAATGGCCTAGACGGTGATAAGCAGATAGGGTGATGGTGATGGTCTTAAAATAGATGAAGATGATTTGCCCCAAGAGTTGGTTTCTTCTCCTCCTCCTCCTCCTCCTCCTCCTCCTCCTCCTCCTCCTCCTCCTCCTCCTCCTCCTCCTTCTTTTGGTTTCTTATTTTGAAACCCATGACATTGGGAGGAAAGACACTGAGGGCCCTCTCTGAGGGTGCAGAGTTGAACCCACATTTCCCACAGAACAAAGACAAGTGCTTAGATACAATCCACAAAGTAAAATCAGTTATCTGCACAGTATTACCATGAATCCACACACATTTTTAATGTATTCAAATATTTTGTATTTCTCAATAAACTTTAAAAAAGGTTATGTCCTTGTTAAGGTCCCTCTTTTATTTTCCATGATTTTATCCTTTTTATGGCAAAATTGCCTTATGGTCAATTCCTTAGGTGGTGAAAGAGTTTGTCGTGAAAACGCTTGTGGCAAATATCTACGGCAAAGATGCTACAGAGAAAATACCGGACATGGACACAATCAATTGCCAGCAGGCTATGTAGAAGCCGTAGAGGGGAGTTTTAAGGAAATGACGAATTCATGAAAGGAGAAACATTTATATGGCCTTCAAGGTCTTCCCTGATTTTTGGCCACTCAGTCCAGACATATCCAACGACTATAAATTGTTTTTACGGTATTCCCTGAGGTTCATAAACCTAATAGCTGTGACACCCCACCCCCACCCCCACCCGAGTGTGCAAAGAATGAGAGGCAGTGTTGGGGTGTGGCAGTGTGTGCCCTGGCCTAGGGCTTGGCCCTACTCTGCCACTCACTGACCTGATGACCTGAGATGCGTCCCTAACTTCTGTGCTCTCGGTTCCCTGTGCTAGGACACTCGAATATTATATTGCATCATCTTTTAGGCCTTCCAGCTAGAAAATGCCTTTCATCTGACATGCGCAGAGTCCTAGACCAGGGGCGACAAATGCCCACATACCTGCCTCCTGCACATGGGACAGCAGCAGCCTCTCTCCCACTAGAAAGATCCAGTCCCAGAGCTGCAGCTTCTTCTTTCTGAGTTCTAGTTGCTGTTATAATGCCTATTTTTTTTTTTTTTTCAAAAACAAGCTTCATAATTTTTGTCGAATAGAATTTTTTTTTTAAATATATTTTATTGATTTTTTCACAGAGAGGAAGGGAGAGGGACAGAGAGTCAGAAACATCGATGAGAGAGAAACATCGATCAGCCGCCTCCTGCACATCCCCCAATGGGGATGTGCCCGCAACCAAGGCACATGCCCTTGACCGAAATCGAACCCGGGACCCCCCAGTCCGCAGGCCAGCGCTCTATCCACTGAGCCAAACCGGTTTCGGCATTGTCGAATAGAATTTAAAGAATCTTACAATCTTGCCCAGCCAGCGCGGCTCAGTGGTTGAGCGTCAACCTATGAACCAGAAGGTCACAGTTCAATTCCTAGTCAGGGTGCATGTCTGGGTTGTGAGCTTTATCCCCAGTGTGGGACGTGCAGGAGGCAGCCAATCAATAATTCTTTCTCTTCATTGATGCTTCTCTCTCTCCCTTCTTCTCTGAAATCAATAAAAAAAAAGTTTTTTTTAAAAGTATCTTACAATCTAGAGGAAAAATGTACCCCTTTTGCCTCAACATGAGGAAAAAAGGTGTAAGTGGTATAACTGGTGTCCTAAATGAAAAATGGTATGAGGATACAGAGCAGCTTTAAGTGAGTAGAGAACTAGGAGGAAAAGCTTTTGGGGTTGTGGCATCGGTGGGTGAAAACGGAATGAGAATTACAGGCAGATGGTCCAAGGGGAACAGAGATGTCTCAAAGGCAGGAACTGTGATTAGAGAGAAGCTGAGTAATAGGATGGCTAAGACAAGGTTCTAGAAGGCATTGGAAGCCAGGTTAAAAAACAAAATTGTGGCCGAAGCCGGTTTGGCTCAGTGGATGGAGCGTCGGCCTTCGGACTGAAGGGTCCCAGGTTCGATTCCGGTCAAGGGCATGTGCGTTGGTTGCGGGCACATCCCCAGTGGGGGTTGTGCAGGAGGCAGCTGATCGATGTCTCTCTCTCATCGATGTTTCTAACTCTCTATCCCTCTCTCTTCCTCTCTGTGGAGGATCAATAAAATATATTTTTAAAAAAAATTACAAAAAAAACAAAATTGTGAACTTTATTTTTTAGACAATGGGGAACTATTGAAAAAACGACTTTTTGTTTGTTTGGAAAGAGGGTGAACCGTTTAGCATTGTGGTTGAGGATCACTCTAGTGGCAGGAAGCAGCAGGCCAATAGGATATTGCAATAATGAAGAGAGGAAGTGAGAGCCTAACCTGCCGCGTGGCAGTGGGAATGGGAAGGAGGAGATGGACTGGGAGGCCATGTGGGAGTAGCACGGATAGGTCTTGCTAACTCAGAAGAGGGGGAGGAGTGAGGAGGGAGAGGGCTAAGTTAAAGACACCGCTACTAAGTCCCCATCCAATGAAACGGGGAGCACAGGAAGAGCAGCAGATTAAAAAGGTACAAGTCTTATTTTGGAGGTGCTGGGTTTGAAATACTGACAGGTTACTATTCCAGTCCATAAACAGTTGGAAATACTGATGTTGAGGTCAGGAGGGAAGTCAAGAACAGCTGTAGACTTGAGAGGAATAGGAACAGGTGAGATCTCCCAGGGAGAATGTTGATGAGAACAAGAGAAGAAAGCTGGGGTGGGCCTACACAGAGGGAGTGCAGAAGAAATGTCTCTGAAGAGGATGAAGAAGTTAGAGGAGAACCTGGCTGGTATGAGATCATGGCAATTGAGTGTGGATGTCATTTTATAAGGAGGGAGGGAGTGATTGACAATATCCTATGGTGTTATAGGTGACAGCATACAGGAACCCATTGGATTTAGCCATTAAAAATCACTAGAGCCCTAGCTGGTTTGGCTCAGTGGCTAGAGCGTCAGCCTGCGGAATGAAGGGTCCCGGGTTTGATTCCAGTCCAGGGCACATGCCTGGGTTGTGGGCTTGATCCCAGTGAGGGGCGTGCAGGAGGCAGCTGATCAATGATTCTCTTTCATCATTGATGTTTCTATCTCTCTCTCCCTCTCCCTCCCTCTCTGAAAAAAAAAAATATCACTAGAGACATTTGTCAGAGCATAATAGGGGTGGGATGAGAAAGCAGAGGTAAGGTGAAGAGGTAAGGTTTCATAATGGCATAATGGTCAGATAATCACATACTTTACAAAGTGTTCCCGTGATATTGCCAGTACCCAGCTTGCCAGGTTAGTACATACATACATACATACATACAGACATAGTTATTACAATATTATGACTCTATTCCCTATGCTGTACTTTTTATATCCTCATGACTCTTTTGTAACTACCAATCTGTACTTCTCAATCCCTTCACCCTTTTCACCTGTAATTGAAAACATTTATTTAAAAAAATATGTTTTTATTGATTTCAGAGAGTGGAAGGGAGAGGAAGAGAGAGTGAGAAACATCAATGATGAGAAAGAATCATCGATGGGTTGTATGGCCCCTACTGGGGATAAAGTTCACAAATTGAACCTCAACCTCCTGGTTCATAGGTTGCTGTTCAACCACAGGCTAGGCATGTACTGGCCAGGCATGTAATTGAAAAAAAAAATTTTTTTAAAAGAACTACAAAAAACAAACTGATTAAAAAATGGATGAAGGAAGGAAATGAGAAGAGGGTTGTATGAAAAGTATGACTCTATGGGTTTAGTATTGTCCCTTAGGTAATGTCTGGTTTCAAAAGTATTGAGTTAACAGTTTTTAATGACTTGGTTAAAAAGTTGGCACAAGTCTCCTTTGTGATGACACAATTTTAAATTTGACTCATTTATATTTTATAGTTTCATTATAATAGCTAACTCTGGAAAGTTCTACAGTGTTCATTATATGAGATAATCCTATATAATAAAGAGGTAATATGCAAATTGACCATCACTCCAACACACAAGATGGCCACCCCTATGTGGACACAAGATGGCTGGTAGGGGAGGGCAGTTGGGAGGGACCAGGCCTGCAAGGGAGGGCAGTTGGGGTTGACCAGGCCAGCAGGGGAGGGCAGTTGGGGGGCGACCAGGCCTGCAGGGGAGGACAGTTGGGAGGGACAAGGCCTGCAAGGGAGGGCAGTTGGGAGGGACAAGGCCTACAGGGGAGGGCAGTTGTGGGGGACCAGGCCTGCAGGGGAGGGTAGTTATGGGTAACCAGGCCGGCAGGGGAGGGCAGTCAGGGGTGACCAGGCCTGCAGGGGAGGGCAGTTGGGGGGGACCAGGCCTGCAGATGAGGGCAGTTGGGGGTGACCAGGTCAGCAGGGGAGGGCAGTTAGGGGTGACCAGGTCAGCAGGGGAGGGCAGTTAGGGGTGACCAGGCCTGCATGGGAGGGCAGTTGCGGGGGACCAGGCCTGCAGGGGAGGACAGTTTGGGGGAACCAGGTCTGCAGAGGAGGGCAGTTGGGGGCAACCAGGTCAGCAGGGGAGGGCAGTTAGGGGCAATCGGGCCGGCAGGGGAGCAGTTAGGTGTCGACCAGGCTGGCAGGGGAGTGGTTAGGGGGTGATCAAACTGGCAGGCAGAAGAGGTTAGGGGCAATCAGGCAGGCAGGCAGGCAGGCAGTTGGGAGCCAGCAGTCCTGGATTGTGAGAGGTATGTCCCAGATTGGAGAGGGTGCAGGCTGGTCTGAGGGACACACCCGCCCCCCCCCCCACTCCCTGTGCACAAATTTCGTGCACCGGGCCTCTAGTAGTAACATATGCAATACATCTTTCTCAAGAGTCTGGCAGCAAATAATAGATGATCAATAATTTATTTCTTTTGTCTGTGGCTTCTGAGACTAAAAAAAAGTACTCTTCTCATATAGAAAAACTTTAACAGAGGAACCAGTACAGAGTAAGAATTAAGGGCTGGAGAGAAAGAAAATAGTACCTTCTTTTTTCTCATTGTGAAATTTCTGGGGCAAGGGAAGAACAGGATAACCTAGGAAAGAACAGTGCTTGGAGGAGAGTGGAATTGAAGCATCCTTCATTCATCTGGATCCAGTCTGCTCCTATGGTCAGCAGTTTCTGATATGTCAGTAGCATAACTTGAACCCTGGACCATTGAGCTGAACCGTCCTCCTCCTGACTCCAAGTACTATAAGCCTTAAATTGAATTGGAGAGCAAAGTCCTATCAGGCTGGAAAGGCATTTCACAGGATGAGTCAGCGTTACTCAGCTATAAGCACGCCAACCAAGATGTGTCAGATGGTGCATTTTCAAAAGCGTTCTGAGCTGTTTCTGTCTAGACAAAGGTTTTCTTCAAAGCTCCCAAAGTTATCATTGTCATCTGCAGAAATGGGTAACCAGCCCACGTGTCACGCTGGGAATGACTTTTGATGGAAATGTGGGCTGAGGGATGGAATCCTTCCCTGCAGAGTGATCGCTAAAAAGGCAGGCTCTACCCCTAGGCCCTATCAGCCATTGCCAACCCTTTCATCCCATCAGGCGGACCGACCCGCTGCTGGGCGAGGGCAGAGGGCCTAAAGTTGCTTTATGTTTTCTTTATTGGTCCATGAAACCATAGAACTATTTCCAGCTCTTTGATTATTATCGCTGAGTTATGTGTGTGTTTGATGCCCAGGCTGTCTGGGTGGTGAGATTGGTTTTTAATCCTTTCGTAGCTATTTAGCTGCGTCCTTTTGTGAAAACCTGTCAGCGGCCTTTTCATGTTGGGTTACTCGCTGTCATTAACCATGGCCAGAATGAAACCGCAGATGCTGCAGGAGGTTCAGCCAGACGAGAAAACTCTCCAAACTGGTTTTTGCCTACAGAGCCAGCCTTGAAGGGGCCACTCCTGAAGACAGGTCTCATTTCTCTGACAGTGGAAATCTCTGGGGAAGGAATCCTATCTCAGAGTCATAGGACCAGAAAGCGCCTTGGGAAATGACCTGGTTTAACCCTGGGGGTTTTAGTGAAATGAAGGATTAAGCCATAGAGGGCAGACGTATATCTGTTCTCTCTTCAAACACCTCTAATGGCAGATATTTCCCATTAGCTAACATTTTCTGAGGACCGACGAGAAGGCAGGCTGGCCCTTAAGTGTACTGCTCTCATCTGATCTTCACAACATTCCTATGAGGAAGGTATTATATATCACTTCTATGTTAAAGATGAGGAGACTGAAGCTTAGAGAGGCGAAGTAGCGTATCACACAGACAGGTGGTAGCAAACGGTGTCTGGTTGGTCTTCATCCATCCGTCTGTCCATCCATCCATTCATCAATCAGCAAGTACTTACTGCCTACATGGAGCTTAACCCTTTGCACTCGCTTTTTTCTCGATTCCTTTATTCTACTCGGGATTTAATTTTTTTAAATACCCCAGATTTTACAAAGCACGGCAGTAGAATAAAAAACTGGAGTTTCTTTTCATACAAACTTATTTATTTGGATTTTTTTACATTTCAAATTATTGATACATTCAAAGAGTAATTTTAATCTCGATATCCGAGTGCAAAAGGTTAATATTAGGAAGAGTCAATAAACAAGCATAAATATGTATGTTTCAGTTGGTGATCATGGCTAAGAAAAATAAAACCAGGACTTCTGCAATTCAATTACTTTTCACCCTTATTTTCAACCACCATCTCTTCTTTCACTGTTCTGAAGTAGCCCTTTGCAGATTCAAATGACTACATAACTTTCAATCCTAACAGCGTATTTGAAGACTTACAGCTCAATACCCACCTAGGAAAAACCAAAACAAACAAAACAAGGGACAAGTAGAATAATGTACATTTGGGGCCCTGGCTATTTAGGGGACTACCTACCCCCCTCTCCTTCCCTCCCCCCAACACCCATTTAGGTGCACAGGAACCAAGGTTGATTTGGAACATGAGAACACTTCCTGATATAATTCTGGTCTGACATCTGAGGGAGAGGAAGTGTTCTGACAGAAGGCGCACGACTTCAGCTGTACCTTGGACAAAGTAGAAAGGACCTGGATTCCAGTCCTGACCTCAGCACTTCCTGGATGTGTTTCCTTGGACAAGTGACGTGACTTCTCTGAACTTATTTCTTCATCTGTAGAATTAAGGATAGTAACACCTATTCCATCTCACAGGCTTACTTACGGTAAAGGTGAAATGAGGCCACATAGGTCTAAGATCTCTATAAACTAGAAACTTCTATCATCAATATTAACCCATGTGCAAAGCAATTCTCTAATGGAAGACAGGGATAGCTTTGCAGATAAATACAACCACTCTATTGATACTGAGAAAACTTCTGTTCAACAGTTAATGTTGATTACATTAAGTATAATGAAGGAAATAGTAATATGCTACATTTTCTAATTTGTATAATGAGCCACTCCAAAACTTACAACAGCCATGATTTATTATCAGAGAAATAATTAGAATTGCTGGATGGCCTAAGATGGTCTCTCTTTTTATGATTCTTCATCCCCAAGGAGGTCTGGGCTTCTTTCATTATCTATCTCAGAGCAGCAAGAGGGAAAGAATGGAGGCTGCTAGGCCGTTGGAGGTCAAAGCCTCAGTCACACAGGGTCTGCATTCTTTTGGTCAAAGCAAGTCACAAGGCCAGTGCAGGCTGAGAAGGAGGGTCCACCTCTTGATGGGGGAAGGTCACCTTGCAGAGGAACCCAGGATAGGAGAAACCTGCTGTGGCCTGCTGGCAAATGACCTACCATAAATACTTTGTATATGAGATTATCCTTCTAAAAATTGTTTATAAGTCTATTTTTAAATTATTTCAAACTTACATGAACATTGCCAGAGTAGTACAGAGAACTCTCACACCCTCATTCACCCACATTCTGTTTATATTTTACTGCATTTGCCCACTCTGAATAATTAAGTACTAATTATCATTAGTTGTTTTCTGAATCTTTAAACTGAGTGAGCCATCATTTCTTCCAAATAAGGACTGACATGTGTTTTTCCAATACCAACAAGCCCTTCAATTTTTAGTGGCCACTGGCTGGGTGTCCAATTTAACTCAATTCTGACACCACTGATCTGGAGATGGCCTCCGATCCCACAGGTAAAGGGCTCAGTCCCAGAAGCCTTCAGACACCAATCCGAGTCCAGGTGGCTACCTGTGCTTTTGACCGAGTGGCTGTAACTCGAAGGTTCCCATGCCCCCTTCCTTGGGTTTTGTTTATTTGCTAGAGCTGCTCACAGTACTAAGGAAGCCAATTTACTTACTAGATTAGTGATTTACTACAAAGGATATTATATATGAATGAACAGCCACATGAAGAAAGAGGTCTGGAAGGGTCCCAAACACAGGAGCTTCTGTGCCTTAAGTTTGGGGTGCTTCACCCTGTAGGCACTGGGATGTGTTCTGGAAGCTCTCTGAACCTGGTCCTTGTGTTGTTTCATGGAGGCTTCATTATATAGGAATGATTGATTAGATCACTGGTCACTGGTGATTGAAGTCCATCTCCAGTCCTTCTCCCCTCCCTGGAGGTCAGGGGTGGGGCTGAATGTTCCAACCTTCTAATCACAAGGTTGGTTCTCTAGGCAACCAGCCCTCATACTTAGGGACTTTCCAAAAACCACCTCATTAGCATAAACTGGTGTAGTTGAAAGGGACTTGCTATGAATAACGAGACACTTATTCCTCTTACCACTTAGGAAATTCCAAGGGTTTTAGAAACTCTGTGCCAGAAACAGGATGAAGACCAAATATATTATTTTATTATATAATCACAATATCACACAAGGACACTAACCTGCATAACTGCCATTAAGAAATCAACCTTGGCACACCACTGCTGACCCATTTACACATTCTATTCTAATTTCACCACCTGCCCCAACAAGGTCCGTTTTCCCCTTTTGGTCCAGGATACTATCCAGAATATATATTGCCTTCAGTTGTCATGTGTTTCCAGACTCTGGAACAATTTGTCAGCCTCTCCCTTTCCTGGACAGTTTTGAGTGTACATTTTCATTCTGCAGGAGGACCCTCAACGTGGGCCCCTCTGCTGTTTGCTCATGACCAGACTCAGGCCATGCGTTCTTGACAGGAACATCTCAGAGAGGGTGCTGTGTTGCTCTCTGCCTTCCAGAGACATGGCTCGTTCTACCATTGGTCATGGTAACTGTGATCACCAGTGCTTGGCACTTTGTTCCTTTACTACCTCTCTGCAAGGCAGAACTTGAGTCACCACGCACTTCTCTGTAACATGCCCCCTAATAACATTATCTTCTTGGATCACCGGTGTTTCAGATGTTAGTTTTAGAGCAAGAGCCTTTAAAGATCAGAATCTAGCATAATGACTTGGCATGCTCCAAGGTGCCTGATGGATAATTAACAGCATCTTCATAACTCAACTGATCAAGATGGGCACAAGTCATGCTCTCTGGACAACATGAAAATCCCATATAGTCAAGCATTGGAGCAGATGCAAAGAGAGTAAGGGCTGTAAGTAGAAAATAAGGACAAAATAGGCTGTGTGAGTTTTGCACAGGGTTGTGAATGTTTCTGCAACATCAGTGATGCTGACAAGCAATTGTCAGAAATAGGAGAAAAACCTGACAGTGAACATGAAGAAAAAATGAAGTGTTAAGCAGAAAAAATAGGAGTTTTCAAAGGTTATATGAAGATTAAAGTGAGAGTGTCTTAAGATCAGCAAGATTTTGTTGAATATTTAAACCTTCACTTCTTTGTTGCTCCAGGAAATAGTCACAAAATTAGTGTTCATATTTTGTCTGTCTCATGAACTCTTTTCCTAACTACATTTAGACAACAGGAATACCACAGCCCATCATCAGTGTGAATGTCAGTGCTTTTGAGGATATTAATTATAAACCAGCTGACTTAAGAGACCTTATAAAGGGACCAAGATGTGCACAGTATTAAGACTCATCTTCATGCTTGAAAGAACCAGACAGGGGCTTATCAAAGGGCGTTCCTAGCTATGTGCACATGTATAGGCATGGAGTATTTTTATTCTGGGCAATAAAAACAGCTGGCTACTTCAGCTTCATTGGAACGTTTATTTTAAAGTGGCTTTTGCCTCAAATGGGAGAGTAACATCTTTAGAACAAGGGAAACAATGTTTATACCTTTCTTTTTGAACTCAAAATATTAACCATTACTTTCTGTGGTCATTAATAGGGCCAACTTCACTGGAAATGCTACATATAGGAAAAGCTAATAAAGCAGAAATGCCATTGCATAAACTATTCTCTGTATTTCTCCTCTCCTGCTCCATTCTCTGAAGAGTAACTTTTTTTTCTCCCCCACATTTGTCTTTTTTAGAGAGAGGAAGGGAGGGGGATAGAAATATCAACGATGAGAGAAAATCATTGATTGGCTGCCTCCTGCATGCCCCCTACTGGGAATCAAGCCCACAACCTGGGCATGTGCCCTGACCAGGAATTGAACCTGTGACCTTTTGATTCATGGGTTGACTCTCAACTACTGAGCCATACCCGCTGGTCAAGAATTTTAAAGTGTCTAAAAAAACTAAATGTATCTAAGTTAATCTGCAGCAGTTCTTGCACTGACATCAGTTAGTTTTGGGAGGAAACCTTGCTTTGAATTAGTCTCAAATGACATACCATTAGGCAAGCCCAGTTACAGGAAGTCTACACGGACACTCCAACATTGCCTCATCTCCAGAGAATCTAGCACCTGCCAAGAGCCTGTTTCTCAACTTTAAATTAAATGCCCTCCAGCATTCACTGGTAACTTGTACCCTTAAGTCTTCTGAGTATAGCTACTGGTCCAATTTGAAGGCCTAAGTAAGCTATAAGTATTGTGTTGATTCCTAACTTATATTTATTGATAACTTTCAAGCTCCGCCATAAAAAATATTTTAAGTTACTGAGTGCTCAGAGTAAAGACATGCTATGTTATTTCATATCATATATTTTACAGAGGAGGCCTGCTTTTCTCCAGCCTTCCAAATAGCATCTAGAAGATAGTCCAGTGGGGGTGGGGAAGAGTTATTTTAAGTTGCGGGATGAGCTGTAAGAATATTTTTTAGGGTGAGTCTCTGAAAGCATCCTGGGAGACAATCAGAAAACATCAACATTGACCAAAGTGACACAAGTACAAATACTAATTGTCCTAAGCTATAAAATATTAAACACAAAATATAAACAACATATTACAACTTTATTAGATTTTTCTCTCTACTGGCTATTTGGACTCAACTGAGGCCTTAGTAACCTACTTTAACATCTTGAAGGTGTCAGTACAGAACGTGAAATCTGATTAGGTGGCACAAAACTAGTTAACACCGAGCAATCAGTATCACAAATGGGGCCGTTTCCTGCTTTTATAATGATTCCATCACCCATGTAAAGGTATTGCTGCTGTAGTGCAAGTTATTATTTAAGAAAGGTTTGCCAGACCAGGCATAATTAATGACAGATACCAGCCAACGCCATTTTGCAGGCTAAGTCAAAACTCTGCCTTATATTTAGAATGAGAGAGGTAGCAAGTCTATGAAAAATTACTTTTTCTTTTGGGTCCCTATTCCTACACTGCCCCACATATTCCCTCCTCAATGTGTCCCATCATCCAACCATCTACCATCCTGACATGACGCGTGGATACTCTCCCAGTAAAAGTGGTGTTGGGATTTTGCTCAGCGCAGGGGAAGGAGGTAGATGGTGGATAAATGGACAGGGTGACAAAAGGAGGGCAGAAAGGAACATTCTAAAACCTTCTCATTTAACAGAATGTTCTCCATGACACCTCTCAGGATGTAGAGAGAGCTTGGTGTAAAGAAGTTCATTCCGATGATTAAAGATTAGTATGACTGAGTAAGGTGGTTTCTTGAACTACCCCCATCCCCTATTGTTCCCCTAAAAATCTGTGGACAACCAGGGAGGAAGCATATGCATCCCTTTCCAAATGGGGACCATGTGACTCCTCCCAGAAGGTGATTTTATAACACTGGCTCCCGAGGCATCAGCCTCCCCATCAGCCACTTGCAATGGGCGGTTACAGCTACACACTTTGGAACCTGTCAGGTCTCTGAGTTCTGATATCTGAAGAGCATTCCGGTCCACTTCCACTTCAGTAAGGGTCACTGGAGTCCATGGCCACAGGTCAGGGTTCTACCCTTTGATAACAGCAATCGGTCTCAGTTTAATGGCCTTCTTGCTGATTCCAGCATCATGGCAGGTGTTCACCACATCCGTCACGTTCTTATAGGACTCAGGAGCCTGCAGGAGTGGAGTTCAACATGGTAAAAGTCTACTTAAACTTCACATGTAATTAAAGAAATGCACATTAAAACAATACCGAGACTTTCCCTCCCTATCAAATAAGCAAAGATTAAAAAGATGATTAAGTTCATGTTAGTAAAGAGGTAGTAAAATAAACACTCTCATCTTGTTTTATATTTTTTCAAAATTTCCCTAAAGAACATGTATCACTTGATTAACAAGAAAAGCAGCAAACACAACAGAATGAAACATGCACACTAATACCCAACTGGAAGGAAATGCACCAAACCACCCTATTACTGGTAAATACCTTTAGATGGTGGAGTTAATGGCAGTTGTCAAAATTCCTGGAATTAACATGTATTATCTTTACAAGAAGGGGAAGTTATAAAATTCATATATGTAACTAACACTATGTGTGTATGCATATATGTGTATATATGTACACACACAAATTCTGTGGATTTCTAGCAAGACCTCCCTTCCTTTCTTCCTACCCACACTCACTGTTTTGCCACCATTAGAATGAATCTCATCACATACACCCTCTATCTCCTCCATACACGTCAACACAGAAGCTCGGGTCTCCCAAACCTATTCCCATACAGCTCTGTACACAGCTCCGTACACACCCGCTTCTGCCCCATCTCTCTTCTCTTTCGATTTCTGAGACTTTCCCCTGTGGCCTCTGCAACTCCTTCCATTGAGTCAAGTACAAAATCCTTTCCCTCTTCCCTTTTTAAACATTCCCTTCACCTTTTCCTTCTTGCTGAATCATGGATTTCCCCTGAGGATGTTACCTCTGCTCCAACTTTCTGAAATGGTAGCTGTTTTCTTTCTCAAACTAAGTCATGCAATTAGGCTGAGAAGTGGGACAGATGTTCTTGCTCCTCATGGTTCTTTACAGACCATTCTCCCTCCTTCCTCCCTAAACACTACCAGTTTTGAATCTTGCAGTCAGCACTTATTACCATCTACTACCTCTTCTTGTTGCAATTATCTGTTAGTCTCAATCACTCCCCATCATTCCGTGAAGATTTCTAGCCCCTTGCTCACTGTCACTCTCTCCTGCTTATGAATTCTGAGTGATTTCAGTATTGAGGAAGAGGATCCTTTCAGAACCTTGGCTTCTTAGTTCATTGACTTCTGCTCCTTCAATGCTTACCCTGGCCATTCTCTCCCTGGGTCATACCCCAGAATTTATTTCCAATGATCACAAGTCCTTCATTATCCTATTCCAAGGCTGGTGGTCACAGCCTAGGTTTCCAGCTTACTCCCCATCGTGTTCCATCTCTGATAATCCTGCAACCCCATGAGACCTACAATCTCTTAGCAACACCCTCAACAATCTTGCTTCGTTCTCACTGTGCTACACTTGCAACCCTGATTAAAAAGGTAACCCAACTTTGCCCAGCCGGTGTGGCTCAGTGGTTGAACACTGACCCATGAACTAGGAGGTCATGGTTCGATTCTGGTCAGGGCACATGCCCAGGTGTGGGCTTGATTCCCGGTGGGGGCCGTGCAGAAGGCAGCTATCGATGTTTCTATCTATCTGTCCCTCTCCCTTCCTCTCTCTAAAATAAAAAATAAACATATAAAAGGTAACACAACCTCTACTTCATGCCTGCACTTCTACATCTGAATGCACTTGACAACCCCCAACAACTGAATTTAGCTCAAGTGTGTCTTTGGCAATTACCTAAAATTTCACTAGACCAATTACTCATTCTCTCTTTTAGGTAATTATTTCATACTTTCTCCTTCGTCTTCATCTCAGCTGCTGGCCCTATCTCCTATTACTCTGGAAAACTGTTGTTTCTTAAACATCCAAGCATAATCTCGCTTGGATTTTTGCACCTGCTGTTCTCTATGCCTGTACAGCTTACCCCTAGATACCCATATAGCCTATTCCTCACTCTCTTCATCTCTTCATTCAAGCATCACCTTTATACCCTATTTAAACTGCACCCACTCCCAATCTCTCCGTATCCTTCCCATTTTTACTTTGTAGCACTTATTACCTAATGTACTATTGGTTTTACTATGTTGGAAAGTTTCATAAGGAAGGGATTTATGTTAGTTTTGTTCATTGCAGTATTCCTAGGACTTAAAACAGTACCTAACTAAAGCAGATGCTTAATAAGTACTGGCTAAATAAATGAATAAAAAATATTGAAGGCTTTCTCACTTACCTCTTCCATAACCAGTTTGGGTGAGGCAACACGAATTGCAATTCCCATATCTGCCAATTTGTCTAAGACGTCCTGGAAATCTAAGTTACGTCGAGACTTTGCTCGGGACAGTGCACGGCCCTAGATTGGGAAAGAAATGAACTTCACTTTATAAATTTAATTTTGTGTTTCTCATTACTGTTAATTATCAACTCAATATAAACACATTAATTTTTAATTGTAAACAGTATGTCTGCTATAACAAAAGCTTTGTACTCTTTATGGTTTAAAACAGTTTGCCAACCTTAGCCTTACTGACATTTTAGACCAGATAACTCTTTGTTGTGGGGGCTGTCCTGTACATTGTAGGATGTTTACTAACATCCTTGACCTCCACCAATCAGATGCCAATAGCAAAACTCCCCTCCCCAAGTGTGACAATAAAAAATATGCCAGACGATGCGCGTGTGTGACAAGTCACACTGGTTTTAATCACTGGGTTTAAAATTAGGAGTTGGGAGGCAGCTGGAAATGAAAAGGGATCAGAGAAAAGAATAGGATTAAAACGTATTTGTGACAGTTTGTGCTATGAGAAGGTATTCTAGACAGCTTCTATTTTCTACTACAGCACTAGCTAAGCACGCTAATGGCTTAGAACAGGGCTTGGCAAACTGGTTTGCGAGCCAAATCTGGCCTACCACAGCTGTTTTTGTAAATAAAATTTTACTGGAACAGAGCAATGCCCATTTGTTTATGTATAGTCTATGGTTGCTTTTCCACTACAATGGCACAATGGAACAGCTGCCACAGAGACCATATGGCCCCCAAAGCCTAAAGTATTTAGTCTGTTGCTTTACAGAAAAAGTTTACCAATGCCTTGCTTAGAAGAGGCAATATGTTGATATAGTTATGCAGTCTACCCAAAGGCTCTGATTTGCAAATAGGGCATATTCCACAAATCTTGATTGGACCCACCCAGTAAGGGGCAAATTATGCAAATGACTAGGTCTGGTGAATGAGATAACTTGTGAGGTAAATCTGCATCAGTTAAAGTTGTACCAGTTAGGCTAGTGTGACTGAGGTCTGGACTTTGTGGACTTGCAGAAATCAGAAACAGGTGCTGGCCTGACAATGACCCTGCTAGTAGAGATAATAGATGACTTCGGTTGGTTCACCAGACAGTATATATTATGGGAATAAATTCAGGTAGAAGACAAGACCCAAACCTCAACTTTGTCAATGCTCAACCAAGTACATTTACCTGTTAAAATTCCAAACAATGACTAAACAGAAGAGAGCACTTCTAAGTAAGTTTTTATTTTCCTTACCGCTCCATGGCAGGTTGTCCCAAAGGTCTCAGTCATGCCCTGCTCAGTGCCAGTAAGAACGTAACTACAGGTTCCCATGGTGCCACCAATGAGCACTGGTTGTCCAGTGAGCTGAGGATGCACACAGATCAAACATGTTAAAATTCAGAAAGCATGAGCTTTTTATGCCTGAGATTTAAATTGCCTCTTGTATTGGAGGATTGTGGGAGAAACCTGAGCTTCTTAACTGCATTTCTCTCACAACTACATTGACATTATTTTGATTCTTTGATAATAGAGAGGGGAGGAAAGAAGGGAATAAAAATGGGAGGACCAGTAAGGCAGCAGAAGGCAGACTGAATGCAAGAGCAAAGCATTCAGGGGAAGGTCATTAGGAGGAACCATCCTAAGTGAGGCACCTGCCTCTCCAGGCTTCAGTTTCCTCATCTGTGAAATGGGAGTAGGTTAAGGTCTTTCTAACTCCATCACAGTCAGATACCAAAAGGATAAAGTGAACAAAACAGACTGAGTTTAATCTTAATCCTGTCTTCCAATCATTCAAAGTCCTCAAAAAGATAATCCTAAAGTAGAGATGATGGGGAGAGTCTGCTTCAGATATTAGAAATCACTGTTTTCATGGATCACAGATTTTCTTTTCATAACTGCTGTTTTCCTGTTTAAATTACCCATCTTTAGAACGACCTAAGTCATGCACCCACTGCCTGAAACCACAAATGGCTTATCACTTACTTGGTAATCAACAGCAATGAGGGGATGGTGAGGAGGGAAAGCTCGGGTGGATCCCTTCCTGTGCACTAACAGGGTCCGCTCCTTTCCATCCACCACATGCTGTTCCACTTTGGCGATATTGTGGGAAACATCGTAGATGACGTGTAGGTCCAAGTCATCAGGGGTTGTGTTGAATACCTTGGCAAAAGCCTAAAAGAAAAAGCTTAAGTTAAAAGCAGCCAGAACCAGCTCTTCAAAATTCATCTTACTGATCCCAGCTAGCCTGTTCCTGAAGGGAGCGAGGGATTTAAGAGCTCAAAAATAGTATTATTCATCTTCACGTAAAGGTAAAAAACTGTCTTTTAGACCACCTAGGAATTCCAGTCCATAAATTCCAAGTCTGGGTGAAAAGCTCCTTGCCTACTCTTGACCCCCCCCTCTCCTCAAGGAAAATTCCAGGAATAACACTGGCTTCTTTCTTCCCTCATTCCCCACACCTGATGGTCTGCTTGTTTATTTTAAGGAGATACCAAAAGCTTACAGTGCCAATATTTTAAATATATGTTATATAATTTCCAAACCAAATTTTAAAGGCTCTGATTTGACTACACTGTTTCAAAGCACTTAACTTCATCATGAGTAAGCTGGAACAGAAGAGCAACTTCAAGTACCTGACGGGTTAAGAAGGTCATGGAAGAGCGGTTGACCCAGGCATAGTTCCCAGCGGCTGCCATTCCCTTCAGGTAATCCTGACCCTCTGGAGAAGCGATTCGAGCACAAGCCAACTGACGGTCATTGACTATAATCTTGTCTCTCTTCATGGCCTTTTCCATAGCAACCAGGGCATCTGGAACAAGAGAGTAGCAAGTCCAAACCAGCCAGCTTTCCCTAAATAATTCAGATTTATTACAGAAAGGTAGGCTACATTCAAACCCATTCTATATGTAAAAAAAAGAAGTTAAGTACAACTTTCCCTTTGAAGTGTTTCTGAGTTCATCTATTGGCTAGGTCAAGATATAATATTGAGACTATTTTCTATTAGAACTGTGACACAAGCTAAGTGGGCTACAAAGACAACATCTGCCCTCTAGGGACTTGTAAGGGAAACGAGATGTGTACATGCACAGCAACAACATGTGCTAGTTACTCCTGTACTCGCATGTAAATGAATAAGAACAGAAGTAGTAAACATATTTTATATCATCATGGTTTTTAAAAATAATTCCCAGTGACTTAGTGTAAAAGAACTGGATAAAAGTTGCCAGACCTGGAGGAAATCAAATCCATGACAAGTGTAGAGAAGTACTCAGCAGAAAATTAAGAAATACTAGTAAATGCTCCATATATTTGCTACATGAAATATTTTAAGGGGTCAGGCTGGCACAAATTATTAAATTCTCATAGGATGAAATGTACATATAAGAATGAACTATAATATGCAATTTAAAGTTCATAATAATTTCCATGTCTCTATAAATTTTCATATATTCATAAATCTTTTCAAACATCCTACAAATTATTCAGAGCGATCTTCCTACTATTTCCCTGCCTCCTACTTTTGTTCATGCTGCCTTTTCGTCATGAGCATCCTTTGTTTATGACTGTCCAAACTGCAAACATTATGAAGCCACTTCTGAAATATTGGCATGTTTTTCCTTTGTCTCTTCTATAATATTTAATCAATCACTACCTTCTGTCTTTACTCTTTCTTTGTAATGAACATCACAACTCTCTTACAAGACAGAGTGAAGGCAGAGTTCTTGCCTATTCCATCACTGAATCCACTGTAATACCTAATCAGTACGTAAATTTAAGACAAATTTGTTAAATTAATGTCTACAACATAAACTCCACATTTAAGGTCCTTCTTGCTCTTTCTCGGTCAGATAATAATTTTAAGAGGACAACAAAATAACTGGAGCCAATATTTACTGAGTACTAAGCATCAGACACTGATGTAAATAATTTACATATATTATTTCATTTAATCTCCTATGAAAACACCATATGAAATAATTATTATTCCCTTTTTTTTTTCAGACAAGGAAGTTAAGGCCTAGTGAAATTAATTTGTTCAAGGTCTAGTTAGAAGAACCAGCGTAAAAATCTACACAGTATAGCTCTAGAGCAGTGGTTCTCAACCTTTCTAATGCCGCGACCCTTTAATACAGTTCCTCATGTTGTGGTGACCCCCAACCATAAAATTATTTTCGTTGCTACTTCATAACTGTAATTTTGTTACTGTTAATGAATCATAATGTAAATATCTGTGTTTTCTAATGGTCTTAGGCTCTACAGCAGCGGTCTTAGGCGACCGCTAGCAGGGTCGCCTAAGACCATCAGAAAACACAGATATTTACATTATGATTCATTAACAGTAGCAAAATTAGTTATGAAGTAGCAACGAAAATAATTTTATGGTTGGGGGTCACCACAACATGAGGAACTGTATTAAAGGGTCGCGGCATTAGAAAGGTTGAGAACCACTGCTCTAGAGCTTTCTTTCTTAAATCTCTATATAGTTCCCCATAAAACGTACATTTGGGTCCAGCCCAGCCAGTGTTGCTCTCAGTGGTTGAACGTCAACCTATGAACCAGAAGATCACAATTCGATTCCCAGTCAGGGCCCATGCCCGTGTTGTGGGCTAGGTTCCCAGCGGGGGGCATGCAGGAGGCAAGCTGATCAATGATTCTCTCTCATCACTGATGTTTCTATCTCTCTCTCTCCCTCTCCCTTTCTCTCTGAAATCAATAAAAATGTATTTTAAAAAAGAAAAAAAACTAGGTCAGAATATACCTGTGGCTACTTGGTGGCCCAAGCCTCTGCTTCCACTGTGGATCATCACGCACACCTGTCCTTTATGGTCGATGCCCATCTTCTTAGCAGCATACTCATTGAAAATCTCATCTACGACTTGGATTTCTGCATAGTGGTTACCTGCTCCCAGGGTCCCCAACTGCAAATACAAGAATGGTAAAATAGCTTCTAATCTGATAGAAAAATCCATTTAAAAGTAAATAGGTAAAAAACAACCAATAACAAAACAAGAAAACAATCACACAAATAGTGTTTTATGTAACAAAAATATTTCTAAGCTTTTGAAATGCTTCACTCATTTTAAGCAATAGTCCACACAACAGAGATAAGGCAGAGCAGCTCCTGAAGTTTATTGTATCATTATCTGCTTGAGACACACACATATCAATAGCTTCATAAACCAAAAACCATACCATTAAGTGGCTCAAAGGACATTTTAAACATTATGGGGAAAAGGGTCAAATTTGGAGATGAACTACTATGAGTTCACTGACATCATTATCCATCATTGAAAGACGATGTCCCTTAACTGGAGCTAACAGATGATTTAGGAAATCAGAGTATGGCAGTGCTTGAAGAGTTTTTAGAAGTTGCCTAGCTTTAACTATCCCAATTTTCAGATGAGAAAATGAGACCCAAATAGGCAAAAAAGACTTGCCCAAGGTCACAGTGAATTACTGGCAAAGCCATCAAAACTAGTTGTAATATCTGGTATATTCTTATCTCATGGATACCATGAATTGACAAGGCATCTTTTTCATCTTAGATATGAGAAAACTTTCAACCAAATCTTAGATTGTCAAAGCAATTTTAGCATACATTTTAAGCCTGATCCCATTTTTCCCCATCCACTTCTAATTCATGATTAGAATTCAATCTTATGAACATTGGCAAACTCCTGATAACTTTTTAAAAGAGTAAGAATGAAGCACAAACAAATTTGTGCTCATTTTAATATACTATGAAAAAAATCTGGGGATGTTTACTTCCTACATAGAAGACAAATTTTTTTCCACCACCAACAAAAACATAAAATGAAAAACATTAACATTTCCCCCTCCGAAGTGAGCGTTACCTGAGGAAGGCCTCTTTTCTTCGCCCTCGCAGAGACCTTGTTGGGGTCAGCTTGCAGCATTCTTCCATACTCCTCACAGTGCTCCTTGTCCTCAGCCCAGGCGTAGCCTTCTCTCAGCGACCAGTCCACACCCATCTCCAAGGCCTCTTCCAAGTCTCTGAGTGAGTAATAAGGTGCTGGTCATTTCACAGTCAAGGCAGATCAAAACCTAGGGATGATGAAAATCTCAAAGGGTGGAGGAGAAGCTACATTTTACCAACTATCGCCTGTGTACCAGGCATCGTGCCAGATACAAAGTTTATGCTCTCAGCAACTCTAGAGTTTTCTGAGGAAAGCAGCTACATAAATAACTGTAAAGTAAAACAGTAAATGCTACATCAGAGATGATTATAGCTCTTCCTTGACATTTATATAGCTCGTTATTTATGGTTTTCAAATCTTATTTACATTAGATTTGCCTCTCTGATCCTGCATTCCACGAGGTGCTAATCGAGCAGCCAAAGATTTATGACCATAATCGATGTCACTATTTACCATTAACTTTACCACAGCTACCTGCCTTCATTAGTAATTTATGGAAAATTAGTCAAACAATACATACAGCTACCTAAATGCCCTTAGGCGATACAGGTTTTAAGCTCTATTCCTACCTTCACAGAAGTACAATGTGGCTTTACTGCCCCTGCATTTAGAAGCCGAGATGCACATACATTAAAACCCCTAGAAGGAAAAAGCTTTGATCTTCACCTGAGGTGCAGACCTCTTCCAAAACAGTGCCAGGAGAGGTTGCAATGGTCAATGTTCCTGCTACAGCCCACTTCAAACATTATTTATAGGACAAAACTCCTATCTAAAAATTTATAAAAATGAGTAATATTTATGTTCCAGGCATGCTTTTCAAAATGGGCTGGACCTCATACTTAAAAAGCCAATCAATTTATTACCACTTCCTGTAAAGAGGCTGAACAATCCCCATCTCCTAAGTGTCCTGAATTGGAAATGGTTGTGAGGGTCTTACGGGCATTCTTTCTCTCACTCCATTTCTTAGAACCTTGTGCGCTTACTTGGCATTCATTGGGATGACACCTTTGGATCCCACCCCAACAGGGATGTGGTCAAACATAGCTTGGGCAAGTTGCTCCTTCACAGGCTGGACATCGCTTTCATCTAAATTGGTTCTTAGCAAGCGGACACCGCAATTGATGTCAAATCCGACACCACCTACAAAACAGAGAAAAGTCAGTCAAATATTAGGAAAATCAGGCAGTTGGGCACTGCGACTGTGGTTGCCCACCACTGATGAGGGTTTAAAGACAGCCATTCTTTTTTTTTTTTTAAATATATTTTATTGATATTTTACAGAGAGGAAGGGAGAGGGATAGAGAGCTAGAAACATCGATGAGAGAAACATCGACCAGCTGCCTCCTGCACACCCCCTACTGGGGATGTGCCCGCAACCAACGTACATGCCCTTGACCGGAATCGAACCTGGGACCCTTCAGTCCGCAGACCGATGCTCTATCCACTGAGCCAAACCGGTTTCGGCAAGACAGCCATTCTTTTAAAAGTAACTTTTTTATAGTGGCCAATAAAGTGGTTCTCTGTGGGTAAAGTCTGATGATACCAAAACAATGTAAAGTGAGTGACATACTAAAGGTACTCTGTGGGCCAGAGAGGCAATAATGAACAATGAATAACATGAAGACCAGAGATTAAAATGTGGATTATGTTTCTTTCTTTCCGTGATCACTCTTGTTGGAAGTTTATGAATTCTATTGTTTTTCTTTCTTTTTTTAAATCTTTATTGTTGACAATATTACCGATGTCCCTCTTTTCTCCCCTCATTGCCTCTATCCACCCAGTTCCCATCCTGCCCTGCTCCAGGCCTTCACCACCCTATTGTCTGTGTCCATAGGTAATGCACATATGCATACAAGTTCTTTGGTTAATCTCTTCCCGCCCCTTCTCTCCCCCGCTTCCCACTGAGATTCATCAGTCTGTTCCCTGTTTCCATGTCTCTGGTTCTATTTTATTCAGTTTATTTTGTTCATTAGATTCCTTGTTGTGTGCACTTGAAAAAATGTGTTTTCTATGGTTCTTAGATGCACTGTAATGGCTGTATACACGCAACCATGAATGTAAATTAGAGGTCAAGGCGTCAAGTTTGTCAATTGCATTTTTCAAATCTTCTATATCCTAACCGATTGAAAGCTGCCATTACCTCAAGAAAAATAGTGTTCAATGTGGGGCTCATGTATTTGTACTTTTGTCTCTGGATTGTAGCCTCACAAATTCTTGCTGCCATAATAGCTTTCGCATGCTCTCAAACAGATTTCAATTTTTTTTTTTTTAATCCAGCCTTCCTTGTTATTCCCTGCAAGGGATTTGTCTGAAACAACCATGTTCACCAGTGCCAGAGGCAGACCTCTTAAGATGTAATTTATACTTCTTTTTTCCCCCTCAGATTCTGATGTGAATTATTTTCAGTGAAAGCACACACAGCAGGAAAGATATATACCACTGGAGGTGAATAATGATGACAATGAAAGCAAACACTGGGTACTGGCTATGTGCCTAGCATTGTTCTAAGTATTTTACACAGTTTAACTCATTTAATCTTACAATAATGCTGCAATTTGCCCAAGAGGTAACTGTGACATAAAGATACATACTTTGCCAGGAAAGTGTTTGTTTTGTAGCCAATGTTTGAATAGCGCCTGGCATATAGTAAGAGCCTGAAGCATTCTCATAACTATATGCTTTACTTGATATTTTAAGAGCTTCTGAGTGTCCACAATTAATTCTCTCAGTAAATGAGGAAAAGAAATGATAGTGTTGGGTGAGACAGAGAAGCACACAGGAAGCAGCCAAGCTCTAGTTCACCGAGGCGATGATACGCTGAGAGGAGCTACACAATTGACAGCAGCATGCAGTCACCTTACCTGGGGACACCACTGCTTCAGGGTCATTCATATCGAAGGCTGCCATATTCCCAATAGCAAACCCATAACCTGAATGGACATCAGGAAGCCCAATAGATCGCTGAAAGAGAATGAGAGAATGAAATACAGCTTTTTTAACCTGGCACTCTGGTTGCCTGATGAGCCTGATACTGATTCTCAAAGCCTTTTCCAAATCAAGATCCCATTTTCATAAAATATTCTCTATTGGTGAAAATTAGGTGTAAAAACTCCTAATCATGAAGTTAATACAGTGGAGGAAAATCCTTCTTATAAAGTCTGACCATTAACTAAGGAAATCTAAACAGCAAAGCCTCAGTATAACATGGTAACAGGTGGACCACAGACTACCTTTGATGTGCTATCACATTTTAAAGGCATCAAAAGATAAGACATTGACAAGTTGTGGTCATGTCAGGTTAAAAGGAGAGAGATATCTGATTTATATAGGTCCTTAGTATTTAAGCAATCATAGACAAATGTAATCCATTTAATGGTATGAATACTGTATACTTTCTACATCTAGGACCTAGAAAGGGATCCTGATCCAGGAGGAATGCAGGTTAAAAAGGGTGAGGATTTATGGATACCAGATACTTGTGAGTTCTTCATATCCATAAGCCATGTCTTTTTATCCCTGCCTCCCCACTGCCCAGCATAGAAACTGGCATAAAGACCTCAAAAAATGTCTGTAGAAGGGATTCATTTTTAACATCTACCTGTAATAATGGAATCTGAAAGTTAGACTGCAGTGGAGGACTTATACCATCCAATTTTATCTGTTACCTTCACTACCCTCTTTTTCTTTCTTTTTTCCTGTACAAGCTAAGAACATTCATTTTACTTGTTTCCTTAAACAAAAGGAGGAGCAAGAGGCCCAGGCCTCTGTCCCTGTGATACCCTCAGCAGACAGGGAGACGCAGGGGTGAGGCCCAAGACGGCGCAGGTCAGGAAACCTGAGCAGGATGCTGGTCTGGCCCCTTGTTTGCACAGAATGGCTTGGAGGGGAGGAGTGGCATCCTGGGTTTTGCGGGGAGGGGTCAGGGCCGTGTGAAGGAGAGGCCCCACTCTGTCCACAGCCTGAAGGCCAGAATGAGCATCTTGAGAATGAAGAAAAAAGACTTGCCTCTGTTGAGGCCTGAGCTCCAGGTCACCAGGGCTCCATTAATTCACTCCCCTCATTCATTCCTGGGTTGGAGCCTTCTCCAGTTCCCGGCTCCTGGACTGCAACTGGTCACTCTGTATTGTAACTAATTCTCTGCCTCATCACTACCCTCTTTTTCAATCACGTCCAGAATGCTATACTATCCTCTCTCCCTCTCCTCAATCCCAACCCTTAAACTTCTTTCTGTTCCTTCTTCAATCATCCTCTTAAATGGGGCCAGTGAAAACTGCAATGGTGATGTAAACTAATCCAGGAAAAATTATATATAATGACAAAAAAAAACACACAACAACAACAAACCAAAAAAACAACACACAAGAACACATTAAAAACTACTTCCAAAGTTCTCAAACACTTATAGGCTATAGCCAAAGGCAACCAGAATCTGTGATATTATTCAGGCCCATTATTACTTTACTAGAGGCCCGATGCACGAAGATTTGTGCAAGAATGGGCCTTCCTTCCCCTGGCTGCCGGCACTGCCTTCGCTCTGGCCAGAGCTGCCTTTTTGCTCCGGCCTGGAGCCGCCTTTATGCCTTCCCACGCTGCCCAGAGGCCCGAGCGGCTGGGGTGGTGCGGAACGCCTGTGTCGTCGCCATGGCAATGATGCAAGCGCCCCGCCCCGCCCACTTGGTGCCGGTGTATGCAAATTAACCCACCATCTTTGTTGGGTTAATTTGCATACTCACTCCTGATTGGCTGGTGGGCGTCGCGAAGGTACAGTCAATTAGCATGTTACTTTTTTATTAGTGTAGATGTCCCAGGGTTATTTCTAGATGTTCAAAAGTCATTGTCTAAATTAGTGGTCGCCAATTGGTCCACGAGGTCCGAAAGGTTGGCGACCACTGGTCTAAATGACACCACTATAGTTAGGGATGGTCATTTATCTATTCAACAAACTTTTAGACTAAGAGAAAATATAAATGATTAGAGCTCTGAACATGGACTCACATGAACAATCCCAGGCAGGGCTGCCACATTGCCAATTTGTTTCATGGCAGGCAGGAAGCCACCAACACCTGAAGACAAAAATTCAAAATTAGAGGACACATTTGATTTTTAGTAAGTATATTCCTACATTTCTAGGTTGCATTACACGAAGGGAAGTGATTAGGACTACTAAAACAACATAAAAGGACGTTTGAGATGGAAGTGTGAAGGCAGCTTCTTTAGAAGGCAGCACATGTGCAGAGAGGGTGACCAGACTAATGACAAACATCTGTCAGTGTTCTGTGCAAACCAGGGAAGGTTGTTTGCAAATGTGCTGGGAAATGTAAAACATAATTATGTTGTCAATATAAAAAATGTATTCTTTCATAGTTCACCTTATTTATCAAAAAACATCAATACTGGTTTTACTCTAAGTGACAAAGAGGGGCAATGTGGAGCTGGACAAACACTGGATTAAGAGTCAGGGAACTGGGGTTCTAGCCCCAGCTCTGTCACTGGTTGCTGTCATTTTAGGCAAGTGAGCATACTCTGGCAGGAGGCAGGTGGGACTAAGTTTGCTGATCTAAAAAATAAAAGGGTTAAAATTAGATTTCAACTCCACCATTACTATTAGAGCTTTTTACATTTATCTCATAAGCTCACTGTAATCCTGCAAGACAGGAGTAATAAAATGTCCTTTATAGATGAGATGACTGAAGTTAAGTGAGGCTAATCAGTGTACTGGTAAAGAATACTGACTTTGGAATCAGATACTTCTGGGTCTGAAATCTGGCTCTGTCACCAAGAAGTTGTGCAACCTTGGACACTTAAAATTACTTAACCTCACTGAACCTTGACTTACACATCTTTAAAATGGAAACACTATCTTCCTCTTAGAGATCCTCTAAGAATTACATGAGATAACCTAAGTAAAGCACCTGGTAAAGTGCCTGGCACATAGTAAATGCACAATAAATGATAGCTCTTATTATTACCCAAGGTTGGCTTCAAAACCAACCAGTTCCATCCAACTCCAAATGGTTTCTACAAGGCCAGGTAGCTAACAACATAAGCACAAATTAAAAACAGTTTTTTAGGTCTCATTTCAAGTCTTGGTCGTTTCCTGACAATATTTTTGTATTTTTAAGTAATGTATTATCTGAATTATCATATTTTTCAGGCTACAGGAAAGACATTACTTACATGACCACATGTAAAACTCAAATGCACTTACCGCCACCTCGACACGCATTCCTTAATTCCTCAAACATTAATTTTTCCAGAGCATCATTTACATAGAAAATTCCTTCAACCTGGTACCAAAGAAAATGAAGAACTATGTCTGAGCACATGTGCATGACATATAGACATTGGATAGAATACAAATACTGTACACAATATTCATTTTGCTTTACTCTTTATAAAATACTTTCACATTACTTTAAACAAGCAGAAAACTTCCTATAAAAAAGTACAAGATGTTCCCATCCTTAAACGCAGTTGCCCCTGAAAAATGTGGGGGTTTAAGGCACTGACGAACCCCTCCCCCAACCAAGCAGTTGAAAATCTGTAATTTTTGAAACCCCCCAAAAAAACTTAACTACGAATAATAGTCTGTTAACTGGAAGCCTTACTGATAACATGAACAGTTAACATGTATTTTGTATATGTATCAGTACTATATTTACAGTAAAGTAAGCTAGAGAAAAGGAAATTATAGTATTTATTGAAAAAAATCCATGTATAAATGTACCTGTGCAGTTCAAACCAGTGTTGTTCATGGGTCAGCTGTATATTTTAAAAATGTAGTATTTTGAAATGTTCACAAATTATTTTATTCATTCTCCCATTCTCAAAGCCACACTTAAGAATTTAACAGGTGCCGAAACCGGTTTGGCTCAGTGGATAGAGCGTCGGTCTGCGGACTGGAAGGTCCCAGGTTCGATTCCGGTCAAGGGCATGTACCTTGGTTGCGGGCACATCCCCCGGTGGTGGGGGGTGTGCAGGAGGCAGCTGGTCGATGTCTCTCTCTCATCGATGTTTCTAGCTCTCTATCCCTCTCCCTTCCTCTCTGTGAAAAATCAATAAGAAAAAAAAAAAAATTAAAAAAAAAAAAAAAGAATTTAACAGGTAAAATACTTTGTAAATGCAATAAAAGTCTTTCAATTGCTCTTATTGCCAAAAGGTCTCAGTGTTCTTGTGCTTCTAAAATATCAATGGGTTTTAGTGTGGTGACTGCCGGAGGGGATACAGGGGAAGAGGCAGATGAGGGTAAAGAAGGGATAAATGGTGATGGATGGATACTTGACTTGGGGTGGTGAACACACAATACAGTGTACAGATGATGTGTAGAATTGTGCACTTGAAACCTGTACACATTTGTTAACCAGTGTCACCCCAATAAATTCAATAAAAAGAAAAAAAATCAATGGGATTTTGAAAAAACAGATGAATCAAAAATTCAAATTCCAAACATAAAACTGTAGGCATCTAACGTAAGTGTACTTTTCTGTGCTTAAGACAACAAACAGCACATCACACTTTATTGTGTACCATGCTGATTTACAAATCTTCATTTAGGTAAATGGTGAGTAAAAACAATTTAACAGCCTGGCCTGTGTGGCTCAGAGGTTGAGTGTCGACCTATGAACCAGGAGGTCACGGATCGATTCCCAGTCAGGGCACAAGCCTGGGTTGCGGGCTAAATCCCCAGTACAGGGTGTGCAAGAGGCAGCTAATGATTCTCTCTCATCATTGATGTTTCTCTCTCTCTCCCTCTCCCTTCCTCTCTGAAATATATATAAAAAGATTTAACATGTAGCTGTGTGCTCAGTTCTGTAATCTATACAATCATAAGAGGATAAAGAAGTTTGATAAAGGGACACACAAAAAGCAATAAAAGATACAACTATGCAACTAACACCAAAGGCCAGAACGCTTTTATCAAGAGATCAAATATTACGAAGGAACTACCTGGTAAAGGAGAACCAAAGATTTAACACTTAATCATCCAGACTAGTAAATTTCTTTCATCAGAAAGATGGTTTCTAACATCTTACCACTGCATGAAAAACAATATAATGACGGAATATGTCTCTAGTACAATTTCTAAGGGTCACATTTATTAATTCCCCAAACATTTACTGAGGACTTATCATGTGTCATGTGTACTGGGCACCAGGGGAGACAAAGAATATGCAAGATCCTGCTTGAGGAGCTTCCAGGCTAGGATGCAGCCCAGACAAGCAAATTAAGAGCATAGCGAGGAAGTGCTGTAACAGAAGCACACAGGCTGTGAAGAACCTGATGAAGAAGTGGCTCAATGGTCTAGGCCTAGGGAACTAGGGAGGCCTCACAGGTTGCTCACTGTTTGAGTTGGCTCTTTGCCTTAGCCGGTTTGCACAGTGGTTAGAGCATCAGCCCACCGACTGAAGGGTCCCGGGTTCAATTCTAGTCAAGGGCATGTACCTTGGCTGAAGCTGAAGGCCCTGGTCCTGGCTGTGGTGTGTGCGGGAGGCAACCAATCGATGTCTCTCTCTCTCATATCTATTTTTCTCTCTCTCTCTGCCTCTCTCCCTCTCTCCCACTCTCTCTAAAAAAATCAATGGAAAAATATCCTCAGGTGAGGATTAACAACAAAAGTTAGAGACATCACTGGAACAAAACAACAGCACATTTAGGAGCTCAACACAAAGATGACATAAAGATGGGAAGGGAGAGGTTTTAGGGAACAAAGAGGAACTTGTGGTGCAGCCTGTGGGTCTTAGGGGGGAATGGAGATTCGGAAACACGGGATAATTATCAGTGTGAAATTCATGACTCTCCTGAGGACGGGAACACAACTTAAACTTAGCATAGAGGTTGGTAACTTTTAAAAAGCAATATATCAAGACTTGTCAAGGGATAGGCGGTGGTCAAGTGTTATACAAACAGTTAAACCAGAAGTGCCTAGCAAAATCAGACTTGCTCTTAAGACTTAGCAGCAGCATGTTAAGCCAGAATTTCCATCCTCATTTCTCTACTTTAATGGAAGAAAATGGTCACCTCAGGCGATGAAGCCTGAGGGACGCGGGCAGCCCAGGCTCTCCAACTCTCTGGTCCTGGGCTCCCCGGTCCCCCCCCCACCCCAATCAGAGGAAGAAGTGACCCGGCATCACGTCCCGGCCGGCCGAGCTTCTTACTAGGAGGCTAGAGGAAGCTGTGTCACCCACTGATCCTCAAGGTCCTCCTGCAAAGTATTAAAAACAAACAATGCCTGCCCTGTGAATTTGCCAGGCTGGCGTGAGGAACAAAACCGTTTTATTAAAAACCAACGCGGAGCAGTGAACGCTAAAATCTGGTTCGGCGAACACCGATCTGTACAGATGCGATGACCAGCAGGACGCGGAGGAATTGAGTTCCAGTCCCAGCAACTCTACTCCGGACTGGCCGTGCCACCTTGTAAAAGGCAACTGACCTCTCTGAAGCTCAGGAATGGAACTCCTCTGTGGACTAAAGGAGCCACATGCTAACCTGACAAGCTCAGGGGAGGCCTGCGTGGCAGCCTTGCAAACTCAGAGACCTAAAATAACCACAAAAGATGGTTTGAAAATTAAATATTTAACTACAAACAGGTTATAGTGGGTAGTCATGTCCTACGCCGATATTTTCCCTGACAAAGGTCAACTTAGATCTTCTTTACTGAGCCCATTTGCCTTTTTTGCCTCTAAGATTATATATCTGTGAGATGTCTGGGTAACTTGTAATTTCCTTTTTACCCCGGACCCCTCAGGGCACAACAAATGTCACCGGGACATTTCCCTCATTGTTATTATCATGTTAATTGTCAACTCTTAATTATGTTAAAGTATCCTGTATCTATCTCTGTAAGAGAAGCACATGTCCATCATTTCACTTTTTGCCCTATCCCAGAGGTTTCCCCGCTTTGCTTTGTCCCACCTCCCTAATCTATCACCAACGAATTTCATGTAACTCACCTACCTCCCTTTCCTTTGATTGCAATGTATAAATATAAATGTAACCCTGCATTCTCCGGAGCATTCTCTCAATTCATTGAGGTTCTGCTTCCCGGCATATGTCGACAGTTTGGCTCAAATAAACTCCCAAAAATTCTTTACAGGATTCAATGTTTTCTTTTCGTTAACACCTCTTACGGTGCGTTTATGAGACTTAAGTGTGAAAACGGTCTGCAAACGCAAACTTCGCATTTGCTGGGAACCCTCAGACAAATCCCGCTTTGCTTGTCCACGTGGTCTGGAGACCTCTCCAGCGGGGAGACGGGGTCGGACCCCGTCCCGAGGCCAGAGAATGGGGTGAGAGGGATTTTATTTTGATGGGGGTGGGGCGGCCCCAGCGATCGTGGGGCCTCGGGAGGGCGAGGAGGCCCGGCGGGTGGCCGAGGCGCCGCGAGCCCCCAGCGGGAAGGCCCCGCCACCGGCTCTCGCTCCCCCCTCACCTGCATGTTGGGCACGAAGCCCTTCTTGATTCTCCAGCAGTTTTTATTGATCTTTTCCAAGAACTGCAGCTCATCGTTGTAGTTGCGACTCATGGCGGCGACTACGGTATCGACGCCCGGCACCGCTTTGAAGAGAGCTGCCGCGCTGTCCCGGATCCCGTGGTCCTGAGCGCCACTTCCGGGACTCAGCGCGCAGGCGCGGCCGGCTCCTCAACAAGAGGGACTACGGCAAGTGCCGAGGCCCCAAACTCATCGCACAACCGCTTTTCTCTCGGTTAAGTTAGACTGCCCTCCAGTGTTTACCTTTTTTGGGTAGTCACTAGTCATTGTCTCCAGGCTAAAGCCGAGCGAGCTGAATCCAGCAGTTTTTAGCAAGATCTAGCTATCTTTTGTTTTGGAAGTGCTTGCAGTACTGGCAAACGCGCTGAATCTGGGTCGGGTCCGGCTGCTCTAATGAATAAATCAGCCTGGAGTTTCATCCCCACCAGTGAGGGAGGAAAGACGTCTGCAGCTGAGAAAGATGAACATGTTTAAATAAATGCCACCACTGAACATTTGTAATGTTTCAGAATGAATTTGTGGATATACCCTGAATAACTTTTATGTCGCAAAAGAGCACCCCCAAAGAATTAAACATGCCGGTTTCATTACATTACAACAAACACTTTAGGGGCAGCTGTTATGGCCAGAGGTGCGCAGTCTAACTTTCTTTGGTGAGTAAGTATCTATGATCATGCTTTTGTCTGCAGTGTCTCAAGTTCAGAGAAGTAAGTGAGCTTTAAGTGATTTCAGTTTCTAGTCCTACCTATTGTAAATGACTTGGGAATCAGAAAGACTTGGATTCAATTTCTACTTTTGCCCTTTACCAGCTTTGTGTGGTTAATCTCTCTTGACCTTTGTGTCCTCATCTATAAAATGGGATAATTCTTCATAGAGAGGCTGTGAGGACGAAATGAACCGACACTCCTGAAGTAACCTACATAGGGTCTGGTGTGTGGTTAGCACTCCAATCAACCACTCTCTTCCACCCTACCCCCCCGCCCCCACTAGATTACAAATAACACAAAAGCAAAGTTTGTGGTTTCTATTTATTTCTTACATCCTCCATGCCAGTCTCCCTTTCCTCCTCTTTTGTCCCAATTATACCCCATTGATTAGGTGCTCTAACAACTTATCATCATCAAGTATGGGTTATGTAGGGCTAGTACTCTCTGCACTGCCACTTCACTTCATCTGGGAAGGAAAACATCCTAAAACTTAAAGAAGTGATACAACTTCCAGAGTTTCCTGTTTGTCACTGGAAACACCTAGGGGCAAAATCAAGCCTTGAACTCTGCACCACCTCAGTTTTTATCAACGTTAAAGATGCTAAATTCTCTTCCCTCTTTTCTGTCTTATTTTATTTTTCAAAGGGACAGGAAACTTTGCAAATAAAAAGACAAGGTTGACATGAATAGAAAACAATTTTAATTAAATACAGGGGACAGTAGCAGTAAATATAAAACATAAAATCCAACATACAGGGAGGGGGAGAACCCTCGAGAGCGGAAAGGGCTGAAGGGATCTCCACTGACGCCACCAATTCAACTCTGTACTTCAGAGTTTCTCACAAACCTCTTCGGAAGCACAGGCCTAGCTCTTGGCCACAGAATCTTAGAAACACAGAAACACACAACGTGCACTGAAACATGAACACACATTCAAATGACCATCCCTACACACACACACAGATACACACGTCCTGATTTAACTCTTTAACCCAGTCTGCCTCCCTCCGTCCCAGAGGGCTTGAGAAGGAAAACATTCAGCCGAGGCACTCCACGAGAACGTCAGGATCCAGCGTGCACTGTTTTCTCCTTCTTGGTTTACGGTCGGTGGGATTAAGGGCCATTGAATTCCTGGAGTGGACTCCAAACCAGCAATCAGGGCACTGGTTTCCCCCTCCACTGTCCATTTATGAGATTCAGACCTTCCCAACCGTAGAAACTTGGCTGCTGTTTTAAGGGCGTTTCATACTTCAGGTCAGTGGAAATCAAAAGGAAATGCTGAAAAAGATGGGACAATGAAGAGAAGGTGAAACTTGAGGCATCTACAGCCATAGGATGGCTGGGTTTACCTGAGGGGTGAGGGAGAGGTGGTTTCTTTACCAGGTCCTACTGTGTCACATCCTCTCCTCCCTTGTCCCCCAGCCATGCCTTTTGCAAGCTCCATAAACCACTTCACCTCTCTGAATCTTACTTTCCTCATCTATAAAATGGGATGAATACTCCCAGCCTTCCAGGTTGTCTTATGGAATAAAGAAAATAAAAGTGCACTACAGTGCCTCTTGTTCTGTGATGTGAATAAATTTGGCTGCAAAGAGAAACTGGACCTGGTCTGATTCTAAAATTCAAGTTTAAATGCTCTTCATTGTTAGTTGTAAGCTTCAAGAGCTAAACATTTTGTTTATAAAATTCCTTGGGCTCGGAAAAAAACAAAGCAGAACAAAATAAAACAGAAGGTAAGCAAATAGAAGGAGGCTTATTCTACTATGAACAGAAATGGGGCAGTTAAGAGACTGTTCACATTCTTACCTCAAGGACTTCAACGTCTGAATTGACGAATGAGATTTTGTGTGGGCTGGGCAGAGGAAATCCTTGCTGCAATTTTGCTAAAATAGAAAACAAGATGTACCATAATTGGGCACGGGCACGGAAGTTTTGTCAAGCTTTTCAGTAAGAGACTAACAAGCAGCTTTTAAATAATCTATCTTTTCATTCTCCCTGTTCCTGTGTTTTCATTTTTTTCTGGTACGTCCCTAGCATTGCCCCGGAAGAGTGGTTAATTAATCCATGCTTAATAGAAATGCACCTGCAATTATGTGCATTGGGATGGCAGAAACATCCTGGCACCTTGTCCAGTTTATATTTTGAAAACACCTTACTTTTTGGGTCCTGAGAACAGTCTGGTCTCTAATACAAAGTATAATTCAATTAAGCCAAACTCGAGATGCTGCTGTGTGTGAACATTTGTCATTCATGAAAACTGTGTCTATCCAGATGGTGGTCTTTGCATAAGAACCAGAGAGACACCGACCACTAGGGAGAATAATGCCCTTTCTGGCTGAAGGCGACTCTTCACTGTGTAAGGAAAATGGTTTCAATCTCCGTAACTCAATCAGAGATAGCCTTTCTTGCCGAGTCCTCATGCAGAGTTGCTAACAAGGCTTGGACCTGGAATGACTAATTTTGCAACCGTATCCTTGATGGTACAAACTTTGCAAATTGTGGCACTGGCCTGGATTCCTAAAACACCCGAGAAGTACAAGCTTTGGGTGGAAAGTCCCAAACAATCCCCAACATTTGGCCAATGTCAGGGTCACGTTGTTTCCCAAGGACCTCTTACCGTTGGCCAGTGGGAGGACGCCAAAGTGGAGAATGGAGGACAAAATATTTTCAAACCTCAAGACCTGAAATGAAAGGGGAAACGAAATCAGTTGGGCGTTTTGAAAGAGCCATGCCTGGTTTGGACCTGCACTTCCCCAGACCTTACCGGGATAGAGAGCTATAAATAGAATCTCCCCATACAGATACGTATTCTAGCTTCCAGACTCTGAAAGCTATTTTGTGGGAAACCACACTACAGAGTTTCCCAATCCTCTTTCCTCCTTGAGGATGAACATTTCTGCTCCCCTCTACCCTGGATCATGGTGACAACAAATGCCGAAGGACCAACTGGTGGCAGCAAACATGGCAGCTTAGATATCTACCAAGTAAGACAATCCTGGACAGCTAACATATCCCAATGAGTAGTCTTTCCTTAATTTACTGGGAAGCCATGCCACAGCATTATGTTATGCTCCATGGTTCATGGCATCACCAGAATGCCCAATTTATCTTTAATAAACTATGGTAGTTGTATAATCTTAGCGAAGTGCTGATTTCTGGGAAGACTCAAATATTAAGAACTAAATGGACTATGATAAACATGAATTCATTCAATGAATATTTTTTGAACACCCTCTAGGCTTAGCAATAATAAGGACCTCTTTGCAGCTTAACAAGGGTGGCTCTGAAGCAGATTTCCTAGCTTTACCTTCTGTTTATACCACTTTACTGTGTGATGCTGGGAAAGTGCCTTAACCTCTCTGTGCCTCATGCTCCTCAACTGAAAAGTGATGATAACAGTACTAACCACATAGGATGCTGTCAGGATTATACAAGTTAACATTATGCCTGGTATATACTATTGTCATTTCCCCCCCCAGAAATATCATGGTTAGTACACTCTGTTGTTGATAGTGAGTAGTTTGTTTGGGTCTTCCTGGAAGACCTGGACTCATTTTGTCTCCTCAGGGCTCAGGAAATATTAATCAGCTATGCATTCTCACTGACTATCGTCTGTCATCTACTAAATGGCTATGCCACAGAGGTGCTAATCCAGGTGACCCTACTTGAGAACCACTGCTCTAGAATATAAGTGCCATGAGAGTTGGATGCCAATTAGTGATTTGGCTGATCTTCCTGAAGCTTGGGAGGGGGGCTTCCAAGTTGCATGTTGGGATATATTCTTCCAATCAGGAGGTCACCAGGCTGGCCCCCCCGCAAGGTATCTATACAACCAGCCTTGACCTAATTTTAGGAGATGGATAAAAAGCCTTCAAAGAGCAAACTTGATCATGGCCTAATAACTGACATGGAGCCTCGTTCTTTGGGAGTCAGTCTGGATCTTAAATTGAACTGTAGAGGATTATTTTATAAAAAAATAAAATCTTCTTGAAAATGCACTCCCCACCCCCCAATATTACACAGTGTCTTAACAGTCTTTTGAGTTCCTTTTAAAGTCTTTCTGAGTAGATGAAAGTGAATTGGAGAGTTCCTCTCTTGTTAAATAGTTAATGAGCTTGGTGAACCGACCAGTAGCTACTTAGAGAATTTTGAAGTTAAAACCTACACTCCTGGGAAAACCAAGTACTCCTCAGAGGCATGGAAGACAGTCATCCAGCTACTCTATAGGAGGATTCACATTCTCCCTGGACAGGGAATGCTGAGACTCTGATTCCTACCTCAATATTGCCGCGATTGGACTCTGGCAAAGAGAGGCGGAACCTGAAAACAAAACCACAAAAACCAACAGGTTAAAGGAGGAATATTTTAAAATAATAAACAATAAAATTAAAAAAAATAAAACCATTTAAATAGAAAGAAACAAAAGGGGTAGGGGATTATTTTTTTTAAGCTCAATAAGCTGCTATTTAAAAAAAACCACCCACCCAATCTTGTAAGGATATAATGTTCTCTTACATCTTTATCCCTATATTCACTGCTTACAAAGCAGGGCAGGAATAACAGAAGGTCAGGGTTCCCCAAGTGCTTTTGCTCTGTGGGACTTAGTCTGTTGGCAACTTGGAATGCAGAACAACCTTAAGAAATAGTTTTTGCCCTAGCTGGTTTGGCTCAGTGGATAGAGCGTCGGCTGCAGACTGAAGGGTCCCAGGTTCAATTCCGGTCAAGGGCATGTACCTTGGTTGCAGGCACATCCCCAGTAGGGGGTGTGCAGGAGGCAGCTGATTGATGTTTCTCTCTCATCTATGTTTCTAACTCTCTATCCCTCTCCCTTCTTCTCTGTAAAAAAAAATCAATAAATTATATAGATATATAAAAAATAAATAGTTTTCGGTCAACAGCCATACCACTCCCCCCACCCATCCCACCCCCGCCCCACGCCCCCAATCTCCCCTGCTCTCTGAAGCTAAGCAGGGTTAGGCCTGGGTAGTACTGGGTTGGGAGAACAGTTCCAGGTCTTCTTGCTCTGAACTCAACCTCATAACTTCTCTGATCCAGGCTGGTACCTTATTAATAAACATGACAATGATGATGGTGATAATGATGACACTATATGACCTGTCCTAGTTTAGGAGATTTGTACACATTTTTTAAAAATAATTTTTTTGTTAATCCTCGTCTGAGGATATTTTCTCAGATAGAGTGGAAAGGAGGGAGGGAGGGAAAGAGAGTCACAGAGAGAACATCGATGTGAGAGACACATCAACTGGTTGCCTCCAGCCCTCATCCCAACCCAAGGGGTGGGGAGCGAACCTGCAACTCAGGTACATGCCCTTGGCCAGGAATCGACACTTTGGTGCATGGGTCGATGCTTTAACCACTGAGCAACAGCAGCCAGGGCTAAACATTTTTATATTTAAACTTCACAATAACCCTGTGATAGATGCAATTATTGTTGCCCCTTTTGCAGATGAGGAAACTGATGATCAGAGAGGAGAATTAAATTACCCAAGTCTCAGAGTTAGCAACTGATGGATCTGGATGACAAATGTCACTCTACTTGACTCTAGAGTCTATGCTCGGCTGAGGCCACAGCTCTCAGGAGGCTGTATCACATATACCATCTTTTATCTTTCAATCATAACACATTGGGGAAACATTAGCTCTGACAGTGTCTGGCATCACAGGCAGTGCAGGGGAATTGTGAAAGGCGCTGCTGGGACATAGGAGGGGATGCCTCCCTTGGTCACACCACCTCCTATGCACAAGGCAGACCAGGTTGGAAATCTGGCCTACATACAGGTGGAACACACTTGTGAGTTTTCCTTCTTTTCTTTCATCACAACCCCAAGCCATGATTGGCCACTTCGGGACCACCTGCTATGAGTGAGCTTCTCTGGGGTTTCCCCCAAACCAATCCTTTCCTCATAAGGCCATCTTCTGTCTCTCCTTGTTCTCTAGGCACACTCACCAGGTTTGCTTACTAATGGGCACGTCTCACTGTCTGCAGAGAAACAGGCGGAGCAAAGAGCAAACTCTCCCTCCTGTTTCTGAAAAACACGCGAGTGCAGTTCAGACCACAAGGTGGCGACTCAGTTCAGTCCTTTGACCTTTCATTCTCGGCCAGGCCCTTAGCCTGCTACGTAAAGCCTTGACACTAGGAACTAATTTTTATGACAGAATCACAGAGTCCTTGGAGAAAACGGGAGCTCAAATAGCCTTACTTTGCAGACATATAAGAATATAGCTTATTTTAAAAGGTTTGGAGACGGTTTATTGTCCTGATAAAAAACCAGAGCTAAAGTGCAAACTCTGAAGCTTGGCAAAAGGCCCTTTATGATCTGGGCCAATATAGCAAATATGACACAAGGACGGTCAAGTGCAGCAAAGCACAGGCACTCACAAAGCCATTCCTCCAACCCCGTGGCCACAGCAGACATTGGAAATCAATCCTGCACTCAATATCTACCCTATAATAGTTGTTTATCTCTTTGCCTGACTGTGAACTCCTTGAGGATAGAGATTCAGTCTTAACTTTGTATTCCCAGATTGAGTACAGAGCATGGCACATCTAGGCACTTACTGTTCATCTATCCATCCATTCATTCATTGATTCATCCAGCAGATATTTACTGAATACCTAATAGATGTCAGTCCTGGGACAGGTGCTGCAGATACCATTGTGAGCAAAACCAGACACAGCCACTGCTCTCATGCAGATTATTATAGCCTCGTGGGAAGGCAGGCATTAATCAAATAGCCCACTGATGAAGGTGTCATTGCAGATTGTGGTAACTGCTCTGGTGGAAAGAAATACATTCATGGAGGCAAATGAGAAAGGAACCTCATCTTACTTGGTGGGTAGAGGAAGTTTTCCAAATCATGGAAAAACGTCCTTGAGCTAACATATAAAGGATGAGCAGGGTTAAACAGGCAAAAGGGGAAGGCAGAGAGAAGGGGTCTGGGCAGAAGTTGCAAAGGCCCCGTGGAGGGAACAGAGAGCAAGGTGATGCTGGAGAGGCAGACGGGGTTGACCAGGCTAGGTTTCTCAGGCCATGTTAGAATTTTGATATTTATCCTAAGAGCAAGGAATCGACAGAAGGTTTCTGAGCAGGGAGGCGATGCCCGTGTTCTGTGACGATCACTCTGGCTGCAGCATGGAGGGAAGACTGGCAGGCGAGAGGTTTCCCAGGTGCTCATTCTACGCTCAGTGATGTGGTTTGCAATGTGCAGAATTTTATTTATGTGAGGGATGAAGGGAAGCTGTGTGTGCAAGAAGCAATTAGAGAGCAATGCAAAGCAGTGTGTATTCAGGTGCTCTTTTGTGAGTTTACACACCACACTGACTTGCTGCAGGAAGTCTGAAAAGGTGGGGCAAGGTAAAACAGCCAGCGTGGGTAGTGTGTGTGTGTGTGTGTGTGTGTGTGTGTGTGTGTGTGTGTGAGAGAGAGAGAGAGAGAGAGAGAGAGAGAGAGAGAGAGGAAGAGAGAGAGGAGCGGGGGGATAAACTGCCCTTTGAGAGAAGCACTCTGTACACTACCATGTCCCTTAGCACCTAGCACTGTAATTGCCTGAAACTGAGTGTTTCTCTCACCAGACTGTGGATCTGGAAAGTAGACACCACTGTCTGCTCTACTCTCTGTATTAAGAACAGGGCAGAGCACATAATAGCTGCTTAATAAATTCTCAATGAGTGGATATATGGAAAAATGAGCAGATAAAGGACATGGGTGGGAGTGTGTCTATTAGAACTGAGGTCACTTTGAGGGTGAGCCAGCAGAGTGTTCACTTTAGGGAACTCTGGGAAGTAAGGCTGGCCGGCTTGAAAGGTAGAACCAATAACTGAAGAGCTAGAAACCCCAGGCTGTGGATTCAATCCAACTGTGAAAGATTTTGAGGGGAGCCCATTCCAGTATTTAAGGACCCTCTCGAAGAGGAAGAGTTCCCCAATGTTTTAACTCGATTGCCTTCTGCAATCTGGAAATTCCCCCAAGAGTCAGGGAGAAGGGGAAGAAGTCATTTGGGGTTCCCTTCTCAGATGGAGCACCCCCGCTCCCCCCAGTGTCATTCCTCTGTCCTGGCTTCAACAGTGGCTCAGAGGAAGGAGATGGAGGTCAACACGATGCCAAGTCTGAGCTCTGCTGACCTGTCCGAGCACTGTTCCAACAGAAACCGAATCCATTCTTCCCGGACCTGTTTTCCTCTCCGGGTTTCTCTCCAGATGGCTCACCTGGGCAAATGTTTATCCGCCCAAACTTGAGGAGTGGAGTTAGGTGGTGATTCTATCTGGTTACAGTCAGCTATATTTGCATTTTCTGCCAGTGTTGCATGGGAGGGGTTGTAGGGCATGTGCGTGTGTGTTAACGTAGTGGGGTGGGGTGCAGTTTGGGAGCATCCAAAGCCTCAATCCCATAGCAATTTCAAAAAATGACCCAAAGTTCTAAATGGTTCAACACTAATGTACATTTGATTGCTTCAAGCTTTACTTGCAATTAAGAGGGTTAGAATTGCACCATCTGGATGCAAACCAAATAAGGGAAAGTGTTGTTTAATTTGGCCTCTGAAATAATCTCAAAATGTCTACTATGTGGGCCAACCTGTACT